>NC_073311.1:48437462-48787462 GCF_027595985.1 Sorex araneus
CTCATCGAATCACTGTGAGATACACAGTTACAAAGCTGCTCATGATTGGGTTTCACTCCGACAATGTTCCAACACCCATCCCTCCACCTGTGCACATTTCCCACCGCCAATGTCCCACTTTTCCCTCCTATCCCCCACCCCAGCATGTCTCTATGGCAGACACTTTCTATTTTATTTTTCATTTTATTTTTATAAAGTTGTTCACAATATTTGATTACCTTCAGTATTCAGACACCAGTCTCACCACCATGACACCTTCCCACCACCGTACTTCCATCCCGAACCCCAAACCCTACCCCCAAAGCAGAACCGAAATCATTTATTTTGTATTGCTTGTTATGAATAATCCACTAAAAATGAGACCAAAAAAGTTTCTTAGAGGAAAGTGTGTGAAGATTGTTGTATTTCACCTAGAAGCCATTAAGCCCTTCTATAAGAGATTAGTGACAGGTTGTTAAAGGTTAAGCCTTGTGTGCTTATGTGTGTGTGTGTGTGTATGTGTTTATAAATATATTTCCCCCTAAGAGTGGTTGTGAGGCAGACACTTTCCTTTTTTCTCTCTCTCCCTTTATCCTTTGGGGCATTATGGTTTGCAATACAGATACTGATCATTTGGGGAGGGAAAGAAGGAGGAAAGAACAAATCACATGGGGGGCGAGGTGTGCTCAGTGGTAGAACCTTGCATGGGTGAAGCTCTGGGTTCAATCCCAGTACCATAAAAAAAAAAAAGGAAAAAAATGCTTCCTGGTGGATTTAGTACTAGCACTGAAACCCTTCGTACGTGCAAAACAGAAATACTGTCTTTGTGTGTGTCTAAAGGGCCCTTTTTCTGCTCCATGGTGAGACTGTGTTAAAATAAGGATGAGGAGGGCTGTAATAGCGCAGTGGGCAGGGCACTTGCCTTGTATGTGACCGACCTGGGTTCAATCCCCAGCACCCAGTATGGTCCCCAGAGCACTGCCAGGAGTGATCCCTGAGCACAGAGCCAGGAGTAAGCCCTGAGCACCATCAGGTGTTGCCCCAAAACAAAAACAAACAAAAAAACAGAAATTTTGAGAACAGGGGCGTTCTCAAGATCCTGCCTTAGCAACCAGCGGGACTGAGGGGCCACTAAAACCATGAGCTCGCACCTGGAAGTGATATTTTTGCAAGTCATTCTTTAATGTAGACCAGATTTTGAGGGCTCCCCATATGGGTAAGGTGGGGGTGGCTGGGTACAAATCTAGTAGGCTAGGACTTGAAAGAGCCGGGTCGTTAGTTCTGTCCTGGGCACCTTCGTGCTATTTATTCAGCCCCTGCTGGATGCAGCCACCCTGGTCCCACTCTGGCTCGGCTGCGTCTAGTGGGGGGCCCTGGGCAGTCTCCATCACCTCCCAGGGCTCGGCCCTGCCCCCTTATGGCACAGCTGCTTCATGGGATGGGGCACGGGGGGCGGGGCACAGGGATGGGGCACGGGGGGGGGGGTTCACGTGGGAGTCTCCCAGGTGGCACCACTGTGTGGGATCTGCGCCTTCATACCCTTCCCGGGGGTCCTGGGCGTGTTTCCAGGGGAACAGACTTTGTCCTCGGGTCCAGGTGGGGAATCCTGGGTCCAAAACCATGGCGCCAGGCGTCCAGCCGCTGAGCTGAGACTCTGGGGAGCTGAGCCCGAAGAGCAGGAGCTCAGGTTGGTGTCTCAGACACATCTGGGATGCTAATGCCCCCCCCACAACACACAGACCCTCGAGGGTTACAGGGACCCCAGGTCGGGATGACCCCACCGCCACCCATCTTGGAAGGGCCTCATGTGGCTGGCGTCCGTGACCTGCTTCCTACAAAGCTTCTGGGAGAAGGGGCCTGGGCGGGGCAGCCCCCGGTGTCCGGAGAGAGATGCTCCCCAGTGCTGCAGGACTTAGGCGCCAGGCCCCCCCGAATCTGAGTCTGTGGGGAAGGAGGGGCTTCAGCCGGTGACTCCTGTGGCTCAGGAGCAGCCAGGATGTGGGGGGAGTGGGCACAGGGGGCTTCTGCTTTGAGGGATGCTGGGTGGCAGCCCCCCTGGCCAGGGGTGTCACGGGGCAGCGAGGGAGACCTGGAGTCTCATGAGGCCCCGCCTTCCCCTCGGTCCCACCCACCGAATCCAGCCTGAGTCAATCTGGGTCCTCCCCCCACATTGCCCCGATGCTCCTCCCTGCCCCCCCTCGGCCGAGAATGAGCCCCTGGACTGAGCCAGGACTCTGCAGGGCCCTGGAAGGCGCCCCTGACACTCCCACCCTTTGAGTGCCCTTGTCCCCACTGCTCTTGGACAATAGCCCCCTGGCCCAGAGGGCAGCCCCACCTTCCTCTGACCCACAGAACCATGACCCCATGACCCCGTTAGAACCGCCACCCCTCCAGCCCCACCCCACCCCTGCCGCTGCCTTAGCACCCCCGGAAAAAGGGGAAACTGCCCACTCCCCGCCTGACCTCACTTCAGACATTTGGGGGCTCAGCTGTCCTCAGCGAAAGGGTCAGGGACCAGCCAGGGAGGCGGCCCCAGGAGTGGAACTGGTGAGAGAAACTCCCACAGGTCGTGCCCTGCACCCCCAGGGCGAGCCTGCTAGGAGCCCCAGGCCTGGCGGGGATGACAGGGAGGTGGCGAGGCCACGGTCCCCACAGGAAAAAAAAAAAGTGGCACTGCCATGAGTGACGCTGCGGGGGGGGGCAGGGGGAGGGGGCAGGGAGGGGCCTGGAACAATGCAGGGGGCAATAGTAGTGAGGGGGGAGAGGGGCAGTTGGGGGCACTTTCTACCTTCCACTTCAAGAAGGCAGATTTCCAGGGGGTCACTGAGTCTTTTTTTTTTTTTTGCGTCTTTGGGTCACACCCAGCATTGCTCAGGGGTTACTCCTGGCTCATGCACTCAGGAGTTACCCCTGGTGGTCCCCATATGGGGACCATACGGGATGCTGGGAATCAAACCCGGGTCGGCCGCGTGCAAGGCAAACGCCCTACTCGTTGTGCTATCACGCCAACCCCATTTTTTTAAAGGAACAATGGGGCAGTAGGCCCAGCAAGTGCAGGGGCGTCTGCAGTGAAAACCAGGCCGGGGGCAGGGGGCAGAGAGAGAGGGGTGGATGCCAAGGCCAGGTGGGGGGAACGTCTCCCCGCTCGGCAGGGCGTGCTGAGCCTCGGGATCTGTCAGCAATGAGAAGAACCCACCTGCTTTGACACAGCAGGACACCCAAACAGGAAGTGGGGTGGACGAGGGTCAAGGGTGACGCAGGAAGCGCCCGATGAACTTCTGTCTATTTAAAATCGTCCTCCCCAACCTGCCCGTGCCCCCCGCCCGAGAGCCCAATGTGCTGAGGAAGACCTGGGTTCCATCCCTGCCACCACACGGTCCCCCAAGCACCACCAGGAATGACACCCCCGCTTCCAGCACAGAGCCAGTCACCCCCAAACACCACTAGGGATAGCCCCCAAGACCAACATAAATTGATTTAAAAAAAAAATTGCTTCGCCAGTATCTTTCCCAGCTGTATTTGGGCTTACCTGTAGGGCTGCAGGTGGAGAAGATTCTAGAAGGAAGGGCCACCGGGAAAGGCTGCAGCCTGGAGACGCTGGTAGGCAGCAGAGGTGCAGAGGTGGCACCCAGCAGAGCGCTAACTCCTAAGGCTTGGAGGGGCTGCGGCCCAGCCCACGGTGGGCACAGAGCCCTGGGTGGGGCTGCGCGTGCCCAGGGAAAGGCTCGAAGAGGATGGGAAACCGGGCCCGAGCTCAGAGGAGCCGGAGAGCATGCCGCAGCCAACGCCAAGGAAAGGGATGGAGAGGGGGCACCCGAGCCTCGGGCTGCCAGGCGGGCAGCGAGGAGCCGCTGGACTTGGCAGCGAAGGAGCCATCGGCGTCTTTTCCAGCAGCCCGGTGTGGGCGGAAACCAGATTGCAGGCGACAGACCGTTTGCCAACACTCGGAGTTTGTTCTGAGCTTCCAGCGTGTTTGAAGCCAAACAGAAACACATTCGGTGCGCCCGGCCACACACAACTTCCTTTGAAAGGCGTCGTCGGGGGCTGCTTCTCGGCTGCCCAGCCAGCTGGCAGCGCATGGCCAGGCCGTTTGCCATACGGAATTTGGCTTTTGGCGGGGGGGGGACTGAGATTTTTATTTCTCTTCCTTAGCCCACTTTTTTGAGTCTGTGAGATTTCTGCCCCTGGGTAACTTACTGCCTACGCTCCCAGCAGGAGACGCGTCCCCAAGACTAGCTTCAAATATTGGTCACGCAGGAGCAGTCGCTTCCCCTAGCAAGAGGGAAGTCAGAAGAGAAGTCGGAACATCCAGACTCCCAAGCACTCTGGGCAGAGCCCCGAGCAAGTGCTTGGTTTGCAGCGACATCCCGCTCTACCTGGCACTTTCTGCAAGAGGACAAGAGCTAATTTCCTTTGGTGGCCGGGGGATGGGGGGGTTGTGTGTGTAAGGTGCATTTGGGGGTGCAGGATGGACCACACCCAGCGAAGTTCAGGCATGCTTCCTGGTGCCCAGGACTCACCCCTGGTGATGCCCAGGATCCATCTCTTTCGTTTTCCAGTCAAATTTTGTTTAGTTTTTGCCACACCCGGCACTCAGGGCTTTCTCCTAGCTCTGTGTTCAAGGGCCACCCCTAGTGGTGATGGAAGTGTGGGCAGAGGAGTGGAGGTGGGGGAAGCACAGGATAGGGGGGTGGTGGGGGAGGACCTATGTCGTGCCAGGGATTGAACTGGGGTTGGCCACATGCAAGGCAAGCTCCTTAAATCCTGTACCATCTCTCGGGCCCTAGAAAGAAACATTTCTTGGGGGCTGGAGCAATAGCACAGCGGGTAGGGTGTTTGCCTTGCACTCGGCCAACCCAGGTTCGATTCCCAGCATCCCCTATGGTCCCCCGAGCACTGCCAGGAGTAATTCCTGAGTACATGAGCCAGGAGTAACCCCTGTGCATCACCAGGTATGACCCCAAAAAGCAAAAAAAAAAAAGATTTCCCATTTTGAATAGATACACATACACACACACACACACACACACACACACACACACAAACACACACACGTGTATGAGCATCATCCTTCCAGAACAAGCAAGAACCTTTAGCTACAAAAAGCATTAGTGATTGCTTCTCACTGGCAGCTGTGAGGGGGCCGGGCCTCAGCAGGGCAAGGTAGAGGGTGCCCAGGTGCTGGTACCGGGCTGATCTGCAGCCACAGTCTCCTTCCTGGGTGCAGGGCCGCTCCCCGTGGCAACCCCCCAGCCCATCATCCAAGACTGCGGCAGCTGGATTGGCCTTGGAGCCTGGTCCCCATCTGAGATCCAAAATATGGAAACCCAGCTCCCCCCAGATCCCCCCTCACTCATCACTGGGGCTATAACACAGCGCTGGGGAGCCCCAGGGACCGAGGGACCAATCCATGAGTGCGGGGGGAACTCTGCTCTCAGTATTTGGGACATATGTGCCATTTTTTCCAAAGTGAACCTACCCCTCATGGGTCCATGAAACTACCCCAGGTCGACACATTCGTGGCTCTGCGCACGGTTTTCTCCAGTGGCTGCATGTTATATATGTTGTTATGTATGTATGAGTGGTTGTGATGTTCTTTCTTGGGGGTGGGGGGTGGAGGACATGGAGGAGCAGGAAACTGAGGCATACTGGTGGTAACACGTGGGGTTTCAAATCATGCCCTCTCCTCTGTCGTACACAGACCTGGCAGGAAGCTTGCTGTCAAGAACCTTCTTTTTTTTCCTATTGACTTTCTTTTTATTGAATCACCATGAGATACACAAAGTTGTTCATGATTGGGTCTCCCTCATACAATGTTCCAACACCCGTCCCTTCACCAGTGTACATTTCCCACCACCAATGTCTGCAGTTTCCCTCCTGCCCATCCCCCCTCCCCCACAGCTCCTCCTCTTTCTCTTCCTCTTCCTCTTTCTCTTCTTCTTCCTCTTCTTCTTCCTCTTCTTCTTCTTTCTTCCTTCTTCTTCCTTCTTCCTTCTCCTCCTCCTCCTCCTCCCCCTCCTTCCCCTTCTCCTCCTCCTCCTCCTCCTCCTCCTCCTCCTCCTCCTCCTCCTCCTCCTCCTTCTTCTCCTCCCTCTCCCTTCTCCCCTCTTTCCTCTCTCTTTTTCCTTTCAGGCACTGTGGTTTGCAGCTGTTGCTGACAGGGTGTCCTCACTCTGCCTGCCGTTGTCAGAGTGGCCCCTTCTCTGTCCTAATTGCCCTCCTCCTCCCTCTTTGTGACTTCTTGAGTCAACACCCTCTGGGCCAGGTCACTCCTTTCAGTGTCTGCTCTGCTCCTTTCCACTGTGATCCCAGCCTATGGGGATATGGTGAGGGGGTGGTGACAGTCCCTCTCCTCTAATACCCGAAGAAGCCAGGGCTCAGGAGATTTGAATTCGAACCGTCTGAATCGAAATCACGTCTCTCTAGCTCCAAAGCTTAAGTTCTTACCAAAATCACCACGACCACCACCACCATCCCCCAGAGAAGCAGCTTCTGTGGGAGAATCAGTATTGAAGCATGTGCATGCAGATTGGAAGACCCCGTCTCGGCCTTAGCTCCCTGAGGCATGCCTGTGCCTTAGCCTCTGTGTCTGGTCGGCCTTGTAGGTCTTACCCGGTGCCAAGGACCTCACTGTAGCACTGTATCACTGCCATCCCTTTGCTCATTGATTTGCTCGAGCGGGCACCAGTAACGTCTCCATTGTGAGACTTTTTGTTACTATTTTTGACATATCGAGTATGCCACGGGGAGCTTGCCAGGCTCTGCCATGCGGGCAGGCGAGAGGGATGGAGGAATCGAACCTGGGTCGGCCCCATGCAAGGCAAACGCCCTACCCACTGTGCTATCACTCCAGCCCTCCAAGGACCTCAGAAGAGATCAAATGCAGAGCTCATCTCTCAGATGGCCATGAAATCGATGAACAGTGCATCAACTCATTTGTGACCCTGAAACATGCCACTCAGACTCACGCCCAGGGCCAGCGGGCTAGCTCGGGGAGATGAACATATACGCTGCCTACAGGGGGCCTGGGTTCAACCCCCGGCACAGCTTGGTCCCCTGGACTCTGCCAGGAGCAACCCCTAAGCACAGAGCTGGGCATGACCCCCACACTGAAAAAAATGTGGGGAGAATTGGGAGAACCCCATCTCGTACCATAGGAGACGTTCTTCCCCCTTTCCCCTTCTTTCTGTTCTCTTAAATAAAACCTTTGTCTGAATTCAGTCACTGTGACTGAAAAAAATAATTTTTTTCAAAATCAAAACAACATCTAGGTGTGTTTTCTCGTGCCCTTCGAATTGGCAGACGTGCCTGTCAGATGCTGAGAGCAGGGAGGAGTCTCGAACTGGGGGAGACGCGAGTCCACCTGCAAAGCCACTCTTTTTTTTTCTTTTTGGGTCACACCCGGCGATGCACAGGGGTCACTCCTGGCTCATGCACTCAGGAATCACCCCTGGCGGTGCTCAGGGGACCATATGGGATGCTGGGATTCGAACCCGGGTCGGCCGCGTGCAAGGCAAACACCCTACCTGCTGTGCTAGCACTCCAGCCCCCAACAGAGCCACTCTTTAACCACAGGGTAGGTCAGTACCCCAGAGACCCCCTTCCATCCGGAAATGGGGGGCTTGTGTCTGGCAGTAGTGTTTGGAACAGCAGAACGAGGTCGAGAAAGAAGCTCCCTGTCTGCAGGTGGATGGGTGAGAAGAGTGTGTCTTTCTGTTCAGTGCTATCCCAGGTGACCGTGACAATAAATGAGGTAGAGCACCGGTTTATTACATAGGTAAGTCTCCAAAGCATAATGCTATGTTTTTTCAATAAAACTATTGGCAAACAAACCAATTGAGGCCAGAGCCACTTTGTCAGTATTATGGCACTGACATAGTTTACCAACTTGCAAAACAGTCTCTGTAATATTAGGAACTCGCCCAAGTCGTAGGAGGCATAAATCAGACACAGGGATGGTGAATTTGGACTGAGGACACTCTTGGGAAGGCAGAATTGGTGATGGAATCAGGGTGGGATGGGGCCTTTGGGGGGATGGGACGGGGGTCTTCGGGGTGATGGTGCTCTTGTCTTCTCAGCAGTATTGAGCAGAGAGCGACTCAGTGGTCATTCTAGTCTGCCTAATCCGTGAAAAACTGAAGATGTGGAGCCACTGTTTGAGGCCCAGCTTGCTTCTGGGATTGCACTCAATATTTTAAAAAAGAAAAGCTGGTGGTTCAATAAATTCGGGAAACACAAACTGAAATAAAATTTAGCAGACTTTAAACAGAAAGTGTCCCTGTGCCTTTAAGATCCAGTGTTGGTTGTAAAATCCCACAGAGGTCATGCCATTTAAATATTTTACCATACGTGGGGAGCTTAGGGTCGATAAGCTCTACCACCTATTTCTGTAAATGAAGTTGAATGCGCATGTGGCCATGCCTGTTAATTTAGTATTGTCCTCGGCTGCTTCCCACCGCAGTGGCGGAGTTGACAAGTCTAGACAGAGACCATATGGTCCACGAAGCAGAAGCTACTTACTCTTTAGCTCTTTACAGAAAAAGACATGAAAGCAGCATCGAGCATCTTAGAGGATGATGTTCTGAGAACAAATTTTGGTACTAGGATGTCGGGGCTTTGCCCTTCTGTCTCAGGAATTGGTGTGTCAACTTGTGGAAAGTGTCATAAGAGAGAGCCCTGGTCCTGTGTGGAGTCCTGAGCCCATACCATCCCTGAAGGCTGACATGTTTGCTTACATCAGCGTGTCTCAGCCAGCACACACCTAGCACTTCCTTTGTTGTACAAATCATTCGAAAGCCAATTGTGGAATAGATTTGTTAATATACAGAAGTTTTCATTATAGAGCCCAGAACAATAATTAAGCCAGTAGGGTGCTTGCTTTGCACGGTGACAGACCCAGCATCCCATATGGTCCCCCAAGCCTGCCAGGAGTGACCCCTGAGTGCAGAGCCAGGAGTAAGCCCCGAGAACTGCTGGGTGTGGCCCAGAAACAACAAGGAAAAGTGTTCATTACTATTCTTTAGAAGTAACAGTCACCAAAGTACCTGTGGCTTGGATAAGATCATCATCATCATCATCATCATCATCATCATTATCATCATCATCATGATTTTTTTAATGGAGAAAATATTTCATGTTCATGAACTGTAATGATAAGCGTTTTTTTAAGTTGCCATACTGTCTAATGCAAGCAATAGAGTCAATATAACACCTGTCAAAATCCTATTAGCATTTTTTTAATTGAGTCAATGTGAGAACAGTTACAGGGCTCTTAGGATTGGGTCTCAGTCATACTATTCTCAAACACCCTTCCCTTCACCAGTGCACATGTTTCACCACCAATAACCCCAGTATACCCCCTCCTCCCATTCCCCTATCTGCTTGTGTGGCAGATGATTTTCACTTTACTCTTTCCTTACTTTGATTACATTCAATTTTTGACAGGAAACTCACTATCATTATTTGGAGTTTTTTCCCCCAACAGTCAGACCTGTCGGAATGGCATCGTTAGATTGTATGTTTTCTATTGTTGGTAACAAAGATCATATGATGTTGCACAGTCGCGAAAGCGGCCGCCCAGATTTGGATTTCTGGTATTAAGTCCAGAGGTATTTCTGCCAGCAGCCGCTGCATTCCGAGATTGATTTCTGTGGCGCTGGGCTCATGGCTATTCAGGAGCAGAGAGGAGCTGTACATGGGTGACCGCTCGGGGTCTCATTTGGGCAGGAGGTAGGGCCGGTTCTGCCTCCCCCATCGCAAGATTCCCCATGCATCCTGTCCCATCACTGCAAACTCCTACCTCTCTGTCCAATTGGTTCTGAACAGTGGTGGTCGCCATGCTGTCCATCGGGTAAAAGGCCAAGGGACAGAAACCCTTCCCAGCCCGGAGCTGCACAGGGCTGTAGCTTAGTTCAGAGTCCAGGAGTATATCTGCCAGCAGCCGCTGCATTTCTGAGATTGGTTTCTGTGCCTCTGGGATAATGGATGCTCAGGGCTGGTGGAGCCATTCCTGAGCAAATATTTCGTGTATCAGGAAAGGTCACGCAGCCGCATTAGCGGCCGCACAGTTTGGAGATGTCCCAGTCCCGCACACCGGAGCCATGTTAGTAGAAGCTCAGTGTCGCCGGGGTTCCATCTGGAGAAGGCGTGCTGGCTGTACCTTTTCCGTCTAGCACCCCATTGTTGTTGGCGCGGTCTGGGGTCCGGAACAATCTCCGGCTTGCAGTGCCTTCCAGAATAGCCCGGATTCTTCACTGTTGATTGTGGCAAGATGGCACCGAGGGTGGGTCGAGGGCGTGACTTCCGGCGGCCGGGGCGAATTGGAAACTGGGCTGGCGCCGCCCCATTCCAGTGCCCCCCTGCTGTTTGGAGATGTCCTAGTCCCTCATCATCATGATCTTATCCAAGCATCATCATCATCATCATCATCATCATCATCATCATCATCATCATCCCGTTGATCATGGAATTCCTCAAGTAGTCTCAGTAACGTCTGCATTCGCCCTAGCCCTGAGATTTTAGAAGTCTCTCATTACTCGTCCTTTCCAATGGTGCCACATTAGAGGCTCCTTCAGGGTCAGGGGAATGAGATCCACCATTGTTACTGGTTTTGGCATATGAATACGACATGGGGAGTTTGTGAGGCTTTCCCATGTGGGCAGGAGACTCTCTCAATAGCTTGCCAGGTTCTCACAGAGGACACCGGGAGCAGTCCCTGGGTGTCACTGCTTAGCTACTGGCAAATGGGGAATCTGGGCAGAAGAGGCCCAGTCCTGGTCTGAGCAGGTTTGGAGGTCTCAGCCCTGGGTCCCACACACCTGGGTTCCTCTGCCGGTTCCTTCATACGTGAGGCTCGTCCAAACATGTGGAGAGGGTCCTTGAGCATGGCTGTGGCTAGGCTCCAGAGGTCTTCAGCCACGGGAGCTCTGCTTGGGCAGAGAGGGAAACTGAAGCCCACCTCCTCCGAGAGGCCCTGGGGAAGACAGCCAGGTGCAGGGGCAAGAGATTGTGCATCGCTCTTTTCCGAGAGCTTGGTTTTATAGTCTCTGGATGTTGGCCGTTGGTGGGATTACATGGATAAGATAGAAGCTTTAAATTTTAGATAAGATAGGAGTTTAAAGTACTTCCTCATGTCACAATCCAAGAATAAACAGTCCCAGACTGGTGACCACTCCAGGTTAGGGACTCGTGCCTTCTTGCTGGTCTACCCACCCCAGTCACCCAGGATTATCTCTAGGAAGAAAGAAGAATTGAAAGTGCTCCAGAGTTCCCCTGACTTTCTATTGGTTAGCACTTAGTCATGTGACCATAAGTAGCTGCAAGGGAATCTGGGAAATGTAGTCTTTATCTAGGCAGCCATGTATCCAGCTAAAAATTCAATCCAGTCCACCAAAAATGCAGGAGAAAAGGGATTGTGAAGGGCAAACAACCCGTTACTGCTGAGAGTGGATCCATTAAGGGCTTACCCAGACCAAGTGTGACACTTTTCTCTGAGGTTAGGCTTCATTTTTTTTCCTCTTTTAAAAAAATAAAATATAAAATCATGGTACCCGAGCAATAAACTTACAATGCTGCTGAATTATTTGTACTCAAAATAGCACAGCAACATAATCCAGTTAGGAACATCTACTTTCATTATTCTGGGTGTTTGCAGCCGTTGCTTTTGAGAATTTTATTTTATTTATTTGAACAGATCCAGAATTGGGCGGGGGCGGTGTTAATAATGAGTTTTGTCAATAATTGGGAATCTACTTGTAAGTATGAGAAGGGCACCAGGCCTCTAATTGTCTATAGAAACAGAACATCTGAAGGAGGACCCAGAATCATAGTTTCTTTACCTTCCCCATGGCAGGCTTAATGAACTGGTTCTTTCCTCTACTTTAATGACAGCATTAAACAGCAAGTGGGCACAATTTTTGGACAGAGATTTCTCTTAGGAACTTTTCAAGCATTTTATGTTCCATTTGCTGCAACAATATTATTTTTTCCCCTCCTAGAAGCGTGCACCGAGGTTGTGGTGCCACATCCAATAGCACGAAACAGTCTCGGTTTGTTCTGCTTTGCTCTACACCAAAGGGAAAAAACAAAAAAAAAAAAAGGAAAGCATCCATCAGAGGATCTGCTGCCTAGGAAAGGGGGTTTGCTTTTCTTGGGAACGGGTGTGGAGGAGGAAGGCCAGGGGCCAGTCTCCGAGTCAGCTCCGGAGTGCTCTGATTGGTCCGTTTCAGGAGTCATTTCTGAAGGCACCCTGATGTTGTCACGCTGCCAGAATCCCGTAAGGGGAATGGCCTGGTCTGAAAAGAGGCGCTGCAGGGAAAATGTGATTTCCAGGGTGTCTCCACCTCGGCCCTCTTGGCACTGGGGGCTGGATAATTCTTTGTGCTGAGGCTCTCCAGAGTTCTGTGAGGTGGACAGCGGATCCCTCACTCCTAGTGGCATTCCGTAGTCGTGCCAGCCAGGAGCGTGTCCAGATGGAGGGCTGGTGAGGTGGTGACAGTCTCTGCCCTGCACGAGCCCCGGCAAGCCTGTGTCCCGCGCCTTCGGCAGCCTTGATTGCCCCCTTGCAGTGGCCCTCCGCAGGTATGGAGCTGGCGTCTGGGGTTCGCGAAGCTGCAGCTGTTCTCGGGGGCATGTCTCTGGCTTTCCACTTGAGGGCAAGCCGGGTACGGTGGAGAGAGTTGAGAGAGAGAACTCGGGCGGGGAGACGGCTGGGAGGTAGAGCGGATGGCTGGCACCCGCAGACCCTGGGGCCAGTTCACATGGTCTCAAAGCAATGCCAGGGTGGTTCTGGTGGCCCCAGTGCTGCTGAGCCCAGGAGATACTGGGCCGAGCACTGCTTGGGAGATCCGATGGCAGCTGCTAGAGGTCCTTTAAGCCTACGGCTGGGAATTTTCTTTTTCTTTGGCACCCGGCCCAGTACCAGACCTCCACCAGCTACCTGGGAAGCGTTTGAATAATTGAACAGTAGATGGAGGAAGACCTTTGTTAGCCCAGAGAGCCAGTGGAGGGAGTGGGGTGGGCAGAGCAGGGGTAGCCTGCGGGATTCACTCAGCCCCCAAGCGATGCCAGGACAAGCACTAAGCGCAGAGCTGGGACTTGCCCCATCGCACCCAGAGCATGGGGTGTGCCTCTACCCCTCGCGGAAAAAAGCAGCTCACTGTTTTAGTGGTGCAATTGCTCTACAACTATAAAACAATGACTTCGAAAAATAATAATAGAAATAAGCCAGGCACTTGCCTTGCATGCTATTGACTCTGGTTTGATCCTGGTCCTGCATACGGCCCCCTGAGCACCGCCAGAAGTGAGCCCTAAGCATAGAGTCGGAGTGAGCACTGAACACAGAGTCAGGGGCGTGCCATGAGCCCCACTGCGTGTGGCCCAACCCCCACCCCCAAACAAAACAAAAGAAAAATCATGGAAAAAGCTGCCGGGTTCAAATCTCAACCCCACCACTTGGCTGGCTCTGGAACCTGGGAACCTTAGCCTGTCTGGGATGACATTATTTTGGAGAGTTAACGTACGAATTTCTCTGAGCACTGTGCCGGGTGTGGCCCCAGAACAACAACAACAACAAAACCCTCTGCCCCCCAAAAAAGTACAAATTTATAGGTACTATGTTTGCATCTTCAGATCTGTCTTACACATGTCTGTGTATAAATTTTGCATGTTTTAACATTGCATATAGATGTATGCACATGCACCCACCCAGTACCTGCCAGGTACCTGCTGGAGTAAGAAAATACCTCTGCAATATCCCTAGAGAGGAGCGGAAAACAGTTCCTTGTACACAGGAAATGTTACCTGGGTAACATTTACTCAGGTTATTGTTGCTCCTGTGATTGCCGAGAAACCGTGTGATGTTCTGAGCGTGGAAACCCCTGTGGGCCTTGCTCGGTGCTCGGTGCTCGGTGCTGCCGGGAGTGCAGGAGCTGCATTCAGGAAGATGCATCAGGTAGGGGTCCTGCAGGATCCGGCTGCAGTTTCCCGCCTCTCTACCTCGGGGTCCACACTCAGAACCATGATCGAGTGAGCCTGGTAGATGGAAGGCCATGGGGGTGGCTGGGCGTGGTGCACCCCCCCCCCCATGAACGTGATTCCCAAGTGTCCTCAGAGCCCACAGCAGCCGCGGGCCTCGCAGGGCCAGCCTCGCTCAAAGTGCTCGCTCGTGGTTGCCTGACCAGTGGGTGTGGCCTCTCTCCAGCAGGCTGGAAAGCAGAGAGCTGAGAAGGGGCTCCACGGGACACCCCACAGCCGTGAGACCCCCACTCAGGTCCCCTCCATCACCCAGCTGCCCGCCCTGTGTGCACACTCTGGACACGCTCTTCCGGAGTCAGCAGAGTCCCGTGAACTAAACCCAGGACTGTCTCCTCCTCATACTCGACCTCTGTTGGACTCACAGATTTAAACGTATCTAGAGAGTAGAAATCAGGAGATGGAGAACGCAGCGAGCTGGCCCTTTAAGTCCCAGGAAGGCAGGTTGGCACCCAGACCCCTTTTGGGAGGACCCCAAGCCTGGTCGTTCTCAGCTGCAGGGGGCGCTCCAGAGCACTGCGGCTTTAGGAAAAGCCATGTGTGTTTTCTTCCTCCCTTCCCTGCGGGATGGCTCAGCCAATGCATCGCTGTCCTCCAGCCTCGAGTCCTTCCATCTGGCTGCTCCGAACTCCTGCTGGGCCAGGAGTCAGCCCCAGTGACTTATTTGAAAAAAAAAATCTTTTGGGTGAGGGTGTCAGCATTGGGGCCACACCCAGCAGTGCTCAGGGCTTACTCCTGGCTCTGTGCTCAGGGACCGCATGGGATGCCCGGGATCGAACCCGAATCAGTCATCTACTAGACAAGTGCCTTGCCCCAGGACACGCTGCCCACCTTAAAAAAAAAAAAATGAAGTGTGCCTGTGACACAGTCACACCTGCCTGTTCCCAAGTCCCCACAGCAGACCTGACTGACTCGGGACAACCGAGACCATCTCGCCTGCAGTGTGAAGCCGTTACTGTGTCACCAGGAGGGAGAAGTCGGCAGGGCTCACCGCACCTCAGGGACCTCACAGGGTCCAGCGGGGCCTTGGTGGGCCTGGAGCCCCTGGCCCTCACGCTGGGAGGGAGCCGTGCGGGAGGCCAGAGTGGCTCGTGCTGGGAATCGGGGTCCCACGGGGCCGGGGCAGGCCGTGGGGGTCTGGTGACAGAGCCAACAAGTGCTGGAGAACCGGATGTGGCTGCGAGGGAAGGAGAGTCCAGGGGTGTCGTTTCCAGAGGTGTGAAAACCGGGGGACACGTTCCAAGGGTGGAGTGAGGGTGCCCCCGAACAAGTACCATGTTGGACACGCTCAGTGTAGATGTCAAAGGCATCCAGAGGTGGCTCCAAGAGGTGGGGGCGACCTGGGCACCCCAGCAGGGCCAGGAGCCACCCCGGTCTGTCCTGGGCCTCCACACGCCAGTCCGGGTCACATGCTTCCTTCGCTCTGGAAGGGGCTCCTGTGTTCCCACACCGGCCAGGGGAGGCTGTGTGCATGATCTCACAGCGGGCCATGTTCCTGGGCGTCAGCTCCCTGGGAGACCCCAGCCCATGCCCCTGCGCAGGGCCAGAGAGGGACAGACGGGCAGACAGCAGCACACGGACCTTGGATCGCGAAACTGAGCTGACCGCCAGGAAGGTCTGGAAGTGACACAGGGATGGCGGGGAGCATCGGGGCCACTGTGGACCGAGGCCCAGTAACAGAGCGGGAGGGCCGTCACGTGGGTGTTTGCACTGGCGTGGCCATGTTAGCTCAGCTACAAAACAAACAAAAACTTTTTAATCAGCTTCTTTCAATAAAAAGTATTATCACCCTCATCCCAGTGCCTACAATTTCCTCGCATTTGTCCCTTTTTAATTGAGATCAAGGACTTCTGTGGCTGGAAAACAATCTCCGGGCACTCGTCGAGCACTCACTGGCTCTCCACACAGTGCTCATACTGCAGTGCTCCCCCATGTCCAAGCACATGGAGTCTAGCTGACTTGGCGGGCAACAGTCAGGACGGGGAGAGCAGAGGGGCTCGGAGAGTCGGCCAGGGAAGGGGCAGGCTCAGAACTGCAGCTCTTGCCTCTCGGCTCCGAGGAGGCTCCTGCCGGGAAGGCGGTCACCTCTGGGAGTGGGGTGGGCTGCAGGTCTTCCTCACTGTGAGTTACATCTCATACTCCCCCACAGGCTCGCATGCACACACACACATGTACACACACACACATGCTCACACATGCATGTAAACATTCATGCTGACATGCATTCACACAGTCACAGCGCACTCACACAGGTACACGCACACACATACACATACGGACAGACACTCATGCTCACACTTGCACTCACACACAGTCATATGCTCACACACTTGCCCATTCAGGCACATGCATACTCATGCTTACATAGACATACAAACACTCATGCTCTCACACGCTCACACATACATCACATGCAGGCATGCACACTCACATGTGCACACACCCATGTGGACATGCACACGCTCACACGTCCACATGTACACACACGCTCACATACACAGACATGCTCACATGCACACACACACTTTTTGTACTCAAGTGCTCATGCTCCCACATGCACACAGGGTCACACCCACTCACGCATGCCCCCTCGGTGGGGTCAGGGAGATGCTCACTGGGCTGAGCGAACACTTTGACGTGGGTGACCCAGGTTCACTCCTGGTACCACCGCATGGCCCCCCAGCACCTCCAGGAGTGACCTGGAGCACCGCTGGGTATGACCCCCCACCCAGCCAAAACACAGAAGACAAAAGCAGAGTCGTGTGGGTGTGGCCCAAGTGGGGGTCTTCCTGCTCTGTATCCCCCACAAGCAACGCTGAGTGTGGTGTGGACGTGGAGGTGGTCAGTGTCCGCCGGCTGTGACACCGGCGTGGGGCAGGGGGCAGCAGGGAGGCACAGGGACGGGGCAGCTCTGCTGTGGGAGCCTGAGACCCGGCAACGGCGCCGAAAGCAAACCCAGGCTCCCTCGGGGCCGGCCCGGGATGGCCGCTGCGCCCCCTGACCCTCTCTGCCTTCCTCAGGGCCGACGACTGCTTCTGCGCGTCTCGGAAGCTGGACGCTGTGGCCATCGAAGCCAAGTTCAAGCAGGACCTGGGTTTCCGGATGCTCAACTGCGGGCGGACGGACCTGGTGAAGCAGGCGGTGTCCCTCCTGGGGCCTGATGGCATCAACACCATGAGCGAGCAGGTAGGTCGGGGACCTGGTGTCCAGTGGACACCCCTCCTCCACGGGGCCCCCTGCAGGAGAGACGCGGCAGACCCTGGACAGAGGCTCCTCCTGCTGGTCGCTTTAGGTAGTGGCTTATTTTATTTATTTATTTAGTTTTTTAGTTTTAAAAACCTTATAAAAATACCCTTGTTCATCTTTACAGAAACAGCACGTGATTGCTGCAGCTGAAATGGAAAATAGAGGAAAGTTGTCCTGTTCCAGAAAGGAAATAATGTCATCACCCAGATAACCATCATTTTTATTTTTAGTCTCTGTCCTTCAAGTCTTCTTTTTTTTTCTTTCTAGCACGGTTAAAATTAGTTCTCTGCATTACAGAACAAGACCAGGCAGATGATTTTTTTTCAACCCAAGTTTCAGAGTGCTTTTAGGATACAGAAAGTCATTTATTCTGAGGGGCCTTAGTGAATAGGGAATTTCTGAGACACTTCTGTCCCCCAAACCTCTGAGATGAGGTTCGCATGGACATCACATACAAAAAGCAAGCTGTGTCTTTTGGCAGGAGCCCTAGATGGATGGACCAGAGACAAACACAGCTGCTTCTCCTGTGCCCAGCATAGCACAGCCCCCAGGAAGACGCGGGGTGGGGGACAGGGATGGGGGGGATAAGGCTAACTGTCTTCTTGGGATGCTTCTACACACTGATATATATTGGGGGAGGGTAAGGGTTTAGGGGCAATCCCGGCCGTGCTCAGGGATCACCTGCCTGGTTCTGGAAGACCGTAGGTGGTTTGGAACCAGGGATTGGAACCCAGATTGGTGAGATGCAAGGCAATAGCAATTCATTCTACCTCGCTTTCTCTAAGATGTTCTATTTATTTTATGGGCACGTTTATAATCTCATCGTGGATGATTTTAAATCATTCGGAATGGCTACATGAAACTGTCCGGCCGTGGATTGGCATCATGTATACCTCTGTGCTCAGACGCTTAAGTTGTTTCTAATTGCTCTTATTCGCAATGCACAGCCCCCTCGTATTGATTCGTGTCTTTGTCCCAGGGCCTGATTATTTCCTCAGGGAAGCCTTTGCAAGGGATCAAATGCCTCTTCCCTGCCTCAGGTTCTCCTTGAGCCTGGGGTCCCCTTGCCCATCTGCTCCACCTACACAGCCCCGTTTTCTCTCTCGGTTCTTTTTCTTTCTCTTTTGCCTGTCTTCCCCCCTGGATCCCGACTCTCTTCCTGAAAAAGAGCCCTTTCCATCCAAGCCTGTGTTGTACTGTGGCAAGCGTCTCCATTTCAGAGGTTAGAAGATTTCCCATTTTCCATCCCAACTCGGTAATGAACTTCCTGCCTGATTGCCTCTGGGACTTTTTTTTTTTCCTGGAAACCCATCCAGAGCCCAGTGTGATGGCTCTGTGTTTTCCATATCCTTCTGATTAAGCTAGAAATAACCTTACGTGCGGGAGGAGATAAGACTCTTAACTTGAACATTTTCCCACTAACAACCCAATCACAACAGTGCTGATTGAAAAGCTCCCGGAGGCGCTGGGACCCGGTGGTAGGTTTGAAGCGGGGGCCTCATAGGAAATTCCCAAGTGCTGTTGCACACGCACCTCCGTTTCGTTTCTAAATGATGGTGTCAGGCCCAGTGTCAGCACTGGGGCTCAGGTGCATTGAGACATGCAATACCCCCTGACCCAGGCCAGCAGCTGATGCAACAAAAACAGCCCTTGGGGAGGGAGAAGAGACCAACTAAGTAAATGATGGTTGAAGGGATCGCTCGGGATAGTAGATGTGTGTTGAAAGTAGACTATGGACCAAGCATGATGGCTGCTTGGTGCCTATATTGCAAACTGTAACAAGGAGAGAGAGAAAGAGGGAATGTGCCTGTCACAGAGGCAGGGGGAGGGAAGGAGTGGGGTTGGCAAGAGGGACACTGGGAATATTGGTGGTAGAGAATGGGCACTGGTGGAGGGATCATTGTTGAAACAT
This sequence comes from Sorex araneus, assembly GCF_027595985.1. Lineage (NCBI taxonomy): Eukaryota > Metazoa > Chordata > Mammalia > Eulipotyphla > Soricidae > Sorex > Sorex araneus. The sequence continues at coordinate 48,456,631 of NC_073311.1, forward strand.
AAATCACGAAAATTGGTAAGTCTGTAACTGTATCTCACAGTGTTTCATTAAAATTTTAAAAAAGAGAGAAAAAAGCAGCACTTGTTACACTTGTTACACTTGTTACTTATTACACTGGGAAAGAGGATCTGTCCAGGAGACTGTGATTACAGCCAGATCCCTTAGGGTTGAGATTGGTGATTCCAGAAAGTTCTAAAGATCTGTCCGCTGAAGTCAGCCACGTGCTTCAGCAAACAGGAAAACCAACACAGTCCCCTGGTTCAGGCAAAGATGAATGCAGAAAGCATACCGCATACTTTGCCCCAATTCAGCTGAAATTCTGGTAGTTTATAACCAGATGGGTCAAAGGTCTGCCCCCATTTTTTATGCATTTTTCCCCTGCAGGTTTTGAGCACCAGCCGAGCTTGCTCTTGCTCCCGAGCAAGGAAGCGTCTGTCTGTCCCCCTCCGTAAACCTTCTCTCTGCTCTCTGCTTCACCGCAGGGCATGACCCCACTGATGTACGCGTGTGTGCGCGGGGACGAGGCCATGGTTCAGATGCTGCTGGACGCCGGAGCTGACCTGAACGTGGAGGTGAGGGTGCTGGGGGCTGCCGGGCGCCCGTCCCCGGGGCTCAGGCAAGGAGAAGGGTGCTTTTCTCCTGGGGCCCCCTCTGGGGTGGGGGGCAGGGAGCTGGCTCCAGCATCACAGGGCCCCTCCCTCCGCTTGGGCTCGGTGACCTCCGGGCCACCCTCTGTGGGAGCTTCCCTGGCACAGACCCCAGCCCCGCCACGTTGCGTGATTCACTTAGAAACGAACCCTGAAGTCCCGCCATACTGGCTCTTCCCTGTCTCTGCTGACGGATTTGGAATCCTATGGGCATTGGAGCCGAGAGAACATTCTGGAGCCCGAACCCTCTGCCTGATGGCACAGCTGATCTGTGTTCCCCCGAGCTGAGGTTTAGCTCCCCCAGACCTGCCACCTTCCCCCTCCCCCCACCAGACCCTCACCTAGTGCACTGAGATACTGAGATACAGGGGGGTCTCAGAGCTGATCTCAGTGCTTCCCGGAGGGGCCGTGGAGTGGGATGGAAAGTGCACCCCCATGGGCTTTGGGGTCTGACCCTTAGACTCACCTTTTGAGGCGGCCGAGCCCCGAGACCTCCGTCTGCGCTCCGGCTGGAGGCTTGAACCTTTCTGAGGCCCCGTACACGGATCTGAAGAACTGGCTGTGGTCACACGGGCCGTGGAGAGTGGCTGGAAGGACCCCCTAACCGCGCTCCCCGCTCAGCTCCCATGGACCCCCATTCCCTCCTCTGACTTGCCTTGGGGACTCAGCCTTTCAGTCCTGTTCTGTGCTGCCCGACGCATGAGCTTGGAACCCGGCTGCCAGGATTCCGCAGCCCCGAAACCCTTGTCCGTGTGGGCGAGAGCGCGCCGTCTTCGTCCTGTGCCTCTTCAGCAGTTTTCTTAGCGCGTTTCCTTTTCCTCTGAGGAAAGCGGGCGGTGGACCGGGTTTGGAACCCAGACCTATTTGGATCTGAGAGGAGCCAGGGATTCGGGGCTTCCCCCTGCTGTGTATACCCCCCAAAGCGCACACCTCTGCAGGGGTCCTCCGCCTGGGTCCTGCTGCTGGATTTGGGGCTCTCGAGGCTGATCTGTGGCGTGGTGGGTCTGTGACCCGGGAACGTTGGGGTGCCCAGACTGGGCATCGTGCTAAATCCTGCCCTCGCCCCAGCGCGAGGCGAAGCCCCCCTAGCAGAAGTCAGGTGCCAGGTTTCGGGTTCGTGCTGTGTCCGGGGGAAGAGTTGGCGCTTCGTGTCCAGGAGCAGAAAAGTCCCTGTCCCCCAGGATGCCAGCCGAGGCACCGGAGTAGGGTTCGAAATCTCCAGCCACTCCTTCCCACACCGGGCTCTGCTGCCCCGCTGAATGTAACCCCAGGCTTTGCTTTTGTGGTGGTGGTATCTCGTGCCCCCTGCCTTCCCGAAGCACAGAAAGAGGAGGGAGACGGGCCGGACACCGGCCCATGAGCTTCTGCTTCTGCGACGGCATCATGGGGCCCGGCAGGAGGAATAGCGGGGCACTGTGTTCCCTCCCCGCGTCCCCAGCTGCTCCGGGCCCTTCCTGGATGTCTTTCGTCCGGCTCCAGCTACATCCCTCCAGTTAACATCCCCCCCAGCCTCAGAGAGGTCAGCCCCGCTGGTCTCAGGGTTCCGAAGATCACGTATTGAAAATAACTTCAATTTGTTTATAGGTTGTCAGTACTCCTCATAAATACCCGTCCGTCCACCCCGAGACCCGCCATTGGACGGCTCTGACTTTTGCTGTGTTGCATGGACATATTCCTGTAGTTCAGGTATTAACGCACTCCCCCTACCACGCCCCGGCATGCATGTGTCCGCAGAGATTCATATTGGTTTGTGGCCCTTCCACGGAGCATACCCTGTAGCCTCTGACGGAGGCTCTTCCCTGACACCGTCTCTCCGGTCTGGCCCTAACCAATATGAAAGCCCCCCCGTGCCCTGACACAGCCTCACACACAGAGGACCAGAGTGGCCAAGCTGTTCCCAGTGGCCTGAGCTGTGGCTTTTGTGGATCAGTTCGTGGTTCGTGATGTGGTTCGTGAATGTGGCACCTTCAGGCCTCCCCGTGGGTGCCACCGGTGGTGCCCAGTGAGCCGGAGCGAGTCGAGTCGATGCTAAGTAGCGGCTTTCCTTCTGCCGAGGGAGCGTTTCCAAGACGTTGGCTTGGATCCTGCTTGTTGAGCATCATCCCAGACACAGGACGGTCCCTCGCGTCTTCTGAAACAGCCCCCCAGGAATGCTGAGAGGGCCCCACCGGGGTCCTTTAGAGCACACGCCTGTGCGTTGCCGGCCACCGGAGAGCTGGTGTTTGGTGATCCGGCGTGGCCTCCATCTCATACCTGGTCTTCCTAGAAACAAGAGACGGGCTTCCTGGTCCAGCCCCGCCCAGTGAGTGCTGAGCTGTGGGCTCCTCCGGAACTCGCTCCTTCGAGGGGGCCATTCCTCCCGGCCCCCTGCAGCCCGGGGGACCACTCACAGGCTGCAGCTCCCTGGGGCTGGCTGCCCTGGTGCCTCCTCAGTGGTGGGTGTCCTGGAGGCAGCCCCAGGAGGAGTCAGGGAGCAGGAGGAGGTGGGGTCAGCCCCAGAGCTGGCGCACCTGCAGAGGGTCAGGACTGGCCTCTCCCTGTAGAGAACCTGAGAGCAAAGGGGCCCTGGGGTGGCCTGGCAGATGTAGCCACTGTCCCTTAGCAAGCGCGGGGCAGCACTGGGCCAGGGACTGGCCTGGGCCAGTGAGGGCTGGGGGAGAGGGCACTAGTGGTCAGCCTGCCTTTGGCCACCGTGCACAATCAGGGGACAACCTGAAGTCCTTTCTTGGCTGTGCCCTCGGGCATCTCCATGGGCAGTCAGTCTCTGCCCTCTCACTTGGCACCTGCATGCGGCCGCTGTCCACTGGGAGAGCCAGCACAGATGGACAGCCCTTCCGTTCCGAGTTAGCCCTGAGTCCTCAGAGGGTGCCCAGGACCGAGTCAGACCAAGCAGACGCCCTGCTGGCTCCCGTTGCCCCCTGAGGCTTGAATCTTGCTGCCCCAGAAAAGCTGACGTTTGCTCAGCTGTGCTCTGAACCACCCAGAATGTTCCAGAAGGGAATCTGAGTGTGCCGGTTGGCCCACAGGGTGCCAGGTTCGTTGGAACTTGAGAGTCTGTGCTTCTCAGTAACGTCTCTGACGGGCACCAAGATGATAGTACAGCGGCTAGGGCACTTGCCTTGCACGCAGCTGACCCGGGTTCAATTCCCGGCGTCCCATATGGTCCCCCAAGCACCACCAGGAGTAACCCCTGAGCACAGTAGCCAAATGAGAGGAGTGTGGCTCAAAGACAAAAGCGGGGGGCAGGGGGCGGGGGTTGTTTCTCTGATGATCTGAGTCTTTTTTTAATGACTGAACTTCTGGCGCCTGTTTCTAGAAACGTGTATGTATGTCCATATACACCCCGAGATCATGTTTAAAATGCAGAGTTCAGTGGGCACCAGGGTGGACCCGAGGGCCAGCATCTCAGCAGGGCTGCGGCTACTGCCCCAGGGGACCCCACTTGGAGAACCACCTCCACTGGGCTTCTAGAAGATTCCAGGAGCCCTGAATTCCTCTGCTGAGAGTCAGCAGTCCACTCCACAGCCTGTGCACGTGGTCACTGACCCTGCGGGAGGAGGTCACCTGGGGGGACACTCCCCCCCCTCACCGATTTCCACCCCTCGGTCCGGCCGCCTCCGGGCCGTACATGCCTCCCCCCACCCCCGCCCGGGGCACCTCAGCGGCTCTTCCCTCCACAGCTGCTCCTGGACGCGGGAGCCAAGGTGGAGGGCTCGGTGGAGCACGGCGAGGAGAACTACTCCGAGACGCCCCTGCAGCTGGCCGCCGCCGTGGGTAAGCACGCCAGGGGCTGGGCCCGGCAGCGAGCGGCCACACCCCTGCTCACGCTGTCTGTGTGCTCGTCTGCCTCATCCGCTTCTGAAACCCCCTTCTCTGGGCTTGCAGGAAATTTTGAGCTGGTTAGTTTGCTGTTGGAGCGTGGCGCAGACCCCCTGATAGGAACCATGTACAGGAATGGAATTTCCACCACCCCGCAGGGGGATATGAACTCTTTCAGCCAGGCCGCGGCCCATGGACACAGGTAGGCTAGGCTGGGCCAGGAGCCCAGGCCCCGAGCGGTGCTTGTTAAACATGCAGATTCCCAGGCCTGCCCAGACCCGCCCCCCCTCTCTGGATGTGGGGTCCACAGCAGTCCAGGCCCAGGCCCTGAGCGAGAGGCCTTCAAGGCCCACATCTGCCAGGAGCCAACGTCACACCTCGCACGCCTGCCCAGGGTGGCTGGGACTGTCCTTGTCCCCTCACAGAGCATCCCTCTACCAGTCTGGGTCAACGTCCATTCCCGGGGCAGACCGGAAGTGAGAAACTACGCACAGAATGATAAAATCCCCTCTCATTTGGCTACCTCTCATCAACATTCCCTCCAGGATTTTTCCCATCCATGTCACCTCACGAAACCCCCATGGAAGCAAATCCACTGTGGTTGGGGAGTGCAGAGGGAGTCAGAGTGGAGAGTTCTAGAACCTTCTAGATGCTTGCAGAAAGCACTGAGCCCCGAGTCATCCTGAGGAAACACAGCCAGTCACCCCACCATCTCCATCTGCACCACCATGGAGCACCCCTGTTCATGCTCTCCAGAACCCCAGTCCTGGAGGGGGGGTTCCCCCCTTTCCCTGCCCCCTGGAGTCCCCCCGCCCCCAGCCCCGCCAAGCCCTTCCCTCTCTGAGTCTCTGAGTGTCCCTCTCTGGGTTTATGATTGACAGGAATGTGTTCCGCAAACTGCTCGCTCAGCCAGAGAAGGAGAAGAGTGATATCCTGTCCCTGGAGGAGATTCTGGCCGAGGGGACTGACCTGGCCGAGACAGCCCCGCCCCCCCTGTGTGCCAGCCGCAACAGCAAGGCCAAACTGAGAGCCCTGAGGGAGGCCATGTATCACAGCGCTGAGCATGGCTACGTGGATGTCACGATAGATATCCGGAGCATAGGTCAGTGTGGGCCCCACACAGACACACACACCACACACCACACAGACACACACACACACTCAGTATTCTACACAAACACACCAGACACCATGCTCCACACACCCACACCCACACACACACCACAGCCCTACCCAGTACTAGGCCTTACTCTCTCTCACACACACAGGCATGCCACACAACCCACACACATTCCTCACACCACACACTCCACACACAACAAACACAGCACACTGCACACACACCACACTCCACAAGACACACACCACATACCCCACACTTCACAAAGACACATACTACACACTCAACACACAACACACTCTACACAGTCACACACACTGTATTTCACACACACCAAACATACCATAGTATACACACATCACACATATACCACACATACACACAACAGTCCATACACACCACACTCCACACACACCACACTCCACACACATACCACATTCCACACACATACCACATTCCACACACATATCACAACCCACCCACACCCACACACCACACTGCACACAAACACCAGACACATATCACACTTCACACACACACAACACACCACACACCACACATAAGCACCTCAATACCCACACAACCACACATATGTATGGCATCCTTCACAACTAAGATCATTGCCACTAGATGTCTCTGTCATTCTCTCTCTCTCTCACAGACACACACACACACACACACACACACACACACACACACACACGAGGTCTGTTTGCAGGTGGACCACTTCCAGGCTAGGCCACCCCACTGTGTCCACAGCCAGCAGCGTCCTGCCAGTCCCGTGTCCCTTCTGTCATCCTTCCAGGATGGCCCGACTCTGGGCCCCAGGCGAGGCCCTTCCCTTCGCATCTGGGAGCTTGTGTGGATGCAGATTGCCAGGCCCTGTGCCCAGAGGCTCTGCTGTCGAGGGTCTGGATGGACAAAGGCTGGAATCTTTATATTTAACAATCATCCCAGGCAGCGACCCCCCAGATCCACGGAGCGGCCCGCTGGGAGGCTGAGCCCAGCTTCCCTCCCCGCCAGTCCCCACCCGCAGAACCGAGCCCGCAGGAGTTGGGGGCCCTGCTCCCTGGAGTGGCCCTGAGCCAGAAGCAGGCCAGCCCCTTCTCGCTTTTGGGGGTCCAGCCCAGAACAGTCTGGCCAACCGCGCTCTGCACCCTAGGCGAGGGGGGAGGACGGAGTGTGGAGCGGCAGCTGGGCAAGGGGGGCTTGTCGCCACGACAGCAGTGAGCCGTGCTGAGATCAGTGCTGAGAATCCCCGAGGTGCAGGCGGGGTGCACAGTCGGCCTCAGTCCCACCGTGGCCCACGCTGGCTCGCTGCCCACAAGGCCCAGTGGAGCTGGTGGTGTGTCCATGAGCACACACGGGCCCCCACCTCCAACCCCACGCAGTCTGCGTGCAGCTCCTTCAGACCTGAGCACGGGGCCGGCCGTGGGCGCCCGGAGCCGGGGGAAGCGGGGGGCGTGGGCGCTTCCACATCTGCAGCTGTGCGTCCTCGAGCAGCGCCCCCCGTGGCCGTGGGCTCTGCCCGCCCGAGTCAGTCTCGGTGGCCTCCGGGCGCGGCCCCAGAAACAGGCCCTCAACAAGCGCCTTCTCCTTTGGCTGTCTCCCCGCCTCCCTCCCCGCGCCCCGCCCCCCCCAGGTGTCCCGTGGACGCTGCACACGTGGCTGGAGTCCCTGCGCGTGGCTTTCCAGCAGCACCGCCGGCCCCTCATCCAGTGCCTGCTGAAGGAGTTCAAGACCATCCAGGAGGAGGAGTACACGGAGGAGCTGGTCACCCAGGGCCTGCCCCTGATGTTCGAGATCCTGAAGGCCAGCAAGGTGAGGGCCTGCCCGCCCAGAGCCACGGCCGGCCTCAGACGCTCAGTGACTTGCAGCGTCACTTGCGGCGGGGGGGGGGGGGGGGCAGCCGTCTCTGTTACGAGGTACAGGGCACCGAGAGGAAAGGTTCCTTCTACCATGGGGGCTTATGCTCAGGTGGGAAGAGACCACCCCACTGTGCTCTGCCCACGGGGTTTATTTTTATTCTGACACGTGATGCCTTGGGTGGGGGGGTGGTGCCCAGGCTCAGAGAGGTGTGAGACCGTGAAGGAAGGGGTCACTGGTCCCCGCTCTTATGCCCTAGAGGTCATCGCACCTCACTGCCCTCCACAGTCCCTGCAGCCCAGTCCCCTGGCTAGTGTGAGATCAAGTGTGGCAGTCAGTCAATTCGAGAGATGGTGGTGGTGGTGGTGGTGTATGTGTGTGCGTGAGAGAGACACATGTGACTATGCGTGAATGAGTGTGTGTGTCCTAATACATGTCTGAGATTTGCTTAGAAAAACTGTCGGGGGGCCAGAGAGATAGTATAGCAGTTAGAGCACTTGCCTGGCACGTGGCTGACCTGAGTTTGATCCCGGATACTGGGTTCCCATCTCCTGGAGAGATTCCTGAGCTCTGCTGGGTGTGGTCTCGGGGTCCTTGTTCCAAAGCCTCTGTTGTGACACCTAGGGGTGCAATGTGGTATTACATGGCAGGTTCGACTTCGGGCAGCGGGGAGGGTTTCCAGCGCCAAGGGTGCTTACACCCTAGCAGGGCAGTTCTCAGCAAGGAGGTCAGGTGCCGAGGAGCCGATACTACCCAGGCTCTAGGGTGCCAGCAATGTTTGGGGGCCTGGAGGACTGTGCCCACTGTGCCCAGGGGACCAGGGAGTGGCAGGGAGCCAACCCAGCTCTGCTGTCTGCAAGGCAGGCTCTTAACTCCTGCCTCACTCATGGCCCGTGTGTGTGTGTGTTTGTGTGTGTGTGTGTGTGTTTAAGCTATTTATTTTATTGAATCACCATGTGGAAAGTTACAAAGTTCTCAGGCTTATGTCTCAGTTATACAATGTTCAAACACCCGACCCTTCACCAGTGCCCATATTCCACCACCAAAACCGTGTGTTTGGTTTGGGGGTGGTTTTTTTGAGGGGGACACCCAGCAGTGTCCGGGGCTTACCCCTAGCGAGGCTTGAGGGACCATATAGGGTGCTGGGAACCAAACCTGGGTCAGCTGTGTGTGTGCAGAGAAACACCCTTCGGCTTCCTTGTTAAAGAAGCGGCTGACCGGCTTACCGGAGTGGCCGCCCCTTCCGTGCTCTCCCTCCCACAGAGCCATGTCTGGGCGTGGCAACTCGTTGTTTACCGTCACGTCTCTACCGAGTGTCCTGAGTGTCCGTCCCTGGGCTGTCTGGGGACGCCAGACTTCACCTCTCAGGTCCCCTTCCGGGAAAGGTCTCTTCATGTGTTTTGCTCATGTTCCAAGTAAATGGTTTGCTTTCTTACTGCTGAGCTGCGGGAGACCTTTCTATGTGGACAGAGCCTGGCCCTCTCCTGGATACGTGCTTTGCAAATGTGTTCTCCCATTCTGCGTTTTGTTGTTGTTGTTTTTGCTTTGGGGGTGGGTGTCCCACCTGGCAGTGCTCGGGGGCTGTTCCTCTCTCTGTCGGTGCCCAGGGTCGCTCCTGGCAGAGCTCACGGGGACGGTGCATTGATGGGAACGGACCCCAGGCCTCCAGCACGCAGACCTGTGCTCCCCGCCCTTTGAGCTTCTCTCCAGACTGTTTTCTCCCACTCTTGTTTTTGTTTGGGCGCGGGGGGCTTACCCAGCAGTGCTCAGGGGACTGTCAGCAGTGCCAAGGACAGAACCTGGATTAGCTGCATGCAAGGCAGACGCCTCACCCACTGTGCTCTCTCTACACGCTCCTATAGCTTATCTTTCTCCTTCTCCACAATCTCTTTACAGAGCAAAAGTTTTGCACTTGGACAAACTCTGATTTCTCTCTCCCTTTCTTATGGAGATTATGCTTTGGATGTCAAGTTCTCCAGTTCTTTGCCTAACCCCAAGTGACTATTTCCGTGTGTGTGTGTGTGTGTGTGTGTGTGTGTGTGTGTGTGTGTGTGTGTGTGTTTACTGGATGGTTTACACTTACTTCTCTGGTTTATTTTGAATTCACTTTTGCATGAGGCGTGGGACTGCAGGCTTTCATTGTGTGCTTTGTTTGGCTCCAGGCTGGGTAGTTTTATCTTTTCATTAGTGATGGTTCAGTGGCTTCAGCACTGTCTGTTAACAAGATTATTCTCTTTCATTGTATTCCTTTTGCACTTTTGTTAAAAACTAGTTAGACATATTTGAGGGATCCATTTCTGAGCTCTCTGTTCTGTCCCAGTGATTTATGTGTCTGTCCTTCTATACAATCTGGATCCCTGTATCTATAAAACTAATTTTGAAGACTGGAGCAACGGAACAGCTGGTAGGGAGCATGCCCTGCACATGGGTGACCCCGGCTCAATTCCCAGCATCCCATATGGTCCCCTGAGCCTGCCAGGAGTGACCCCTGAGTGCAGCGCCTGGAGGACGCCCTGTGTACAGTCAGGTGTGGCCAACAAACAAACAAGATTATAATAAATCTTAAAATTAGGTAGCCTGGGGCTGGAGCAATAGTACAGCGGGGAGGGCATTCACCTTGCACATGGCCAACCTGGGTTCGAGCATCTCATATGGTCCCCTGGAGAGATTCCTGAGTGCAGAGCCAGAAGTAACTCCAGAGCATCGCCGGGTGGGATTCAAAAAGAAAAAAAGAAAAGAAATTATGAACCTGATTCCTCCCAGTTTAGTCTTCTTTTACAAGATTATTTTAACTGTTAGCCTTTTGGACTGGAGCGATAGCGCAGCGGGTAGGGCGCTCCCCTTGCACGCGGCTGACCCAGGTTCGATTCCCCCGCCCCTCTCGGAGAGCCCGGCAAGCTACCGAGAGTATCCTGCCCACACGGCAGAGCCTGGCAAGCTACCTGTGGCGTATTCAATATGCCAAAAACAGTAACAACAATTCTCACAATGGAGACGTTACTGGTGCCCGCTCGAGCAAATTGATGAGCAACAGGATGACAGTGATACAGTGATATAGTCTTTTGCATAAATTTTAGAAGGCAACTGTTTTGTCAGCAACAAGAAGAGGAAGAAGAAGATTGCTGAGCATTGGATGGGATTGCATTCACCTGTCATTTTTAGGGGGAATTGGCCTCTCTGTGATGTTACGGCTCTCGGTGCTTGAACATGTGTGTAGATCTTTGATATCATTCATCATTATTGTGGCTTGTGGGAGAGACAAGTCCGAGGCATGTTTTGCTGGCTTTACACGTATTTCTTTGCTGGCCAATTATGAATGATATTGTTATTTTTCCCTTTTCGTCCCTATGTTCACTGTTGTATATAGAAATATGTTTGATTTGTCGCTGTCTCCTCTATCCTGTGATCTTGCTGAACTCATTTATTCTAGGAGTTTTTCTTCGTAGATTTTTGGGGAATTTTCTACTCTGCCAACCGTGTCCTCTGCAAATAAAGATAGTTATGTATCTTCCCTTTCAATCTGGGCCTGCGGGTTTCTTCCCCAGACCCAAAACGGGGGGAGCTTTGTTTTCTTATGAATTCAGCTCCCTTAGCGGCCACAGCACCTTCAGACTGCCTGTTTAAGGCCAGGCGAGTCAGAGTAGCTGCGCTGGCCGGGGACTCTGCTTCCATCTGCGCTGTCAGGCCGAGTGTGTGGGGTCCGTCTTTGGAGTCTGAGAGGACGGCGCTTCTATGCATCATTTTGTGCGTCTGTTCTCCCTTCTGCTCCTCAGTCCTCCGACAGGGTTCTCAGTCTAACTTTTGTCTTGTGTTACTTTTGTCTCTCTTTTTTTTTTATTTTGGGGGCCTCAGCTGGCTGTGCTCAGGACTTAGCCCCTGTTCAATGTTTAGGACTCACTGCTAGCAGTGCTCAGGGGACCATGCAGTGCTGGGAATCCAGAATCCAGCCCAGAACCTCACGCCTAAGTGCTCTGTCTCATCCTTACTCCGAGACTGTTTTATTCATCTTTTCTTTTTTTTTTTTTTCATTTTATTTAAACATGTTTATTTCGGGGCTGGAGCGATAGCACAGCGGGTAGGGCGTTTGCCTTGCACACGGCCGACCCAGGTTCGATTCCCAGCATCCCATATGGTTCCCCACCAGGAGTGATTCCTGAGTGCATGAGCCAGGAGTCACTCCTGAGCATCGCTGGGTGTGACCCAAAAAGAAAAAAAAAATGAAAATTTAAAAAAATTAAACATGTTTATTTCCATTTGTGTACACAAATACACAACGCATTGTTCTGCCAGGGGTTGAACTCAGAGCCTATATTATACACAGCAAGCATGTTCTCCCTTTACCTCTGAACTACATCCCCAACCCTTAGATTGATATTTTTGAGGTTTCTGGGGTTGGAGAGATAAGTACAGCAAGTCAAGTACTTGCCTTATTTATTCATCTTTTCAAAGAACCAAATATCTTTCATTATTTCCTTGCCTGCATTTCCATTTGCAGTTCCATTAATCGCTGTTCTTTATACGTGGGTTTTGTCGCCTCCCCACCACCCAGGTTCTTGAGTTAGAAACTTCTGACTATTGATTTGAGACTTACTCCTCAGAGTCTCTTTCCTCCTCAGAACCATTCTGGCCGATGTCCCACATGCTTTTCCCTGTTTGGGTTTTGCTTCCTTTCTGACTTATGGATTATTTAGAAGTATATTGGTTAGTTTCCAAGGGTTTGGAGATTTTCCTATTAGCTCTGAATTATTCATCTCTAGTTCCGTTGTGGTAAGAGAACCAGTGTGCATTATTTCCCTGCTTCCACACATTGGGGCTGAGAGAAAGTGCAGCAGGTAGGGCTCTTGCCTTACACATGACCAACCCGGGTTCAATCCCCGTATGGCCCCCTGGCCCCAGTCAGGAGTGATCCCTGAGCATCGCCACACCCCGTGGAGGTTAGTTGTATGGCCTGAGCAGACGCTCTCCCAATTTCTGGTCCAAGAGCACTGGGGAGTGAGTATGTGTTACTGCCAAGGAGGGTGTGCCCTGCACTGTCAGTGAGACCCTGTTGGTGGAGAGGCTCTTGGGTTCTGGATGCCACCTTTATCACCGAGGAGAGGGGTGGCAGTCTCCAGCGGTGTTGTGGATGCATCTCTTCCTCCTCTTGGTTCTCGTTTCTCATGTTGGTAGCTCCAGTGCTCACCCTTTGCCGACTTGCCAGGGCTTCTCGGTGAATTAGCCCTTTTCTCTTCACACAACGCACCTCTCTGCGTCAGCTCGTTTCCTTTGCCTTGAAGTCTGCTTTATCTGATGTTAATACAGCCGCCCCAGCTTTCCTTTGATCAGTGTTTGATCAGTGTTTTTTTTCTCTCCATCCTCTCACTTTCCGATTGCCAGTTTCTTGGTGTTTGAAGTGAGTTTCTTATAAACAGCACATATTAGAGTTTTTCATCAACTGTGCTAATAGCTACCTTTTAATTGGCATACGTAGACCATTTACGCTATATTTGTCTACATCTCTCTTTTTTTTGGGGGGGGGGTGCAAACTTGGGCTTACTCCTGGCTCTGTGCCCAGGAGTCACTTTTAGTGGTGATCAAGGGACCTTCTAGGGAGCCAGAGACCAAACCCAGGTCAACCGTGTGCAAGGCAGGACCAAATCTGCTGTACGATCTCCCCAGCCCTCATTCCGTACTTCCTGATGCTGGAGGATTTAAGTGTCTGGTTCTCGTTCTCATTTTTTTGTGCATAGGTCCTCTGTGTGTGGTGCTGGGGATTGAATCCCAGTTAGATGCATGCAAGGCATGTGCTTTTCTGCTGAGTCACTAACCCCCCTCATTATACATTTCTGTTTGATCTCTTCCTTTGCTTTGCTTTGTTCTGTATTCCAAGTACTCCTTGTATGTTTTCTTAGGCTGGGGGCACACACCTAGCAGTGCTCAGGAAATGCACCAGCTTTGTGCTCGGGATCACTCCTCAGAGACCTTGGGCAGTTCCCAGACCCCACTGTTATCACAGCCACAGCAAAGCAAGTGTCTTGCCCTCGGCGCTATGTGCCCAGCCCTCTGGACACTTTTCAGCTCTGTCTTTCTTACTCTCCAGAGTCCCGAGCATCTCTCTGTAAACCCTGATTTGAGAGATGGTCTGAGCTCAGTGGACTGTGGCCAGCAAGTAAGGTACTTTTTTTTTTTAATTTTTAAATTTATTTATTTTTAATTAGAGAATCACCGTGAGGGTACAGTTACATATTTATACACTTTTGTGCTTATACTTCCCTCATACAAAGTTCGGGAACCCATCCCTTCACCAGTGCCCATTCTCCACCACCCGTAAACCCAGTGTCCCTCCCACCCTCCCCAATCCCATCTCCCCCCCACCCCACCCTGCCACTGTGGCAAGGCATTCCCTTCTGTTCTCTCTCTCTAATTAGCTGTTGTGGTTTGCAATAAAGGTGTTGAGTGGCCGCTGTGCTCAGTCTCTAGCCCTCATTCAGCCCGCAACTCCCTTCCCCTACATGGCCTTCGACTACAATGTAGTTGGTGATCGCTTCTCTGAGTTGACCTGTCCCCGGAACGTGAGGCCAGCCTCGAAGCCATGGAGTCAACCTCCTGGTACTTATTTCTACAGTTCTTGGGTGTTAGTCTCCCACTCTGTTATTCTATATACCATAGATGAGTGCAATCTTTCTATGTCTGTCTCTCTCTTTCTGACTCATTTCACTCAGCATGAAACTTTTCATGCCCATCCACTTAACTACAAAATTCTTGACCTCCTTTTTTCTAACAGCTGCATAGTATTCCATTGTATAGATGTACCAAAGTTTCCTCAACCAGTCATCCGTTCTGGGGCATTCGGGTTTTTTCCAGATTCTGGCTATTGTAAACAGTGCTGCGATGAACATACATGTGCAGATGTTGTTTCGATTGTACTTTTTTGCCTCTCTGGGATATATTCCCAGCAGTGGTATTGCTGGGTCAAATGGGAATTCAATATCTAATTTTTTGAGAGTCGTCCAAATTGTTTTCCAGAAGGGCTGAACCAGTCGGCATTCCCACCAGCAGTGAAGAAGGGTCCCTTTCTCCCCACATCCTCTCCAACAGCGGTTGCTTTTGTTCTTTTGGATGTGTGCTAGTCTCTGTGGTGTGAGGTGGTATCTCATGGTTGTTTTGATCTGCATCTCTCTGATGATTAGTGATGCAGAGCACTTTTTCATGTGCCTTTTGGCCATTCGTATTTCTTCCTTGGTAAAATTTCTGTTCATTTCTTCGCCCCATTTTTTGATGGGGTTGGATGTTTTCTTCTTGTAGAGTTCAACCAGTGCTTTATATACCATTGATATCAACCCCTTATCTGATGGGTATTGTGTAAATATCCTTTCCCATTCTGTGGATAGTCTTTGGATTCTGGTCAATGTATTTCTTGCGGTGCAGAAGCTTTTTAGTTTAATGTAGTCCCATTTGTTGATCTCTGCTTTTACTAGATTGCTTAGTTCCGTGTCACCTTTGAAGATACCTTTATCTTCAATATCGTGGAGGGTTTCGCCGACCTTGTCTTCAATGTACCTTATGGTTTGTGGTCTAATGTTGAGGTCTTTAATCCATTTTGATCTGACTTTTGTGCATGGTGTCAGGTCAAGGTCTAAACCCATTTTTTTGCATGTGGTTGTCCAGTTGTGCCAGCACCATTTGTTAAAGAGGCTTTCCTTGCTCCACTTCACATCTCTTGCTCCCTTATCAAAGATTAGATGGTCATACATTTGGGGTTGTGTGTAGGGATATTCCACCCTGTTCCATTGGCCTACGGCTCTGCCTTTGTTCCAGTACCATGCTGTTTTAATTGTTACTGCTTTGTAGTAAAGTTTGAGGTTGGGGATGGTGATGCCTCCCATCATCTTTTTCCCAAGAATTGTTTTAGCTATCCTTGGACGTTTGTTATTCCATATGAATTTTAGGATTGCTTGATCCATTTCTTTGAAGAGTGTCATGGGTATATTTATAGGGATCGCATTGAATCTGTATAATGCTTTAGGGAGTATTGCCATTTTGACAACATTGATTCTCCCTATCCACGAGCAGGGTATATGTTTCCATTTCCTCATGTCCTCTTTGATTTCATGGAGTAGCGTTATGTAGTTTTCTTTGTAAAGGTCTTTTACTTCCTTGGTTAAGCTGATTCCGAGGTACTTGATTTTCTGGGGCACGATTGTGAATGGGATTGCTTTTTTCATGTCCCTTTCCTCTGCCTCATTGTTTGCATATATGAAGGCCATGGATTTTTGGGTATTGATTTTGTAGCCTGCAACTTTACTGTATAAGTCTATTGTTTCTAAGAGTTTCTTAGTAGAGGTTTTAGGCTTCTCTAGATATAGTATCATGTCGTCTGCAAATAGTGAGAGTTTGATTTCTTCCCTTCCTATCTGGATGCCCTTAATCTCTTTTTCTTGTCTAATAGCTATCGCAAGTACTTCCAGTACTATATTGAAGAGGAGTGGTGAGAGTGGGCATCCTTGTCTTGTGCCTGATCTCAGAGGAAAGGCCCTTAGTTTTTCCCCGTTGAGGATAATGCTTGCCGTAGGCTTGTGATAGATGGCTTCGACTATCTTGAGGAAAGTTCCTCCAAACCCCATTTTGGCGAGGGTTTTCATCATGAAAGGATGTTGGATCTTGTCAAATGCTTTCTCTGCATCTATTGATATGATCATATGGTTTTTATCTTTGCTTTTGTTGATATGCTGGATTATGTTGATTGATTTCCGAATGTTAAACCATCCTTGCATCCCTGGGATGAATCCCACTTGGTCGTGATGTATGATCTTTTTGATGAGTTGTTGGATCCTATTTGCTAGTATTTTGTTGAGGATCTTCGCATCGGTGTTCATCAGGGAAATTGGTCTGTAATTTTCTTTCTTAGTGGTGTCTTTGTTTGCTTTTGGTATTAGGGAGATATGTGCTTCATAGAAACTGTTTGGGAGAGTTCCTGTTTTTTCAATTTCCTGGAAAAGTTTGAGGAAAACAGGCAATAGGTCTTCTTTAAATGTTTGGAAGAATTCTCCAGTGAAACCATCTGGGCCTGGGCTTTTGTTTTTGGGGAGGTTTTTGATTACCGTTTCAATTTCCTTAACATTGATGGGTCTATTCAGGTATTCCAGGTCTTCTTTCTTCAGTGTTGGGAGATTGTAGGAATCAAGGAATCCATCCATTTCTTTTAGGTTCTCAGTAAGGTACTTTTGTCAAATTTTGTCATTTGAATTACAGAAACCAGCTCTCATTTCCATCCCCCAGTACTGGCATTATTGTCTTCCAATATTGCTCTTCAGACATGTAAAACCTCCTCAGACAGGGGCCAGAGAGATAGTACAGCAGGTGTGACACTTGCCCGGTACGCTCGCAACATGGGTTCAACCCCCGGCATCCCATTTGGTCCCCTAAGCCTCCCCAGGAGTGATTCCTGAGTGCAGAGCCAGGAGTACACCCTGAGCACCACTGGGTGTGGCCCAAAAAGCAACAACAACAACAACAACAACAAAACCCCTCCTCTGACAGCATACATACACTACTGCACAGACCATAATTAGGAAACTCAAGAAAGCCTCACATATTTTTTTTAATTGTATTGAATCACCGTGAGAGAGTTACAAGCTTTCATGTTTGGGTTACAGTCACCCAATGATCAAACACCCATCCCTCCACCAGTGCACATTCCCCACCACCAATATCCCCCGTACACCCCCCACCCTTTTCCACCCTTCCCTGCCTCCATGGCATACAATCATGATCGGAGGGGAGAAGGCAGATGGAATAGAGAAGGGATCACTAAGAAAATGATGGCTGGAGGAACCAGTTGGGATGGGAGATGCATGCTGAAAGTAGATAATGGATCAGACATAATAACCTCTCAGTGTCTGTGTTGCAAGTCATAATGCCCAAAAGTAGAGAGTATGGGGAATATTGTCTGTCGTATATTTTTTTAATTGAATCATCGTGAGATACAGTTACAAAGCTTTCATGACTGAGTTTCAGTCAATGATCCAACATCCATCCCTCCACCAGTGCACATTTCCCACCACCAATGTCCGCAGTACCCCTCCCACCACCCCCACCCCGCCCCACCCCCTGTCTCTGTGGCAGTTTCTTTCTTACTCTCTCATATGAAACCAAAGTCTCAGATGTTTAACCCATCTTTTTGCTTACTGTCATTTCCGTCTCGCCCTTTCCTTTCTCTTACCAGCAGCCAAGGCAGTAGACCGTGGTTTCCGCCGACCTCTCTAGCCCACCAGCCACTACTCCAGCCTACAGTTTCTCCACCTTTTCCTGACCCTGATCCCTCTTCCGGTCTAACTTTCCGTGCCCCCCCCCATCCTGCTAGTTGGCCCCCTAAGCATGCCATGCCTCTCTCGAGGACTCTGCTTTCACCCTTGGACTGTCCAGATAGCATCAGGCTCCTCGTTGAGACACGCTGGTTTCGGGGATCCCAGCCATTCTTTAGGAAAATCTCCTAGTGACGCATAATCCTTTCCTTTGCCTTCATCGGAGGGGATCTGAATTCCCTTTTATCTCTAAAGGATAGTTCCACTTCACTGGTTCTTATTTACTTTATCACTGTATCACTGTCATCCTGTTGTTCATCAATTTTCTCAAGCAGGCACCAGTAACATATCCATTCGTCCCTGTCGCGTGCTAGTATAGCCAGCCCGATGGTGTACTGGGGGCTCTTTCAGGATCAGGGGAATGAGGACTGTCGTTGTTTCTGTCTTTGGCATATCGAGTATGCCACGGGTAGCTTGCAAGGCTCTGCCATGTGGAATTTACTTTATATTTTTCTTAGTTCAGATTACCTTCTCTCAGGTATATTTAGAAGGAAGATGTTCTGTTATCTCCCTTCATAGAACGCCTACGTCCCCTGCTACGAATGAAATCTATATGACCAAAATACATGGGCACTTATTTTTTTAATTACTGTTTGGAGGCCACACCCTGCAGTGCTCAGGGCTTACTCCTAGCTCTGTGCTTAGGGATCACTCCTGGCAAGTCTCAGGGGACTATAGGTGGTGGCGGGGACTGAACCCAGGTCAGCTGCATGCAAGGCCAGCGCCCTACTGCTAGGCTATCTCCCCAGCGCCTCCCCATTCACTTATTTAGAAAAGAAGGCAATAATGTTATTCTTGTTGCTGGGGTGGGCCAGGGAGGGGGGGGAGCATACCTAGCAGTGCTGACTGGCAGTGCTCAGAGGGCTACAGGGTATCAGGGATCGAGACCTCCTATAGGTTGGGAGGATTTGCATCCACTAACAGCCGAGTGCAGGAGTTAGTGTCCGCAGTGGACTAGAGGTCACTTGTGGGCAGGAACTGGCTAGCCCGTGAGTCTGTTAGCGCTAGACACCCCCCAACCCCATCCTACCCCCAGCTAAAGAAGGCAGGATGGAATGGACCTGATCTGTGACTCGCTCTGTTTTGGAGTTGCTGTGTGGGTGGCTGTACCCAGCAGTACCCGGAAGACACAGTGTTTAACAATGGATACTATGTAGCTGTGAGACTACGTGAAACCCTGCAGCCTACTGCCTGTGTGGTGGGGCATCCTGTGAAATACGTCAGAGAGAGGACAAGTACCAGATGATCTCACTCATCTGTGGAGGAGAGATGCACCAGGGAATAAACAGCTCTGAGCAATGGTTTTGGATTACAGAGCTTGGCTTTGGATTACAGAGCTGATTAACATGCAGTAGGGGGAAGGTGTGTTGGGGGACCGAGGGGGGTTGCAGGTCAGACCAGAGGTGGCATAGGGACAGCCTCGCTGGTCATGGACACTTCCGTGCTGCAGCTGTGCTGTAATTCTGTGAATCAGTACCGTAGACTTAAACAGTGTCCTATTCCCTAAGCTACAATAAAGCAATTTTTAAAAAGTATCTTTGGACCAGGGAAATGCAAGGGAGTAAGGGCACTGTCTTGCATGTGGCCCACCCTGGTTTGATCCCTGGTAGAGTATCCCAAGCACCCCTGGGAACTGCCACTGAGCACAGAGGCAGGATCATCCTTAGACCATCACTGCATATGGCCCCAAACCCCAAATAAACACATAGAAATAAAATACTTGGGCCAGAGAGAAAGTTCAGCGGGCTGAGCAGAGGTATATTATTGGCCCAGGCTCAGTCCCTGGTACCGCATGGTCCTCTGAGCACTGCTGGGAAGTCGGTCTGACACGGACCAGCCCTGAGGCACTGCCAGGGGTGACCTCCCAACCCACACGAGGAAGAACCGTCTCGAATCCAAGGGACCAGCAGGCTCCTGTGGCAGGCACCTCCACACACATGGGTGAATTCAAGGGCACAGCCAAAAGGTTTTTATTTTAGCATTCCGGTCTCTGAAAGAGAAGCAGCCGGAACAGTTCAGAAAAAGCCACATCTTGGGTGCTGACTTTGAGTGTCTCCCTGTCACCCTTCACGCAGCAGCTAGCACTCAGAAGATGCTGAGCCAGTACTTGAAGGATGGATGAACAGATAAAGGGATGGATGGATAGATGGATGGGTGGACAGATGGACGGTGTATGGATGGGTGGGTAGATTGGTGGGTGGTAAATGGATGGATGGACAGATGCAAGGTTGGGGGCATGGTGGAAAGTGGTGGATGGATGATTGGGGAGGGAGGGAGGGAGGGAGGGAGGGAGGGAGGGAGGGAGGGAGGGAGGGATGAATGGATGCTTAAAAGTGCGTGGATAGGGGCTGGAGTGATAATACAGTGGGTAGTGCATTTGCCTTGCACGCGGCTGACCTGGGTTCGATCCCCGGCATCCCATCTGGTCCCCCAAGCACCACCAGGAGTAATTCCTGAGTGCAGACCCTAGAATAACCCCTGAGCATCGCCTGGTGTGACCCAAAAAGCAAAACAAAAAAAAATTCAACAAACAAAAGTGGGTGGATAGATTTATAGTTTGTTGCATTGGAGATATGCTTATCTTAAGCAAACCGCTGGGATAATGAAGGATTAAAGTCCAGGAGACTTTGACCTCCACCTTTCCTGGCTGTGCTCTTTATTGGTTTTGTCACAATTATCCTATTGCCTCAGAGGACAGATTTTGTTTAATTTTTTAAAACAAAATATTTTAAAATATTTAAAATATGTACTAACACATGGATTTTTAGTAAAAACAATGAGGACATAAAATTGAATTTCTTGCCAATTCTTAAACCATCTACCCTCCCCCTTTCCTTTATTTGTTCATAACTATTCCTGCCCCGTAGACCCAGTGGGAAAATTCCTCATCTTTATAGACAGGTCCGGTGTCATGGACCTGTTGGCTAGTCCTCTTTGTAGATTTGTGAGTTCTACAAATCTGAGTTCCTCGTTTTCAGTTTGTGAACTGGACACTCAGGTTGATTCCGTACCCTAGCCACTGTGTTAAGTGCTGAGGTGGATTTTTAACTGTAGGCTCCACCTTTGAGAATTCAGGCTCACAGAAAACTGAGGCGGCGCCACAGTGTCCCCTGACCCCTCTGCCCTCTGACTAACACCAAGCAGGGCTTGTTTGATCCAGTTCAACAGAGGGGACTCACAGGGGTCATGAAACGTGATCCCATGGAGCAAACTCGAAGTCAGCGTTTCCCACCGGGGTATCCCTGCCGGACCCATCCAGTGAGCGTGGGAGAAGCCTCTGATTTCTTTTTGTTTTTCCCCGAAAAGGGAGAGGTTGGCAAAAGAAGTCTGGGAACCTCTGCTCGCCTTTTTCTTGCCGTTTTCATTTTTCTGTTGTTGCTGCAGAACAAATGGCCTCAACTTTACAGCTGGAGACCGACTGGTTGGTTATTCCCCGGTCCCTGTGGCTCAGAAGTCTGGGCATATGGTTCTCTGCCTAGAACTACTGGTTCTCTGCTGGGGGCCTCTCGGCTCTCGGCACCCAAATCCAGGTGTCTGCAGAGCTGTGTCCTTCCCGGAGGCTGTAGGGAAGGTGTACTTGCAAGTTTTCATGGGGTGGCTGTTTCCTGTGCTTAGAACTCTGAGCTGGGAATAGCCCCTGAACACAGCGAGGTGAGGCCCCAAAATACAAATAATAATAATCACTGTCACTCTCACTGTCATCCCGTTGCTCATCGATTTGCTCTAGTGGGCACCAGTAGCGTCTTCATTGTGAGACTTGTTACTGTTTTTGGCATATCCAATACACCACAGGTAGCTTGCTGGGCTCTGCAGTGCAGGAGGGATACTCTCAGTAGCTTGCCGGGCTCTCCAAGAGGGGCAGAGGAATCGAACCCGGGTCGGCCGCATTCAAAGCAAATACCCTACCCGCTGTGCTATGGCAGTAATAATAATAATAATAATATTAAAAAGGAAGAATACCTTGAACCATTATTAGTCATCTGAATCCCCTCTCTTAATCTTTTTTATTACAAAAAGCAGCATTTGTTTTTGGTAGAAAATACAGATTAAAGAAAGAGGGGCTGGAGCGACAGCACAGCAGGTAGGGCGTTTGCCTTGCATGCAGTCGACCCAGGTTCGATTCCCAGCATCCCATATGGTCCCCTGAGCACCGCCAGGGGTAATTCCTGAGTGCAGAGCCAGGAGTGACCCCTGAGCATTGCTGGGTGTAACCCAAAAAGCAAAAAAAAGGGGCTGGAGCGATAGCACAGCGGGGAGGGTGTTTGCCTTGCATGCGGCCGACCCGGGTTCGATTCCCAGCATCCCATATGGTCCCCTGAGCACCACCGGGAGTGATTCCTGAGTGCATGAGCCAGGAAAAACCCCTGTGCATCGCCAGGTGTGACCCTCCCCCCCCCCAAAAAAAAAAAAAGCAAAAAAAAGAAAAGAAAAGAAAAGCAGGGTGAAAGAGGACAAGGCTTAAGGCACTTGTCTTGCATCGTGCGGACTCCAGTTTGAATTCCTGGTACCATATATGGTTCCTCATGTACCTCACATCCCTCGGGGGATTGGTCCTGAGCACCGAGCCAGGAGTAGCTCCTGAGCACGGCTGAGGGTGGCTCCCAAACCACGCCCAAAGACAGACGAAGCGGAAAGGGAAGCAGGAGCAGAGCCCCTCTGATGGGCAGCTGCTCTGTCCTTCCCCGTCTTCCTTTCCGCTCCAGCCCACCTTGGTGCATGTGGAAGGGCCTTTGTTTCCAGGCGTATATGCTTCCAAACTGTGTGCTAACCCAATTTTCTTCAACGGTTCTGCAAGGCTTTCTCTCTCACTCGTCCTCTCGGCCCGTTTCAGTCCTCTCGCCCCCATTCAAAACAGCATCATTGATCTGTAGCATCCCTTCACCCACCTGCATCTGCAGGAAGATTCACAGGCCTCGGGGACCCAAAGGGGGAGGCGGGGCGGGGAGGGCTCAGAAACGGGCTCCTGGGCTGGAGAGAGGACTGGGGAGAGGCACTCGCCTCGCATGCGGCTGACCTTGGCTTGACCCCCACATCCCGGATCATCCCCGGGCACTGCCAGCAGTGCTCCCTGAACACAGAGCCGAGAGTGAGCCCTGAGCGCCGCTGGCTGTGGCCCCAGACTCACGACCCCCCCAGATGGTCTTCCTCCAGCCAGCAGGCGGGCGGCTACAGTGTTGCACAGAGCTCTGCCCTGCCCTACTTTCCCGCAGAAAGCAACTCAGCTGGGGGATCTTGGAGCATGCAGGGCAGCAGCAATTTGTGCTGGTGCCCAGAAAGCAGGCATCCCGGGTAATTCTGCAGCTTCCGAAACTCTGGAGCACCGGGAGAGGTGCATTTTGAGGGGAAATAAGGACTTCGTATTGGAGAGCTAGTGATGCAGGCGAGAGGGGATGTGTGATAAATGCAGCGTTGGCTCAGGTCAGGATTGTACGGGAAATAGTGGTCACACAGCCCAGGTGCTGCCTAGGACCCTCGGGGTGGGAGGGGGGGTGGAGGGTCCTGCACACGCCCCTTTCCTGGGGGCTGTGGGTGTGCGACTTCTGGGGTGAGGCCCAGCCAGGCAGCCCCCAGCTACGAGAGCTGCTCTGTGTCTTCCAGAACGAGGTGATCAGCCAGCAGCTGTGCGTCATCTTCACGCACTGCTACGGGCCCTACCCCATCCCCAAGCTCACGGAGATCAAGCGGAAGCAGACCTCGCGCCTGGGTGAGTGCTCGGGGTCCTGCCGGGGGCGTGGTGGGAGGACCCCAGGGCAGCCGGATCAGAAGGTGGGGACTAGAGATGGGAGAGCACCTGTGTTCCCCAAGGGACACTCCCGGGGCCTGAGCCCCTCCGCCTCGCCCCCTCCCCTGCCCCATGCCTATAAATGAAGGACTTTCCCGCACGGTCACAGGTGGGGTCTGGTAGTCACTGGCCTCCCTGAGCCCCCGCATTCTCTGCAGACAGGTACTTCCGGGAGGAGGCAGGACTATGCCGGGCAGTTCCATTTAAACTCAAAGTCCCTCATGCCCCCTCAGGAGGAACAAGGAGAGGCTGGTGATCAGCCAATAATGTCCCTCTAATGGAACTAGGAGGGGAGAGGGACAAGCGTGCACACCCATGGAGGCCTGAGGCATGCAGACACACGTGCGTGTTCACATGTATATACATGCACAGACACGCACCTATGTATGTGCATGCACCCCCACCAATACATGCAGGCCTGCACACATGTATATGCATGCACAGGCACACATGTATGTGCATGCTCAGGCCCCAGTGCCTGCAGACACACACACAGGTGCGTGCATACTCTTGCATAGACGCAAATTCGTAAAGGCACACGCATGTGTACACAGGAGATGGTCTCTGAATAGACAGGGCGCTTGGAAACCCCATGAGCATGGCCGCGGTCACTGTTTGTTTTTCCCAGACACTTGCTCTGAGTTGGCTCAGCCCTGCTCCTCGGTCAAGTCTCAGGTCACTGCTCCGGGCTGGCGGGGGCGGGAAGGCCCACGGAGGCAGCCCGGGGAGGCTGGAGCCTGGAGCCCGGCCGCCCACGGCTTCTGGGGTTTGCTCAGAAGCCTTCCCAGCAGGACCGAGTCCACTTCCAGCGCCCGGGGCTGTGCAATATGGCAGCTGTCCCGCGGCCTGGCCCCTGGCCACCAGGGACGTATGAAGTATTCGGGAGAGAGGATTTGTTTCCCAGCAAAGGTGCCGGCCTCCTCCGCTCTGCTCTGAGCTTCCTAAAGAGACAGAAAACGGCTGAGAAACACACGCATTTGAAATCCTGCACCTGAGCCAAATCACTGCTTTTTGTGTTGAGTTGGTTTTTGCTTTCTTGGGCCACATCTGGCGATTCTCGCAAAATGCTCCTGGCTCGGTGCTCCTGGGGACCAGGTGGTGCTGGGCATCCAGACCTGGGCCCGCACCTGCACCAGGTACACTGGGCCCTGGGAGCTGCTTCCTGGCCCAAACCACTGCTCTGGAAACACGTGAGCCAGTTTCAAGAAATGGAAAGGCTGGACCCACAGAGCTGCGTTTGAGGAATTTTTTGATGCCCTCTGAAATAATGTATCGGGGGCTGGTGAGATGGTTCGAGCGGCAGAGCACATGCCCAGGAGTGGTAGGTCCTGAGTTCAGGCTCTGCGACCACAGGCCCTGCCTCCCAGCTCTGCCAGGCAAGGCTGCCATGTAAAAACAAAAGGAGAAGCTGAGCCGGAGCGACAGTACAGCAGGGAGGGCACTGGCCTTGCATGTGGCCAACCTAGGTTCAGGCCCCTGCACCCTGTGTGATCCACACACTGGAGCGAGCCCTGAGCACCGCCAAGTGTGACACAGCCCCTCCCCACTAACAGGAGCTTCCTCCCTTCTTTTTCCTTCCTTCCTTCCTTCCTTCCTTCTTTCCTTTCTTCCTCATTCTTTCCTACCCTTGTTTCTTCCTTCTTCCCTCCTCCCTCCCTTCCTTTTTTCTTCTTTCATTCTTCCTTCCCTTCCTTCTTTCCCTCCCTTACTCCTTTGCTTTGTAATTAAGAAAAAAAAATTAAATCATTAATTTCAATGAAAGCTTTTTGCCTAGAGGAAAAACTTAGCAGCTGAGTCAAGGGCCGTTGGTGTTCCCTTGATGCTCAGTCACGTGGGCAAATCAGGAGGCACCAAACCCACACATACATGGCTGCCACGTAGAAAAGAGATGATACTTAAAATAGTATCCATGCAGCAAGTTCTAAAGACCAATCAAATGACTTCGGACACTGGTCACGGTGCACCGAGAGTGGGGGTCAGAGCAGACATTTGCGGAGTCAGGCTCAGGGGCACAGGACCAACTCTGCTTTTCTGAAATTCCTGTAGCACTCTCCTCCCCGGATTTGGTGAGATTTATTTCCCTGGCCATTAGAAGCCTGGTTTTCAGGCCGAGATTGTACTTCCCTGGGAAGACAGGCAAGAAGCTGGAAGCTTTGGCTGGGGAAGAAACTGGGGACAGGGTAGAATGATAAACGGGGGCAGGATAGAATGATAAGCAGAGCACGGAGCGTGTTGGACTCTACATCTTCAGCATGGCCTTCCGAGCGAGGGTAACAGCCAGGTATCAGGTAGAGCTTTGGGGACCTGCTTTCAAGAAAAGTGAATCATGAACGATCCATGAGAGTCTCCCTGTCGCATCCCTGGAGGGCTGGGCAGCTCCTCTGGCTGAGTGCAGTTCCCTGGGGAAGACCATAGGGCAGGGTGGAGACTGGGGCGGGCTGGGAAGCCTGGTCCTCTTTTTTTTTTAATAGTTTTTTTTCTTTTTTTAAATTTTTTAAATTTTATTGAATCACCGTGAAATAGTTACAAGCTTTCATGTTTGGGTTACAATCTCACAATGATCAAACACCCATCCCTCCACCAGTGCACATTCCCCACCACCAATATCCCGGTTATACCCTCCCTTTCCCACCCTCCCCCTGCCTCCATGGCAGACGATATTCCCCATACTCTCTCTCTACTTTGGGGCATTAGGGCTTGCAACACAGACACTGAGAGGCCAGCATGTTTGGTCCATTATCTACTTTCGGCATGCATCGCCCAGGCCTGGTCCTCTTGCCCTCCCTGCGAATGTGGGCAGGAACGGTAGAAAGACTGAGTTGCCAGACGGGGAAGCCAGAGTGAGCTGAGAGAGGCTGGTTGCAGGCAAGAGGAAGATCCACCTAAAAAGCCTTGAAAGATTTTTATTATTATTATTATTATTATTTTATTTAAATTTATTTATTTTTTAATTAGTGAGTCACTGTGAGGGTACAGTTACAGATTCACACATTTTCATGCTTGTTTTTCCCTCATGCAATGAGCCCATTCCTCCACCAGTGTCCATTCTCCACCACCCATGAACCCAGTATCCCTCCCACCCCTCCAATCCCATCCCCCCTACCCCACCCCGCCTCTGCGGTGGGGCATTCCAATTTGATATCTTTCCTTCCTTTTGGGTGTTGTGGTTTGCAATAGGGGTATTGAGTGGTCAACCTGTTCAACCTACCGTTAACAATATTGTAAACTACTGAGCCTAAAATAAATTTTAATTTAAAAAAAAAAGTCCTGAAAGAAAGAGGAGAGCGAGCGAGTGTAAGTTAGCGCTCTTCTCGCTCCCGGTGATCCTAGAAGTGTTCGGGGAATCTGGCGCTTACACTTTTCAAAGATGGAATGACAGGTGATTTTGACATTTTTAGGCTGGGGGCGGGGGCGGTAAGAAGGGAGGGTCGTGCTGGAAACTGACCCCATATGACTCTTGCACCATGCGAGGCAGCCGCTCTGCCACAGAGCCACGTGCCCCCCCCCACCAGCCCCCCAGATGTATTTGAAATGTAAACTTCCACCTGGGGACCCAGGCTGAGCTCAGGGGGCTGGGCACTGGCTTTGCAGGCGGGAGGGCTGGGTCCCCTCCCTGGCACCACGCGCTGTCCCTCCACCTCACTCATATCTGAAAGCTCCTGCCGTGGTGGAGGGCCAGGAGATACGCAGGCTGCAGGGTTTCTGAGTCTATGGAGGGCACCCCCGTGTGCCCGCCCACTTGGCAGACCACCGGGTCTCCCTCTGCCCGAGGCAGCGAGAGCACTGAGCCGGAGAAGGGGCCCCCCAGGTGGGCAGAGCTGACCGGTTCCCCAGCTGCCTGCACCCTGGCCCCAGGGAACCCTTCCTTAGTGGGAAACGCTATTTTCAGTGGCAGAACCGCTTGGGGCTTTCCAGCATATGGGGATCTGGGTGACTGTGTGTCCCTTTGTCCATCCGTCCTGTCAAAGAGCGTTTTATCCCCGGGGTCTGCCGTGAGCTCCTTGGGGGAGAGGGGACGCCGCCACTCAGGGACCCCCGCCCTTTCCTCTCGCAGATCCGCATTTCCTCAACAACAAAGAGATGTCGGACGTCACCTTCCTGGTGGAAGGCCGGCCCTTCTACGCCCACAAAGTGCTGCTCTTCACGGCCTCGCCCAGGTACGCGGGGGCCAGGCTCCCAGGCCACCGAGATGTCACTGAACCAGGAGCGTCCGTCCCAACGGCCTCTCCAAAGCCAGGCTGGAGGGGCGCAGGGCATGGGCCACCCGCTCACAGTGACCAATGGGGGGGTCACCCCACTGTCCCCACAAACACCACGTCACGCAGCGTCACAGAGATGGCAGCCGAGACTCTCGCTGCATGCCGCGTGGCTCTGGGGACACCACATGGAGCGAATGGGCCCCTTCACAGACAGACAGACAGACAGACACCAAGTCCAAAGCTCTGAGGTGCCCCAAGGGGCAGCCCAGAGAGGCCAGAGGATGCATGGTGGCCAGGAGGCAGGCAGCAGTCAGGGCCAGCTCTAGAGATGAGTGACCGCCATGTACTCCCGGGCATTGGACTTGACCGTCCGCTCGGTGATAGTGAGGGTGGGACATTTCAACCATGTGTCATCATCCAGTGTGGCCACTGCATCAATCCCAGCACATGGCTGCAGTCTCCTGGGTTTGTTTTGTTCCTTTACTTTTTACCACACCTGGCGATGCTCAGGGCTTACTCCTGGCTCTGCGCTCAGGAATTCCTCCTGCTGGTGCTCAGGGACCAAATGGGATGCCAGAGATCGAACCTGGGTCAGCCGCAGGCAAGGAAAGTGCCCTCCCTGCTGTGCTCTCTCTGGGGGAAGGGGCGGAGTTTGTTTAGTTGTTTGTTTGTTTGTTTGGGGTTTTGTATGGCTTTTTTGGGTTTAGGGGCAACACGTGGCAGTGCTGAGGAGCATCTCCTGACAGTGCTCCGAGGACATTGCGGTGCCAGGCCCAGAACCTGGCCCACCCACGGGGCCCTCTCTGCAGTCTTCTATCCCTGGTTTGATTAGTTTTTGTTTTTTTTTTCTTTTTGGGTAACACCTAGAGATGTACAGGGGTTACTCCTGACTCTGCACTCAGGAATTACTCCTGGCAGTGCTCTGGGGACCTTATGGGATGCTGGGGATCAAACCTGGGTTAGTCGAGTGCAGGGCAAACACCCTCCCCGCTGTGTTATTGCTCCAGCCCCTCTAGCCCTGTTTTTGAGTTGATTTTTACCTTCAAACGGGAGTCTGGCATCTTACCCTGGAGGGAACTGAGGGTCACAAGGAGGCAGCAACTAAACTGAGAAATCCACGGACGCGTCCTTGTTCTCCGGGGTGGAGGGAGGGGACGTGACACCCCATCTGCCACCAGAGGCTGGTCTGTGAGTCTGTCTGTGTTCATGCTCAGGTTCAAAGCGCTCCTCTCGAGCAAACCCACGAATGACGGCACCTGCATCGAGATCGGCTATGTGAAGTACCCCATCTTTCATGTGAGTCCCGCCGTGGCCCGAACACCAAGTTTGGGGTGGAGGCACTCTGGGTACAGAGGGTTCCCTCCCTCCCACTGTCTCCCTGGGGACCAGCCACGGCCTCTCCTCACACTGCCCCTGCTCTTCAAATCCATGCATCCCTGCAGCACTAATTGAGTACCTACTATGTGCCAGATAGAGCACCTTACTAAGTGCTAGGTGGAGCACCTACTGTGTGCCAGGTGGAGCACCTACTATGTGCCGGGTTGGAACACCTACTATGGTAGAAGGATTAAGTCCCTTTCCTGGGTAACACTGAGTCACTTGTTATTTCTAATACAGTGTATGTGGGGGGGGGTGTGGGGCTTTCAGGAAAAGTGAGCCGAGGCCCAGGTGTTTTCTCAGGTAGGGGAGATTGGGGGGGCCTCCTGGAGGAGGCATGAAGCCACGCAGTGTCCAAACCTGGGTTAGTCGAGTGCAGGGCAAACACCCTCCCCGGTGGGTGAGACTCCGGCAGTGAGGTCGCCGGGTAAGAAAGGGGGCTAGAACCTTCCAGCAAGCCTGACTCCTGGGCCGGGGGATGAGCACATGGCCAGGACTGGGGGGTGGAGCCAGGGAGCTGGTGTCCCCCTCACAGAGCCAGGGCCCTAAGGAGACCCGGGAGGGAAAGATTCTTCCCCAAGGCCAAGAGGGCCCGGCCCTGCCCCCGGCTCTCGGGGGCTCAGTGGGTCTGGGGTCTCCGCGGGGCCCTGCAGCTGCTTCCCTGCTCCGGCCTCCTCGGATGCCCGCGTGGCCAGCCCTGGCCCTCGTCCATGCAGCTCACGCACATTCCCTCCCGGCCAGCTCTGCACGGACCTTTCTGGAGGACTGAGCCTGGCTGGACACCGCTGGGGCCCGTGTGTCCAGGCTGGCCCGCCGGGGGTGCTGGTCCCTCGGTGCTGGTCCCTCGGTGTCCCCTACCCCCGTCAGTGAGGCCACCATGGAGTGCCCAGGACAGTTGGAAGCGTGAGCTGGAAGCCGAGAGGCACCTATTAGCCGGGGTTACTTGGGGGGTCCCTGGAGTTATCGTTCCAGTGTTTGCTGGTGGGCTCGGCAGCCCAGGCCTGGGGACAGCTCGACCCTGGGCACTGTCCCTGCTCTGGGGTCTCCTCAGGGCCAGGGCAGGACTGTGCCTTGTGCGGACCCTCCCCCGTAAGATGAAGAAGAGCCACATCTGGGACTGACCCGGCCTCGGTGGGCTGCATCTGACCTCGGTGGGCTGCATCTGGCCCAAAAGGGGACCCCAGGGCCGTTCACTTCCTGACGACCTGAGACCTTCCGCCCGAGAGAGGCCTCTGAGCAGGTCCCATAGCAGGCCGCTCTCTCCCAACACCTGGACACAGCAGGGGCTGCCCTGGAGTGGCCGTGAGGGGGCTGAGATCCTGCCCTGGGCCTTGCAGCCACCAAGAAAAGCGAGGCCATAGCAGGGTCGTGACTCTGGCGGGGCCCACTTCAATGCTGTTGGCCTCAGGGAGTCCGGCCCTTAAAGAGCCAGGGCCCGTTGTGAGCCCGGGACACCCAGCCCGTCCGTTTCCTCTTCATACTGAGGCATCATGATTTCAAGGCTCAGGCAGCCAGTGACCAGACATCAGTCCCACCACCAGTGTCCCCAGGGTCCCTCCCACCCACAGCCTGCCTCCTTGCAGGACGTTTTTAAGTTTCGAATCTCCTGCTGCCAGTGCTCTTGGCTCTGGGTGCAGGCATAAACATTCCCCACGTCTGTCCATCACTGTCCGTCGCTGATGTCTCCGGGCCCGTGAGCCCCGCCCCTGTGACCTCCCACCCTCCTCTTCTTAGTCCCCCACCTCAACTTCTCTCCTTCCCCGGCCTTTTCATTTCTACAGCCCAGGGCCAAGCATTTCCCCACCTTCGATCCTTCGCCTGCCCTTGTCCAGTTGTTCTGTGTCCCGCAGATAAGCGGCTTCATCTGGCCTTTGTCCTTCCCCTTCTGCCTCACTTCCCTCCCCGCCAGCCCCACCCGAGTCGTGGGGAGTCGATGGTTCTGACGGTTCCGTCCTTCTTCGCCCTGCCTGGCTTTATTCCTTGGGCCACCTCCCTGAGCCACTCGCTCGCTGTCGCTGGCTACCTGTTCCCTGGGGAAATTGAGCTCCGTGTCCCTTAGGGTCCACAAGCGGGAGGGAGGGAGGGAAGTCGGGGCGTCTCAGGGAAGAGGCAGGCTGCGGGCAGGGGGGCGAGACGGGGCAGAGATTCTGCAGCTGGACCGAGACCAGGATTCCGCGGGGCCGGTTGCCTCGTCTGCTTCTGCTCTACCTGAGACCCCCTCCCCCTCCCCACCTTCTCACCTGCCCCTGCTCCTTGCCTGAGCTCCGCCCCCCC
This sequence comes from Sorex araneus, assembly GCF_027595985.1. Lineage (NCBI taxonomy): Eukaryota > Metazoa > Chordata > Mammalia > Eulipotyphla > Soricidae > Sorex > Sorex araneus. Next base: position 48,488,058 of record NC_073311.1, read on the forward strand.
CCCCACCTCTAGCCCTGGGTTCGGGGACTCTGCCTGCGGGCTGCAAGACTCCATCCCTCCGTTCTCTCTTGCAGCTGGTCATGCAGTATCTCTACTGCGGCGGGCCCGAGACTCTGCTCATCAAGAACAACGAGATCATGGAGGTGAGGAGGCCTCGGGGGCCGCGGGGCCGCGGGCGGGCGGCAGGGCGGCTGCCCGAAACACGTGGGCAGTTGTTGGGGCACCTGTGCTGGCTTTTCTCTCGGAGATGGACTTGGGGCCTCCTCGGGCCTACCCCCGGTAGCAGGTGCCCCCTAGCGTCCCTGCCTGGGACTGGGATGCTCAGGGGTGCCCTAGGAGTGGCCCGTGATCAGTGTCTGAGAACATGCATGCACACCGCGTGTCGTTGACCCCAAAGCCCGGCTGCCCCGTGGCTGAACCCAGACTCCCGGCTCCTTCCTGTAAGCAGTGCTCCTGCCGGCGGCTCCGAGGGCGTCGAACCAGCACTGAGGTTGGGGTGTCAGGAGCTCTGGGGGGCTAGAGCAAGGGCTGCCCTGGCCGGGAGGGAAGGCAGAGCCGACCCATGGCCGGGCCCTGGCCGCCGGCACCAGCCGCTGTGGAGCCCTGACGGCCCCTTCCGAGCCGGGCGCAGAAAGAGAAGTTCCTTTTCCTTTCTCTTCTTTGCTGTTTGTTTCCTGGGCCACACCCGGCGATGCTCGGGGCTTACTCCTGGCTCTGCATTCGGGAATCCCTCCTGGCGGTGCTCAGGGGACCACACGGGATCAGACCTGGGTATACGCCGAGTGCAGGGCCAGCGCCCTCCCCACTGAGCTCTCTCCAGCCCCTGGATGAGCGTCTCGTCCTCGCCGAGCCCCAGTTTGCTCGCCTGTAAAACAGAATCAACATATCCAACTGCACTGGGTTTGCATGATGGCAAAACTCCTGGCTCTGTGCTCAGGGGTCAGTCCCGGTGGGCTCCGGGCAGATGGGGGACCAGGGATCGAACCCAAGTCAGCCACGTGCAAGGCAAATTCTCTACCCACTTTACCATCGCTCCTGCCCCAGATTGCTGGGGGTCCCCACCCTGTGGTTCTGGGGTGGCGCGGGGGACCCCAGGGCCTCGCATGCCGAGTCCTGTGCTCTCCCGCCTGACCTGCGTCCCCGGCTCTGAAGCTTCCTTTAAAATTGAAATCGCACGTGTGTCCCACACATGCGTCCCCCATACGGCAGGGCTTGTCATAAAAGGGAGCCCCCCCAGCCCCATCCCCCACCCCCCGGGGCTCTCTGCCCTTCACCTCTTGCCCTAGCCTTCCCCTCCCCAAAGCCTCTCTCTCCCGCCGCCCACGTTAGTCCAGCATCTGCCACGGTTGCGTGCCCAGCTCAGGGCCAGGACGCAGCACACAGCAGGGACACAAAGAGAGTCTTTCCCTGCAATGTGTGTGTGTGTGTGTGTGTGTGTGTGTGTGTGTGTGTGTGTGTGTGTGTGTGTAAGTGGTGGTGATGGGGATGACTGATCTGGGTGGACGAGGCAGAAAAGCAGAAAAAGACAGAGGGGGCGGCCCCAGGCTTTCAGTGGGAGGACTTCCTGGAGGAGGCGGCCTTTGTGTGGAGGTCTTGTGTGGCAGTCTGCAGGACCGTGAGTGCCAACCAGAGTTGTGCTGTCTGGGGGAAAGGATAATGTTTGCTCCGAACACCGGAGTGACACATTAGGCGTCTATAGGGGCTCCTGCTCTAATCTGAGCATTCAGTTCTCTCCCACCCCTCCCCTCCTCAGCAGCCTGGGCTCAGCCATCCAGCACTACCTTTGGGCCGTCCCTGGCACATCGAGTGGGGGTCACCCCCGGGGCCCTGTGCTCCCCCTGGCCTGTCTCCCCTCTGCTTTGGTGCTCAGAGGTGACCCTTCAGCAAGTGACTTCGCCCCAGACCCTGTTGGGAACATCAGCCTTTTGCCTCCGACCTCTGACCACCCTTCTTCCTCCTCCTCAGCTTCTGTCCGCCGCCAAGTTTTTCCAGCTGGAGGCGTTGCAGCGCCACTGCGAGATCATCTGCGCGAAGGGCATCAACACGGACAACTGCGTGGACATCTACAGCCACGCCAAGGTAGGCATGCGCGCTCGGACCTGCGGCCCTGGGCGGGCTGTCCCACACACGCCTGTGCTCTGCCACACACACACACACACACACACACACCAGCCTCTGCCTCCCCACACATACACACCAGCCTCTGCCTACACACACACACACACACACCAGCCTCTGTTTCCCCCACATACACACACCAGCCTCTGCCTCCACACACACACACACACACACACACACACACACCAGCCTCTGCCTCCCCCCACACACACACCAGCCTCTGCCTACACACACACATACATACACACACACCAGCCTCTGCCTACACACACACACACCCACATACACACCAGCCTCTGCCTCCCCCCCACACACACCAGCCTCTGCCTACACACACACACACACACACACACCAGCCTCTGTTTCCCCCACATACACACACCAGCCTCTGCCTCCCCCCCACACACACACATACCAGCCTCTGCCTACACACACACATACATCAGCCTCTGCCTCACACACCAGCCTCTGCCTCCACACACACACACACACACACACACACACCAGCTTCTGCCTCTCTCTCTCACACACACATACACACCAGCCTCCTCTGCCTCTCCCCCCACACATACACACCAGCTTCTGCTTCTCTCTCTTTCTCTCTCTCTCTCTCTCTCTCTCTCTCTCTCTCTCTCACTCACACACACACACACACACACACACAAACACACACACACACCAGCCTCTGCCTCTCCTCCGTCCCTTTCGTCCAGGAAGCAGCAGCCCCGAAGCGTCTGGGGCAGAGCCGTTCTCCTGCAGGATTTCTCCCCGCCTGAGCAGGAGGCGGAGCCCCATAGCATCCTCACTCGGCCGCTCAGCGGGGTCCCGGGTGCTTCACGGCCGACTGCACCCCAGCCCCAGCCCCGCGCCTGCTCTGTCTGGGCAACTCCGTCCCTGCCCCGCCTTCTCTGGGGGGAGTGAAAATGTACTATCGCCCCAGCCCCACGAGGCTCCCTGTCTGCCCAGGAAGGAGCCTGAGCGTCCTGCCCATCAGTTCCCCTGCCCGCGGACACTTACACTGCCCTGTGTACCCCACATTCATGACAAGGCCTGCGACCCACCACGCCACCATCCCACTCAGAACCTCCAGAGGAGCCCTGCCTGTGCACTGCTAATGATGCAGCGGGAGCCCCCTGCTGGGGAGATGGTAGTACTGCAGGCTGAGCAGCTCCACTTAGAGCTGTTAGATCCAAACAACAGCGTTTTTGCAGGCTTTTTGCAGGCCGCGTCCTGGCGTGTTTCCGTGGCAGAGTCTGCCCTTCTGGGTGTCTGCACGGAGGGCAGCCACTTCTGTCCTGGGCCCCCTGAGACAAACGCATGGTGGGTTCAGTCCTGTTCTCGGGGCCAGAGCAATAGTGAGTGGGGAGGACGTTTGCCTTGCCACCAACCCGAGTTCAATCCCCGGCACCCCACGGGGTCCTCTGAGCCTCGCCAGGAGTGACTCAGAGTGCAGAGCCGAGAGTCCCCGCCGAGCACTGCTGGGTGTGGCCCAGAAACAAAAGAAAGCACAAGTTTAAAGGGGAAAAAAATATCCTATCCTCTGGGCCTGTGGTGTGGGGCTGGTGGGAGATGGAGGGGGCGGGGTATCCGCCCTGGACGGGTGTGAGAACTGCATAGGGTCCTTGCTTCACTGCCATCTGCGGCTGGAGATGGGCAGAGTCGCCGTGTGGGAGGTGTGGACACAGCACGCGCTCAGCGTCTGCTCCTGGCATTGGTGCTGAGGGCCACTGTTCGTTCACGCAGGCAGCAAGTACTTAATCGGGGTGGTGGGTCTTCCTGGGCAGTGCCCGGGGCCCGCTCCTGGACACACGGCTAAATGCACCTGTGCTTCAGTGCTGGGCCCAAGGGTGCCATGCTGCTCGGGCCCTTGGGTGCTGGGGACCTTGGGGGAAACGCCCGGCAGGAGGCCAGGCAGCAGCCTATCCCTGTATCGTCTCCGCAGCCCGTCAGCGGCCGGTGCTAAATGTCCACTGTGACTGAGCCTCTGCCTGTGCCCTCGGGCAGCCTCTCTCCAGAGTGGGCGTGGAGGACGCTGTTACACGGGGCAGCGTAAATGTCCACTGGATGCTGCTCTTTGCCACCCCTTACATCGTGGCCACCTTCCACGTGGCCACTAAAACAGCCTCCGGACATTTTCGAGTATCCCCTAGTATCCCAGTACGTCACTGCTTGCCTCAAGGCGGGGCGCAGAGAGCTGGTGTGCTGGGGTGGGGGGCCGTGGCAGGGGTCACTGAGCTCCTGTTCGGGGGAGCTCTGGCGCTTCCGGGCCTCCACCCACATATGTGACATGCCACACGGGCCACGTACCAAAGCGAGAGAAACCAAGCGTGAGTGTCTTTGATTCCCGGTGGGCTGGGAAGTTTCCCCCGGTCCAGCTGGGCACTGCCTCGGGCCCACTGGGCACGGCAGCCAGCGGCTGGGGGCTCTGTCGGTGGCTTCGGGGGTCACACTGACTCTTTTCAGACTCACAGCTGTGGTCACCATCCCCCAGTGCCCTGGCAGAGGGCGAGGCTCAGCATTGGCTGCTCTCCCCTCAGCTGCCTCCCACGGGCCTGCAGGGGGTCGCTGGCCGCAGCCCAGGGACAGGCGGGTCTCAGAGTCCCATCCGCGGGGACGGGACTAGAGCCAAGAAGGCAGAGTAAGAAGCAGAGCCTGCGTGGTCTCCGGACCCCCCCCCCGCCACCCACTGCTGCGTGCCCGCCTGCCGCACCCCATAACCGTCTCCCGCCTCTGGTTCTCTCTCCGCAGTTTCTCGGGGTCACCGAGCTCTCGGCCTACTGCGAAGGCTACTTCCTCAAGAACATGATGGTCCTGATCGAGAACGAAGCGTTCAAGCAGCTCCTGTACGACAAGAGCGGCGAGGGCACGGGCCAGGACGTGATGCAGGACTTACAGAGGACGTTGGCCGTCCGCATCCAGTCAATCCACCTGTCCTCTTCCAAAGGGTCCGTCGTATGAGACACGGGGTGCAGGGGGCGCTCCGGGGCGTGGGGTGGCGCTGTCTGGCCTCCACACAGATGCGTATCGAATCTCACCCAGCGTCTGTTTCTGGGGGGTGTCCTGGGAAGCGGCCACGACAGCCCACGGCTTCTCTTAAACCAGCCCATGCGTCTCCTGTGGGTTCCTGATGAAAAAAGCAAAGGACATTGTCACGGTCCACGGCTGGGGCTGAGACTCTCGAGGTCAATGTGGGGCAACTGAGTCACCCCTCCCGCCAGCCCCCGGGGCAGGCGAACAGTCATTATAGGGGGCCACTGCCCAATGGACAGACTGAGAATTAAAAAAAATGGTTCTGGTTCCGGGTGGACCGGGAGGAGCTGACCGCAGCATCGCTGCACGTTCAGGGCCCCCCTGGCTGTCGCTGGGCGTGGTCAGCCCCGGGAGCGGATCGGAGAGACGGTCTCCGATCCTGGATCGATCATTTGGCAAATTTTTAGGGGTGGGGACTTTTTAAACACAGAAACAAGACAGCCTGGTAGTTTAAAATATATTTCTAACCGCTTACCAGTTTGTTTTCAACCAAATTGTGTTTAGGAATCTGTGTTTGGAGGTTCTTTCTTTTTTTTTTTTTTAATTTTAACTGTGAGTCTGTATAAACATGCATTGACGGGGTAGTGCTGATATTCTATACGAAGTCAAATAACCTTGCCTTAGTGATCATGGTTACCCACAAGAGGTACACTGCCAATAATCAATAATTAACTCTCATTCAATAGTTGAAAACAGCCTGCATGCTAATCGTGGTTTGGGGGGGCGAGAATAAGACACCCCCCACATAACAAAACATGCATTTGCATGCGCCCGAATCTGTGAAATGTTATGTTTGTGCTTCATTTTTACCGAGGTCCACATGTCCCATCGACTTTCTGCTCAGAATCCATGAGGCAAACCTACCCTCGCCATGTCCTCTCTCTTCATTAGGAATGATTCGGGGCGGCTTTTGCAAAAACATGTTCCTAAGACGACGCAGTCGACGGGAGGGGGCGGGGGAAGCACGTGTGAGAAGTGACTCGATCCCAGAGTTCTCCTCTGTATTCTCAGAAGATGTTAATAGTTTGTTACTAGCCAGAGACTATGACTATGTTAGATTATTTTTCAAGGCGAATCATGTACCATAGGATGGACACTTTCTGTATCCTCAGAATGTATAGCACAGGGTTCTCGCTGATGGAAGCTTCCGTCCACAGGCGACCGTGGGCTCTGCCATATATTATAAGCAAAAGAGATTGGTGAAGTGCCACAATATTCAAAATAATCCTGGAGTCGCTGCCTTTCTTTCCTGTCACTGAAAGCCTGGAGACAGGGCGTCCGGACTCGGAGAATGGCTTCCCCGCTTCGGGATGGCCAAGTTCTGTTGACCCGCCCGTTTGCTCACATGCCTTTGGGAAGTCGCTCGTGAGTCCCAGATTCCAGAGGAGCTTGTGCACCCCCGGTCCACTCCCCTCACCATGGCGTCGAGTCCTGTTTTGTGGGGGTGACGCGTGGAGCACCCGGGCCGAGTTTGTCTCCGGACAGGCTGTCTGGGAGGCCAGGCCAACACAAGGCCGTTGACACCCTCCCCTGCCCCGGCATGGAGCGAGGCCATGGGGGCATGGCCCACAGTATTCACATCAGGTCGCAAAGGGAGCTCGGGTCCTGCTGTCTCCTTGTGCGTGGCCACATGGGCATGCCGTGACTTCCCTGGGAATGTCCGAGGCTAGTTCAGGGCGCCCGAGTTCGGATCTGTACGGTGGCAGCTCCCACAGGTGGCATCCTTGGTTCTAGACTTTGCTGTACTTTCTCTGTCATTAAAAGGAGTGATTTTTTCCAAGATTCACACACGTACATGCGCGCACGTGTGTGTGTGTGTGTGTGTGTGTGAGAGAGAGAGAGAGAGAGACAGAGAGATAGAGATTCTCTCCAGAGTCAGAGCCCATTTTTGCTCCATTACAAGAGGGACAATAAGGGGGCCAGAGAGATAGAACAGTGGGTTGGGTGCTTGCCTTGCACATGGCAGACCCAGATTCAATCCCTGGCACCCCATTGGGTCCTCCATGCCCTGCTAGGAATGATCCCTGAGCGCAGAGTCAAGAGTAATCCCTAACCACCACTGGATCTGACCCCCTCAAAAAAAAACAAGCCAAGAGGGACAGTGAGACCTGCAGGAGAGAGGCGCAGGGAAGTCAAGACCTAGATCAGTGTTCCCCAACTGTGCAGTTCCCTCCTGGGGGTCACTGAAACCATTCAGGGTCCATTAGTAGCTTTGGGTGCCATTTCTGCTTGTTCCATTTAAAAAAAAAAATTAAGGCTGGCAGATAGCATAGTGGTTAGGGAGCAGGCAAGCAAGCGCCTGGGCCACATGGGGTTCCCAGCACCAAATCCTCAGGTCCTTACTCTGAACTGACAGCCCAGTTGTCCAAGAATCGCTGGTGAGACCCCCCAGACCTCCTGAGCACTGCTTGGAAGCCCCCCGCCCCCAACCCAAGATTTGGAAGCTGGAGAAGTAGTCTAGGGGTTAAGTCTCTTGCCATAGGCAAAGGTTCAAGAATGGCAACTGCGTTTCTGGGATGGAGGCAGAGGGAGCTCGTCTGGGCTGGCATAATCCCTGAGGCCAGACCCAGGTCCCCTCTGGCCCCTCTGACCAACACAGGCCGCTGCAGATTTGTCCCCAGGCTCGTGTGCAGAGGCCTACAGGAAGCGGGAGAGGGGGGCAGGGTGGTCCCTGGTCCAGGAGGCCCCATCAGCAGTGTTCTCCTTGGCACCTCTCAGAGAATGGCTCTCTCCCTACTTAGCAGTCCCGGTTAGTGGGTGCCTTAAAAAGCAGACAGAGGAGTCATCCAGGGCACTCCCTGGGGGTCGGTCAGCCCAGGCCCGCCCAAACAGAGCCCCAGAAGCTGAACGCTCCCACACTCCCAGCCAGACCCCACAGCTCAGGACGAGCCTCCTCCGGAAATGAATCTGCTGAAAAGCTCAGCTATGCAAGTTTTGTGATTGAAATCTCCGGGCTTTCACAGAGTCGAGGATGGGCTACCTCCCCTCATCTCCCTGTACTTTTGGAAGCCCCAGCTGTCATGAACACCTCAAGGCTTCCACCCACTAAAAAATTTTACTCCAGCTGTATCACTCCATTTAAAAGTCTGGACTTCCTGGGGCATGTGGCCCAATTCACGGCCGCACGACACGACGCCTCAAACTCTATAACACTGATAAATCAGTAGTAGCACACCAGATTGGATGGGATGTAACATAGAAGGCAACCAATCTCAGTTAACAAAACATAAACTGAAGGCTTATCCTGTAACATCTTAGTAATCTCGTATACAAGGACTTAGCGGCTCCATGATGAGATACAACAATCTTCACTAACTTTCTTCTAAGGAAACATTTTTTATCATTCTTTTAGCAAATTATTGATAACAAGCAATATTAAATAGATATTAATTTATTTAATCAGGGCCTCCTATAAGGGCAGACTTCAGGGGTGGTTGGGAAAATTGGAGATTATAGTGGAATGAAGATGTAATGGGTGGAGGGGTTAGTGTTGGAATATTGAATTCCTGTAACAAATTATCATGAACAACTTTGTAAACCACAGTGTTTATATAAAATATAAGAGGAAAATTGAAAAAATTAAAAATAATAGTATACTAAGGAGTAAAAAAGAAATAATACACTAAGGGCCCCTTCCCCATAAAACATACAACACACACACACACACCAAAATAAATAAATAAATAAGCGTTTGCTCACACACCAAAATAAATAAATAAACAAATAAGCATTTGCTCAGACCAATAGATGCACATTCACTGCAGTACTCAGTACAATAGCCAGGATATAAGAATAGCCCAAGTGAAAAGATAAAGGAAATGTGGTGTATGCATGCAATGGAATACTATGCACCCATAGAAAAGATGAAATCATACAGTTCCCTGCAACTTGGATGGAACTGGAGCGTGTCATGTTAAAAGAAATAAGTCAGAGGGAGAAGGGCAAATTCCAAACATTCTCACCTGTGGAATACAGAGTGACGAGGGAGGGAATGGAAGGCACCAAGTGATGGTAACCCCTTGGCTCTGAGCACTGAGAATGTGGAGGAAGGAGTGGGGACAGGGCGAGGAATGAGGAGGTGGATTGCTGATGACCTAAGGGCAGTCAGAGTCTTAGACATTGACACGAAGGGCACATTTACACTTAGACATTTCAGTGGCTTAGAGCAACTGTGCACTTCAAAGCCAGAAGAACCGTCACCATTCAACACTATGTAAGCTTGTGGCCCAAGCTGTAAGAAGTGAAAATTTGTAAAAAAAAAAAAAAAAAACCAGGAGAAGAAGAAGAAGAAGTAGCAGGGGCCTGAGCAATTGTACAGCAGGGTGGGGCATTAGCCTTGCCTGCGGCTACCTGGCGTCTGATCCCCCACATCCCACCTGGTCCCCCCAAACACCACCAAGAGTAATTTCTGAGAGTGCAGAGCCAGGAGTAACCCCTGAGAATCACTGGTTATGACACCCCCCAAAAAAAATTAAAAATAAATAAGCAGCAGGCCGGGAGAGGGGGACGGAGGGGGCGGGGTTTGGCTCGGGGTCTGCAGCCTACATCTTGAATGTAGGAGCCCTGGGCTCCTGCCCCAGCCCCCACCTCCCCAGCTTCACCAGGAGCAACGTTCGAGACCCTCAAGACCCTCGGGGCTCCAGAGCTCGAGTGGCACCAGCTAATCAGAGAGGCCGTTGATTTTTTTCTCTGCAGCAGCTTCTGGTACCCTCAGAGCAAGCAAGTCACTTCAGCCCCAGTTTGGCATTTGCCTTCTGCCTGATGAGGATGGGACCCTTAGCATCTGGAGGCTGTAGAGAGAGTCGCCCCCACCACACACACACACATACACACACACACACACACAAAAAAAAAAAAAAAAACAATAACAAAAATACCTGCTCTCTGCCCTGCCATCTGCAGTGAGAAACTGGAAGGGATGCACTTGGCCGTCCCCGTAAACACAGCGGCCTCTTCGACCTCTGCACCCACGTCTAATCATCACTCCTGTGTACCGGTGCCAGAGGCACTGCCCCCAGCACCCGATGAATGCCCCCGGGGTGGGGGGGTGCTGGGGAGCAGGCAGCCCACGGGGAAGCTGGGGGGACGCCTTGGTCCCTTTGGGATGGAGGGAGGGCCCCGCATCCTTCGCCCCCCCAGTCTGCAGCTCTGTGATTCTGCATCTGCAGCTCACACGGTTCCTCTCCCGTGAAGCCTGTAGCTCCGGTGTGTGCTGGGTGGCCCCGGGTACCTCGTCGGGGCCCTGGGCAACCTTGGAAATCCGGGAGGAGGTCTCTTCCTGCTTCCTCAGAATGCCGTGTTCGCTCCCGCCCCGCCTCACTTCGAGTTTGCTAGCTGTGCCTCTGGGAGATGATTCTAGAAGCATCCTACCACTCTGGGCTCCCTCTCTGCCTGGCCCAGGCGCCCTTCAACACCAGCAGGTGGTTCCTCGGGTCATTTGGGGGGGTGGGGGGTGAGCTTCTCAGCCTGGGCATGAGTCAAGGAGGCCCCTTGGAGCACCCTCCTGCACCCCGTGGCTGCTTCCTCCAGGCCGACTCAGCCCCCGGCTGGCTTGGGAGCACTGGACACACCCTTTGTCTTCAGTTTCCTTCATCCTCTTTGGAGAAGTTGGGTTTGAGTATCAGGCATCAGCACTCAGGTGCGTCGTAGCAGACAAGAGGCTGCATATCTAAGAGGATGGAATGGGGAGGACCTTGCCCCTTGCTCAGAGGATTCTAGAACTTTCTAGAAAATTCCCATGGTGGTTTTTGATCCTCTGGGGTCGGGCTGCTCTTTTCAAAGATTCTGGGGACATGCTCCCCCCGACCCTGCAAAGCTGCACAATTGCAGCCCTAGTCCTTACACAGGGTGGGGGACTGAGACAAGGTTAATGAGATCTACTGGAGCGATAGCACAGTGGGTAGGGCGTTTGCCTTGCAACGTGGCCAACCCGGGTTTGATTCCTCTGTCCCTCTCAGATTGCCCGACAAGCTACCAAGAATATCCCGCCCGCACAGAAGAGCCTGGCAAGCTACCCGTGGCGTATTTGATATGCCAAAGACAGTAACAAGTCTCACAATGGAGACGGTACTGGTGCCCACTCGAGCAAATCAATGAACAACGGGAGGATAGTGAGACAGTGCTACAGTGCAGTTCAAACACAAGAGTTCCTGAGTATTAGCATCCACACTCTTCATTCATCCACTCGGGAGTGTGAGCCCAGGGATGGGATGTAAGGGCCCATGAATGACCAGCAGGGACTAGGGTGCCACGCTGAGCGTCAAGTTTGGCCCTTGGGAGTCACATCCCCAAAAGAATGACACCACAAGGTCCAGAGAAACCCAGGGCCACCACCTTCGAGTGGGCATTGCTGAGCCCACGTACTTTGTTGTGGGGGGGTTGGGGTCACACCTGGCAATGCTCAGGGCTTACTCCTGGCTCTGCACTCAGGGGATCATAAAGGAATCGAACCCAGGTCGGCTGGGTGCGAGGCAAACACCCTACCCACTTGTACTATGTGCCCATGTTCTTTGCTGTCACGGGTGCTGGACACTCATTCCACCACCACCGAGAAATCTCCCCCAAGCAGAACTTCCCATGACCCCCCCCACGGAAGCGACTCTGATGTCCCCCACCCCCCGAACCCCTTTAAAAATAACCCAGCAGATTTTAAACTTCCTGCCTGATAGGGGAAAAAATAGAACTCGTGCTCAGCAATCACACTGCTCTTTTGCTCCTGTTCCTGATGAGGCAGCCAGATAACGTGGCCTCGCCAAAGGACACAGCGCCCAGTTTAGCTCGGAATAGGGGGAGACAATCTGTCTGCGTGAATAGGCAATTAAAAGAGATGCCTGGTGCCGTCCGCCCGCGCTCGGGGGCCGAGTTGGAGAGGTAACCTTCGGGTGACTTGGTGAATTTGAACGCCATCGCAAGAGAAGAGGGGAGGCAGGTGGGTTCTGGACCCCACATCTATTCCCCACTGCGTGCACACACCCACACACACACACACACACACACACACACACACACACACACACACACACGGGTCTTTTGCCATAGTGAGTTGTTTCAATCACTTTTGCAAAGCATACACTCTTTCCTATCCCTGGTCGAAGTCAGAATCAACCTTCCTTCCTTCCTTCCCTCCTTCCCTCCTTCCTTCCTTCCCTCCCTCCTTCCTTCCTTCCTTCCCTCCTTCCCTCCTTCCTTCCCTCCTTCCCTCCTTCCTTCCCTCGTTCCTTCCTTCCTTCCTTCCCTCCTTCCCTCCTTCCTTCCTTCCTTCCCTCCTTCCCTCCTTCCTTCCTTCCTTCCTTCCTTCCCTCCTTCCCTCCTTCCTTCCTTCCTTCCCTCCTTCCCTCCTTCCTTCCTTCCTTCCTTCCCTCCCTCCTTCCCTCCTTCCCTCCTTCCTTCCCTCCTTCCTTCCTTCCTTCCTTCCTTCCTTCCTTCCTTCCTTCCTTCCTTCCTTCCTGCCTTCCTTCCTTCCTTCCCTCTTTCCCTCCTTCCTTCCTTCCTTCCTTCCTTCCTTCCTTCCTTCCTTCCTTCCTTCCTTCCTTTCTTTCTTTCCTTCCTTCCTTCCTTCCTTCTTTCTTTGCCTTTCTTTTTGGCTTTTGGGGCACACCCAGCAATGCCTAGGGGTTACTCCTGGTTCTGTGCTCAGGAATCACTCCTAGCAGACTTGGGGGACCATATAGGATGCAGAGATGCTGGGGGACCTTATGGGATGCTGGAGTGGCCACACACAAAGCAAGTTCCCGCCTGCTGTACAATCTCTCTGGCCCTTACTGTACTGAGGTTCTGTGCCCCTGGGTAACGTGCCTGCCACCGCCCCCCTCCCCCTTATTCCATTCATGCAGAACTTGTGGTCACACCATCCGCTGGGCTGGAGCATCCTGGCTCTCAGCCACGGGCATTTGGGAACAGGGACCACAGCGGAGGAAGGAGAACAGGTGGGAAAGCGAGTGAAGCGTTACGAGTCAGCACTGAGGTGGTTTATTGGGAGGTGCGGCTCCTGGCCACCGTTTCTGAAATACAGATGCGCAGGAAGTTGCAGAAGGGCCCCGGTGCCCTTCACCCAGTTTCCACAGCAGCTACATCTAAGCCCCACACCCAAGCCAGAAAAATGACGGGGACGCAGGCCGGAGTCTCCTCCTTCGCCCTTTGGTGGCATGTAGGTCTTGCCACCCCCACAGTCACGATCCCATCCCACAAGGCCCTACCCCAGGTGTCCCCCCCGCTCCCCACCCCGCACCTCTGCCCACTGGTCTGGCAGCATCTGTGATGGCTTTGTCATTTGGAGACTGTCAGGGCAGCAGAACCAGACAGAGGTGGCCTCTCCCCCCAGCCTAGAGCCCAACACTCACCCTGGGTGTCACTTCCTCTGCATCACTGAGTGGCCTTCCCCAGCATCCCCCTGAAGTGGACATTTATTAAGCAGGGCCCCTGAGTGACCCATTCTCGGAGCCGAGCAAAGATGAATCGGTCGTAACTCACGAAGACTCTCCAAGAAACAGAACCGGTGAACATGTCCGAGGTGGTTACGGGAACTGGGAACGGCAGAGACGGGAAGTAAACGTCCATGTGGAACTGGAGACCAACGATACGGATCCCTGCCCCTGCCAGCCCCTGCTCGTCAGCAACCACTGTACATGTCAAATGAGACATGTTCCCCGGAGAAGCAACGGAGAGGCATCAGAGCGTGTGTCAAACTGCGGGAGCTGCACTGGGGGCTCCAACTCTTGACAACAGCCAGGTCGAACCCACATACGTCATGTCATTAAACAGGGGCCTCCCTCATGCTTCTCCAGTCCACCCATTTCTCAGTCAGCTAGCACACCCCCCTGAGGAGTGAACACGAGGGTGTCCCTGGGGGCGCAAAGTAAGCCAGCCAGCTCTCTGCTCAGTGCTCCTGGAATGCAGTTCCGCCTCCTGAGCTGGGCCTCACTTGTTCACATTGCCTTGGGGCTAAGATTCTGTCTCTGTCTCTGTCTCTGTCTCTCTGTCTCTCTGTCTCTCTGTCTCTGTCTCTCTCTCTCTCTCTCACACACACACACACACACACACACACACACACACACACACACACACACACACACCCCAAGTCCGCATTTCATGGATCGCCCTCGGCTACACATGGGTAGGGGTCTCACTGAAGAATGCTCACCGATTCACCGATTCCTTGGAACTGGGGCGGGCCTGAAACTCAGAATTTTTTCTACTGGGGCCAGAGTGAGAGTACAGCGGGGAAGGCACCGGCTTTGCATGACCAGATTCAATTCTCAGCTTCCCATCCGGAAGGATTCCTGAGTGCAGAGCCAGGAGTGAGCCCTCCGAACCACCTTATATGGGGGGGACAAAAGATTCTATTTGGGGGGCTGAGGGACACTTCCCAACCAGTGCCCAAGGGGCCCAGAGGCCGTCCCAGAGATCTCTGGCCACCTGGTTCTTGGAGCTCAGAGCTGAGGCTGAGGGTGGGGTGCAGCTCAGGGACCTTCCGACCACACCCAGCAAAGCTTGGGGGCCACAGGGCTACACCCAGCAGTGCCGGGGTTTGAGCTGACCCCTGCATGTGCAAGCCTGCCCCCTCACCCCTGGGCTATGTCCCCGGCTCCTTTGGTTTACTGCACTCAGAAACTGAGTTGTGCTCCAGAGCATCGAAGCCAGACGGATGCAGCTGCCCACCCAGAAACCGCCAGGAAACAGCATGGGGTGGGGGTGGGGGGTCAGAGAGCTGGAGCAGCAAGAAGGGGACTTGCCTTGCATGCAGCCAGCCCAAGGTGGGTCCCCGGCACCCCATAGGGTTTCCCTCATCCTGCTGGGGTGATCCCTGAGCTCATGGCCAGGAGAAAGCCTTAAGCACGGCCAGGTATGACCCCCAAACCAAGGACAAACCCAAAATATCAAAGCAACATATTATTATTATTATTATTATCATTTTGCTTTTTGGGTCACACCCAGCAATGCTCAGCAGTCACTCCTGGCTCTGCACTCAGGAATTACCCCTGGCCATGCTCAGGGGACCATATGGGATGCTGGGAATCGAACCCGGGTCGGCCACATGCAAGGCAAACACCCTACCCACTGTGCTATTGCTCCAGCCCCGCAACATATTATTTTTAAGTGATAAAAATACAGAGGCAATTCAAAACTTTTCATTGGGCTGGGGAGATAGTCCAGCAGGTGGGGCACTTGCCTTGCCTGAGGCCAACCCAGGTTCCATCTCTGGCGCTGTATACATGACCCCCGGCTCCGGGCACCACCAGGAGAGACCCCTGAGCACAGAGATAGGGATAAACCCTGAGCACCAGCAGGTGTGCCTTCCCCACCCCCAGCGCCCCCAAAAAAGGGAAAACTATGGGGAAAGGATCTCAGAAATTCATCTCAAACCCTTTCTACAGCCAAACCAACCTGCCACCCTTTTCCTACGATCTCACCTGGGAGGTCGTTAGGAGCCCTGCGGCTGGTTTAACAATCTGTCGGGGAAAGTCACTTGACAGATTGTTCCAAGTGGGGTGTTCTAGCAGCCCGAGCTCTCCCTCAAATACACACTCCACCCCCACCCCACCCCCGCCCAGCCCTTGGCCAGGAGGGCTACGGTCCAAACAGACAGCCCATCTCTCTCCCAGGCGGGAAGCTATACGCACCCAGGGCCACCTCCCTGCTGTGACATGTGACAAAGAGCAACCAGACCCCACACACACATACAAAACACAAACAACAACAATAACAACAACACACGCGTGCACACACACTCCTTTCATCTGTTCCAGCCTTAGGGTTGTCCATGGAAGGAGAAGAATGTCTTATTTATTTATTGGGCAGCTTCTGGAGCCCAGCGAGGTCAGGCGGGCCACGCGCAGGAGGGGCAGAAGGAAACCCGGGAAGGTCCCGGGTGTCCCATTGCTCCCTCGCAGGCGAGTGGACAGGGCTGAGAGCGGGGGTCGGTTCTCAGGGACGGTGGGATCGTGAGCTGGGTGCCCGGGGGGATGAGTAGGTGGGGAAGGAAGCAGTGACAGGATTTTACCCAGAGTTGCTCGTTATCTCTTTCCCCTGTCAAAGAATGACTGCGTCTTCGGCACTTGACAGGAATTGCTCTCATACTTTAGGTTTTGTGATAGGAGGCAGGGCTGAGCTCAAATGTTGTTTTCTGGTGAAAAAAAAAAAGTGGTAAGAAAGCACCAACCATCCTGATTCTCACAAATGCCACGAACCAGGGACTGAGCCCCTACCCCAATATGTGCGGGTTTTGAGTGATCAGTGCATTTATTTATTTACTTAGGAATGGGTGACATTCAGCAATACACAGGGGCTTACTCCTGACTCCAGTGCTCAGAAGATATTCCTGGCAATGCTCAGGGGATCATACACGGTGCTGGGGATAGAACCAAGGACCGCCTGTTAAGGGAAATGCCTTTCCTCTGTACTCTTCCTTGGGATCATTGATTTTAATGTAAGTCAGGTGTGTGATGTGGTAGCCTTAAGAGTTGACTTAGGAGCTGGAGCGATAGCACAACGGGTAGGGCATTTGCCTTGCACGTGGCCAACCTGGGTTCAATTCCCAGCATCCCATATGGTTCCCCAAGCACTCCCAGGAGTAATTGCTGAGTGAAGAGCCAGGAGTAACCCCTGTGCATCACTGGGTGTGACCCCCAAAAGAAAAAAAAAGAGTTGACTTAGCTCTACATCACATTCATAAAGGCATAATCTGAAATGAGGAGGTGATGTTTCTCCTCTCGGCTCTGGAACAACCCCTGCTGAAGTACTGTTGGCTATTTGGGCTGGATGAGTCCTGATTTCAAGCTTGAAACTCTGGGTGATTTAAGAAGAAAAGCATTTAATTCCAACATGTGAGTAGAATCACAAGAATAATTGCACCAGGACCTCAACCCACGCCCTGAGTGCTTAACAACAGCTCACTTGCCTTCTATACCAAGCTGCTTACCTCCCTTCCTTCCCTGCAGGGTCAGAGTTTCACTGCAGAGCATCCCGGTAGCAGAACATAGGTCCCCTGACCTGTCTTTACGGCATGTGATGTTGGGGAGTTCAGGTCTTACTGCTGAATTATGGGAGTGATTCGAACAGAGACAGACAATGGGTACCCAGAGCCATGGCATGTTCTTCGACATTAAGGATCATCACAGAGAAATGAAGGATGGGGATGGAGTGAGGTGGGGAGCAGAGAGATAGTACAGCAGGTAGGATGCTTGCCTTGCACACAGCAAACCCAGGATCGAGCCAGACACTCTGTATGATCCCCCGAGCACTGTCAGGAATGATTACTGAGCAGAGCCAGGAGTAACATTGAGAACCACTGAGTTTGGGCAGGAAAGAATGGAAGAAAGGAAGGAAGAAGGAAAGAAAGAAAGAAAGAAAGAAAGAAAGAAAGAAAGAAAGAAAGAAAGAAAGAAAGAAAGAAAGAAAGAAAGAAAGAAAGAAAGAAGAAGAAGAAGAAGAAGGAAGGAAGGAAGGAAGGAAGGAAGGAAGGAAGGAAGGAAGGAAGGAAGGAAGGAAGGAAGGAAGAGAAGGAAGGAGGAAAAGAGAGAAAGAGGGAGAGAGGAGATTAGTGCTAAGGGGCTAGATGTTCGACCTGTAGAAGAGCACTTGTGTGTGTCCAGCCCAGTGATTGGATGAGAGTTTCGTAGATGGAGGAGATGAGCCTCATTCAGTGAGGCCACAGAGGGAAAGCCAAGGATCCTGATTTTGCAGAGGGCTTTATTTAGACATGGGGTTGGGAGGCTGGAACCTGTGGCGGTGCTGGGGCTTCTCCTGGCACTGTGCTCCTGTGTCATTCCATATGGTGCCTGGAATTGAACCACAGTTGGCTGCATGCAAGGCAAGAATCTTACCCCAGCACCATCTCTCTAGTCCTTTAAGTAGTGTCTTCTGAAACTGCTGGTTGGAGAGATAGTGCAACCACTAAGGCACTTGCACGTGGCTGACCCAGGCTTCCTCCCCATAGGGTCCCCTGAGCGCCCCCCAGAAAGTGATCCCTGAGTGCAGAGCCAGGAGTAAGCCCTGAGTAGAGCTGCATGTGGTCCCCAAACAAACAAACAAACAAAAACTGGATTCCCAGGAAAGAACGAGCTTTCTCTGGGGATAGTGAGATCCCCATCACCGGAAGCAATCAAGAAAATGCTGCCCAACATCTTGAGAGAGGTTCAAGCAATCAAAAGTGTGGAGCAGGATTAAAGGTCCTTTCTACCCCCCCAAGAATCCTGACCTTAACAGTTCTCTCGTTCTGATAGGAATAATCGACTTGGCCTCAGAAAACAGATCAATCTTGATCTTTCTTATGCTAAATGAGTAATGACCTCCCAGCTCTCATTTTTGGCCCGAGCTGCATTTTGCCAAGGCCAGCCACCCTATTTATCCTCATCAAGTTAGTGAGGCAGCACATCAATTCATTAGTCTTACTTATCTACTACAGAAGGAAGAGAAATGGTTCCCAAAACCTCACCCGCTGGGAAGAGGCCCAGTAGCCAGAAGCAAAATCCCCCTCTCTGGAGCCTCCAAGCCTCCTTGTCTGAACGGAGAGCAGCTGGCGGCCAGCACGGCCTACAGGCGGCCAGGATTGAGGGAGGCTGCGCGTGCCAACACCCCTCTGCTGTGTGTCTCTCGGCACAGCTGCTGTGGGGCCACCAGCCTGCTGAGTGCCTCTGCCAACCTCAGTCTTTTTGCCGGCAGCCGCCATCGGAGGAAGGTTCTGTGCAAAGGCGTGTTCCCCAGGGGCCCGCCTCGCAGCGAGAGGCCAGAGGGATGCTTGTTCCAGTCCTCGGGCTGGACGCCTCCTGTCTTCTCTCTGATAAATTTGATCCAGCTCCCCAGAGACCGCAGGTCCCCCAGGCCAGGGGCAGCTGTATCAGCCATCTAGCCTGGGGCAGGCTAAAGGGGTCCCTCATTGCAGGGAGCAGGCTCCAGTTTGAGCCCTGACACTCTCCTGACAGCCTCTTTCTCTGAAGCCCTCCGGGACCCCTGTGTATTGTTCAACGCCTGCTCTGAGTTCTCAGGCTGGGACTTTTGCTATGTGACTGGCTGTCGGCAACTTATCACGGTGCAGCTGGGGATGCTGGTACCCACATCCGCATCCATCTCTCTGTGTGTTACATCCAGCGGACCATGAGGGAGGGTCCTGCCCGAACCCAGGGGTGTGCTTGGTGCCCTTAGACTTCGTTTTCTTTTATTCCAGCTTTGTCACCATGGTAGTGATGGGGTGGGAGGCACGTGGTACTGGGATGAGCCCAGGAAACACACATGTGCAAGGCATGTGCTCCACCTCTTGAACCGCATCGCCGATTCCTCTTCTCTCTCTCTCTCTCTCTCTCTCTCTCTCTCTCTCTCTCTCTCTCTCTCTCTCTCTGTGTGTGTGTCTTTCTGCAGACTCAAAACAATGTGGGTAATATTTTACAAAAACCATTCACACTCCTGAAAGCCAATGATACCTCAGTCAATTTAAAAATATGTGTGTAGACACGCCACAGAGATGCCTCCAGACCTCGTGCCAGGCTGTCTTATCTGGGGCAACTTGGAGGGTAGCGGGTGAATTCCCCTCCCTGCCCCGGCAGCTGAAATCCTCCGCAACTCATACCTGGAGCTTCCCGCTGACTTCTAGAAAGTGGCAGCTGCCAGAGCTCTTAGGAGGGAGGCAGAGGGGCATCACCTCCCTCCATCTGAGCAGCCCAGCGGAAAAGGCCTATTGCAAAGGCCCGGGCCATCTCTGCAGCAAGTTGCTCGGGTCCGAGATTCATTTGTGTGTCTGTGTGCATTTCTTGCAGGGAACTCTGGGTCTTGGAGGGTCCCCGTGCTCTCCCACATGACCCAGCGCCATCATGGCCCTGTACCACCCAGTCTTGGTGCTGGGAAGGCATGAAGGACCCTCCCTGCAGCTCTGCCCCAGGCCGCCGCCATGGCTGGGAGCCTTTCCAGGGCCCTGAAGCAGAGTAGAGCTGCCTCCCTGGTTCCAGGCCTCCCCGAAGGAAGAGAAATCAAACCTGTGAACTGATCTTCCCCACACTCTGGGTGAAGAATAAAGAGGATGCAATGGGCCAGAGGAATTGCACAGCTGGGAGGGCACCTGCCTTTCACACTGCCAACCTGGGTCCAATCCCCGGCAGCCCGTGTGGTCCCCCAAGCACCGCCAGGAGTAATTCCAGAGTGCGGAGACAGGAGTACGCCTTAAGCATTGCCCAGTGTGGCCCAAAGGAAACCCCAAAAAAGAAAAAAAGGAAAAAAAAAAGAAATGGAGGGGCTGGAGCGATAGCACAGCGGGTAGGGCGTTTGCCTTGCACGCAGCCGACCCAGGTTCGAATCCCAGCATCCCATATGGTCCCCTGAGCACCGCCAGGAGTAATTCTTGAGTGTAGAACCAGGAGTAACCCCTGTGCATCGCCGGGTGTGACCCAAAAAGCAAAAAAAAAAAAGAAAGAAAGAAAGAAAAGAAATGGGCAAAAGTGCCAGTATTGAAACTCTGACAGGCCACGCGAGGCGGGTGGCCCACCCCTTGTACCACCCTCCCGCCCCTCCGACCCATGTTCATTTCCTGACATGCCAAATTCTATTTCCTCGCATCCCCTTCTCACCCTCAAAGCACATTTCTATGGGAGATATTTATGCTTGCACCTGCCTGAAACCCCCTCAGATGCACCCTCAAACCTCCTCTGCAGTCTCTCCTACCAGCTGCCCACCTCTCTGCTTGCTTACCCCTGCCCTTCAGAGCACTGATTGGGGAGATTTGAGACCCCCCAAAGTAAAATGTGTGAGTTGTGGATGTGTGAATGTGTATATATAAATATAGACCTAGGGGCTAGAGCAATAGTACAGTGAGTAGGGCATTTGCCTTGCACGCGGTGGACCTGGGTTCAATCCCCGGCATCCCATATGGTCCCCCGAGCAGAGTCAGGAGTAACCCCTGAGCATCGCTGGGTGTGGCCCCTCCAAAGAAACTACATAAATATAGACCTATAAACTTTAATCACATGGAAGCCAAAGAGATAATACAGCAGGTAAGGCACTTGCATTGTACATAGCCAACCCAGGTTCAATCCTCGACACCCCACATGGTCCCCCAAGTCCCACCAGGAGTGACCTTGAGCATTTCTAGGTATGGCCCCCCAATTATTTTAAATAGACATGTGTTCATATACATGTCAGCACAACTATCTACCCACATTTTGTGGTTGTTTTACAGACAGGGGAACCCTAAGGGGAGATGGTGGTGGGCCTTGTAAGTGACTGCAATTTGAACCAGGTAAGTGAGTCGGGTCAGGGTACCACCTGAGGGGGGGTAGGCTCCCCAGGCTCAACCCACACACTCTGGCTGACAGCCCCTCCAGGTCAGGTGCGGGTTCAAGAATACACGCAGGGGCCATCTTGCCACAATCAACAGAGAAGCGGCAGGCATTCTGGTGAGCAACGCGGCCCGGAAAATACTCCGGACCCGAATTGGGGCAACAACACCGGGGAGCCGGACGGAGGAGGTGCAGCCTGCACACCTTCTCCAGATGGAGCCCAGGCGACACTGAGCAGCAACTAACACGGCTCCGGGATTCGGGACTGGGACACATCCGAGCCTTTTCTAAAACCTGAAAACATACAATCTTTTAATGGAAAACTAATTATCAAATGCTTCCTTAATAGGGTTATCTTGTTTGGGGTTATAACTCCCACAACAATAGTGAGTTTTGTGTTGAAATATGGAACGTAATCAAGGTGAAGAGAAAATGAAGTGAAATTCATCAGTTATACAGTTGGGGTGGGGGGCGGGGGGTATACCCGGGATTTTGGTGGTGGAATATGGGCACTGGTGAAGGGATGGTGTTTGAATACGGTATAACTGAGACATAAACCTGAGAACTCTGTAACTTTCCACATGGTGATAAAATAAAAAAATAAATAAATAAAAATTAAAAAAAAAAGAATACACGCAGGGCACAGAGAGGCTCAGTAGCACTGAAGAGGCCGCACAGCACGGAAACACGCCCCGCGCCCCCACGGTAGAGCTGAAGGCAGCAGCTCTGGATTCAGGACCTGGTTCTGACCATCTGGATGGAAGGCCTAGAGATCCTCAGGTGAAAGCTCATCTTCTCAGCTGTGCCATGGGGTTCCCAGGTGTCTGGTGGGGCTGTGCCAGGGTCTGGGCACTGTCCGGGGCCTCAGGGTACATAGGAGTCTGATGAGCCCCCGGCCACAGAGCCAACAGTGACCGGCCTCTGGGCCCCGCTCCTGTGTTTTCTGCACGCCAGCTGCTCCAAGCCAGCTTAGCTCGTGAGCTCTTCCGCCCACAGCATCCTTATCGGGCTGCCCATCACAGGCGTCGGTCAGCTGCAACGTTCTGCTGCCCGGCTGGGTGGTCCATGTCCACCTGGATGGAGTGGGGAACAAGCAAAGAAGGACGCTGCTACCACACGTGGAAGGAAAGATCTTCACGGTCCGGAAAAATTCCTGCAGTGTCCACTAGGTGGAGTCACATTTCTGCATGCAGAGGTGTTGACCCACGCGGGGAGCGGAAAAAGCAGAAATTCAGCCTGGAAGGGAAGATGGGGAAGGAGATGATTCATTCTGGAGAGACCCTGACATCAAACACGTGGGCAGGAGGTGGAGGGGGCGGGAGGGCGAAGAAGAAAACACGCAGGCACGCACACACACCCTCTCTCTCTCTACACACACACACACACCTCTCACACACAACACACATACTCTCTCTACACACACACAACACACATACCCAATTTACGTACACACCCCTCACACACACACCACACACCCTCTCTACACACACGCACAATACACACATCCTCTCTACACACCACCCTCTCATCACACACACACACTCCACACACACACCCCTCTCTCTACACACACCCCTCGCACACAACATACATACACTCTACACACACCAACACACACTACACACACCACACACGCCCTCTCTACACACACACCCCTCACACACACACTAGATACACACACCGTCTCTACACACACATCCCTCAACACACACAACATATACATACCCTCTCTACATACACACATAAAATACACACACCCTCTCTCCACACCTACACCTACACACACACACACACACACACACCACACACACACACACACACACACACACACACACACACACACCCCTCCGGGTTGTCAGCTTGAAGTCTGCAGAGCTGCAAATAAAATAAAGGGGGGCGGGAATTTGTCTTTGACTCTCACAGCTCCAATTGTCACTAGTTTTTCATTTGCTTAATTTTGTTTCTTGCCTCCACCACGCCCACAAACCACATCAGGACAGAGATCAGCCCGGCCCCGCCCACTACACCACCCGCCCCCTCCGGGCACCGCCCACGGCTCACTCTCCCCGCCCCCTTCCCCGCCCCTTCCCGTCCGGCGCCTCCACATGACGTCAGAACGGGGACGCCGGAAGCGGCGCCCGCGCGTGCGCACTGCTCAGCAGCCGGCGCTCCCGGATCTGTCGGCGCGTCTTCCCGGCCGTGTGCTGCGGGCCGTCCCTGGGCTGTAACCATGAACCGCAGCCGCCAGGTGACCTGCGTGTCCTGGGTCCGCCGCGGCGTGGCCAAGGAGACGCCCGACAAGGTGAGGCCCGCTCGGCTGGGGCGCGGCTGGGAGCACGTGGCGGGGCCGGGCGGCCCCGGCTGGAGGGGGTGGCGGGGCCGGGCCCGGGGCTGCTCGCCCCGTGTTTGCAGGGGTCCGAGCGAGCAGTGAAGGCGGCGGCTGGGCGGGAGGTCCCTGTGACACCCCGGGAGGAGAAGCCTGCACGAGATGGAGACCCCGAGCCCAGGGCGCCGCGGGGGGTAGCGGGGCTTCCCGGAGGCCTGAGCCCACCCGGACGGCTGAGCGCGCGGCTGTCAGGGAGTAAGTGCCGTGGGGACCGACTGCCGTGGGATGACCTAGTCAGCCGGTTGTTTGGCCTATACAGGGGGTGTGTATACGATGGGAACAGAACATCGTCCCGCTTGCCAAAGAACGGGAGGGGAGAGAAGCGGAAGGCGAGAGGGGAAATGAGCATGCAAAGCACACGCTTTGGGTTTGGTCCCATGGTACCGTGGGCTTGGCAGGGGGAAGGTGCGGGGGCTGCAAAAAACAAACAAAATGTGGCAGGAAGTGACACTTCCTAAGGCTCACCATCCAAGTTTGGAGCCACTGCGGGGGAGCTACAAAAAAATACTGCTGCTGTGCCCCAACTCCCGAGTATTTTGACTTACTCTGGAGCATTGCCTGATATTGTAAAATGAGTCTCCCAGGGGACACTCATGTATAGACAACTCTGAGGACCACTGCTTAAATACTGGATGGGAAGAGTTTGTTGGGAAGATTGAGTTTGTTCTGGAGTCTCAGAAAGCCAATAGAGTTACCGTAATTTCTTGAATTGTGCGGAGATGGATTGATTCCTGTCAAGAGGCTTCCATATCGTTAGAGGCCAGTTTTCATTGCGGGGGTGATTGAGTCACTCATCCCTGCCATGAATCTGTAGTTGATTTTTGTCACCGAGGAGCTTCCTTCCCCTTTCCCCAGAGAGGTTGGGCCACCCATCCTGCTCTGCGCACGGCTCCCTCCTGGGGTTCTTGGGGATCCTGTGCCATGCAAGAGATGGCGCTCAGTTCACCTGCGTGCTAGACAAGTACATTATCAGCTGTGCTCACCCTCTGGCCAGAAAGGAGAAATTGTGGAATGATCATTTCAGCGGTGGTCATTTTAGTCTTGGGATTGGATCTTACATGGCCATAGCTGCCTCGGGAGAGCCCTTGGCGTGGACCTAGGAAAAATAGAGGTGCAGGGTCACAGCGGTTGGTTTCAGAATCCCCACAGGGAGCCCCGAGGAAAGCGGTCCCCAGATGCCTTAACCCCTGTACGGTCTCCCAGGCCCTCAATCTTAAACTTAACGGTAGCACCTAGCTGACTGGTGGAATTTATAACTCTTGTTGTTGGCCGTGTGATATTAGCGAGACTCAGGATTGTGTCATGGTGGTGTTGTTTTGGTTTTGATGTTAGGGTTTTATAGCCTAAAGCGCCTCCACCGTTCCTTGGGCCCTCTGTACCCATCTTCACTCGCCGGCCCTCCCCATCGTCCTGATCTCAACCTTGGATGTTGCACCTCACGCAGCCCTCTGGGGTGCCCCGGGGGGGTTTATTAAATATAATGTTTTTTTTATTTTATTAGAAGAAACGGAGATCAGCTCTCATTAAAGCCAGGTGACCCAAGTCTGTTTTGTGTCAGGAGAGAATCTAACGTGATTTTTTTTGAACATGGTTCTTATTTGTAGGGGCCTGTGAAACAAATGAGAGAATCTGGGTCGATGTGATTCTTTTACTGGGGGTTGGGGTCCCACATGGTGGTGATTGGGGGCACCATGTGCCAGAACCTCTCCTGGCCCTGCTTTGTGGTTCTTGAGGGTCTCTTGAAGTTCAGTTTCACATTAGCTTGCAAGCGTCTTATTTGGGGCTGTTGGGTTATACCTGACAGTGCTCAGGGCTTACTCCTGCCTCTGCACTCAGGGATCACTCCTGACAAGGCTCTGGGGGACCATGTGTGGTGCCAGGGATAGAACCTAGATCAACCGTATGCAAGTAAGCACCTTTAGCCCTCTACTAGCAGTCTTCTGCACTTGTAGCCAGTGAAGATTGGTTATCGTTTCTTTACGTGCATCATAACGAAACGCTTCTCTCTTTTCAGGTAGAGCTCAGTAAAGAAGAAATAAAACGTCTCATTGCTGAAGCAAAGGAAAAATTAGAGTGAGTTCAGGAAGGCTGACGTTGGTAGTACAGTCCTGATGACTAGGCCGGGTGGGGGTGGGACCTCTTTACTGAATGGTGACATTGGGTGACCGTCCCTCCCTCTTCATCCACGTAGAGAAGCTGGGAGCGATGAAGAGGAAGTGGCGGAGCCGGCGGACAGCAACATGCAGAGTGCCCGTGCCGAGGCGCGGCCCCAGGAGCTGGAGGATGGAGACCCGGAGGACGACAGGACGCTGGAGGACGATGAGCTGGCCGAGTACGACTTGGACAGATACGACGACGATGGTGACCCAGGTCAGAGTGCACCTCCACTCGGGTCGGGAGGCAGGACAGTGCCTGGATGGGTTTAGAAAACAAGCGTGAACCCACTAACCTGAGGCCGCAGAGTCCGTCTCCTGATAGTGGAGTGTGAGAAGCTAAAGGTCGCTTTTCCTGACACAGAGTATCTCCCTGGGCCAGAGAGAGGACAGTGAATAAGGCACTTGCCTGGGGTATGGCGAACCCAGGTTCCATCCCCAAAACCTCAAGGGGTCCCCTGAGGCTGCACCAGGAGTGGTTCCTGAGCACTGAGCCAGGAGAAAGCCCTGAGCACCACCAGCTCTGACCTGAAAACAAAAGCGTCTTCCTGTTCATGGGTTTTACGGTGTTCAGGCTACTCTGTGCTGTCATTGCACGCAGACTTGCCACCTTTGACCCCCAGCATCACATATGGTTCCCTCAAGCAACGCCAGGGCCAGGAATAGCGCCCAAGAACCACTGGGTATCACCCCCTCCACTCCCCCCCTCCAAAAAAAAAAAAAACCTCTCAGACTTCTAGGCCAGAGAGGTAGTACAAAAACCAAGAACTTTGAAGTTGCCTAGTGAAAAGGTGCGCTTTATCCCCACTCTTAGTTCATGGCACACATGAGCACCAAGCAGAGAAACACCTTTCATTCCTTGAAGCCATCAGTCATTCACACCGACTTGGCCAGGTGGCCCTTGTCTTTTCTGTGTTGAGTTGGTGTTTCGAGGTAATTTATGGCCAGAAACTCAAAGCTCTGTGCACTTTTGAATAAGGGTTACAGGAACAGACTGGAGAACTTGGATTTTCAAAAGGATAGACTTGATGTTTGATTTCATTCATTTTATTTCATTGTTTTGGGGCCACCCAGCAGTGTTCAGGGCTTACCTCTGGCTGTAGGCCCAGGGGTCACTCCTGGCAGTACTCTGGGAACCGTATGTGGTGCCACAGATTAAACTTGGGTCAGCCACATCAAGGTGAGTGCCCTGCCTGCCCTGCTGTCTCCAGCCCTTTGATTTAATCCTTAACGGAAGACTGAACTTTCCCGTTAGTACCCAGATGGACGACTCAATTAATGA
Organism: Sorex araneus; assembly: GCF_027595985.1. NCBI lineage: Eukaryota > Metazoa > Chordata > Mammalia > Eulipotyphla > Soricidae > Sorex > Sorex araneus. The sequence continues at coordinate 48,515,286 of NC_073311.1, forward strand.
ACTACTCAGTAGGGTCTCAGTGAGAAATGACATACCTTAGAGAAAAGTACATTTGTTGAAATTAGTTTCATTCACTTCAGTTTTTGAATTCTTAACAGATACCGAAACTCTTGGTGAGTCTCTCATGGGTCTTACAGTATATGGAAGCAACGAGCAGGATCCTTACGTCACCCTGAAGGATACGGTGAGTATCCACACGGCCTTTGCAGCGGTGTTCCTCGGGTGTCTGGACAGTCCGACCACGCACCCGCTCTGGGCAGTGACGTTTCCCCTCTCCCCTTAGGAACAATATGAGCAGGAAGATTTCGTGATCAAGCCCACTGACAACCTCGTGGTTTGTGGCAGAGCTGAACAGGACCAGTGCAATTTGGAGGTGCACGGTAAATGAAATCCATCCCTTATGCTGAAAGCTCCTCTAAATGACACTGACGTAATAACTGTGGTGAATTAGTAGGTACCAAATCCTGCTAGAGATAATTTTTCTTTCTCATGCTGTTTTGTGTTGTCCTGATTTATTACCAAATAGACCTTTATAGTTAGAATCGTTAATGAAGAGCTTGTGTGCAAGTGCATTTGGTGACGTGTGAGCCAGATGCTGGCCCATTCTACCCAGTAGGTGTGTAGCTGGATATTCAGGCCAAGGCCAGTTCTTCCTTTACACACACCAGGTGATGGTTCTGTACTAGCGGTGCAGAATTTCTGCCTGGCTGTAATAACTTTGGAGTCCCTTTCATGCCATCAGATAAGTCGCCCTTGAAGTTCATGGCTCCTGTGGGTTTAACAGAATTCGGTTTTTTGAGTGAGATGTGATTTCTTATTGTGATGCAATAAAATCTTTTCTCAATTTTTGCAGTTTACAATCAAGAAGAAGATTCTTTTTATGTGCACCATGATATACTGTTGTCTGCATACCCTCTGAGTACCGAATGGCTGAATTTTGATCCGAGTCCAGATGATTCTACTGGTAATGAGAAAAACAAAACCAGTGATAATGATTCCTGTTCCTGTGTGTGCATTGGGTTGTTGCTTTATGAAGTTAGGAGTTCTGTATTAGAATACAGTCGGTGGGGACAGGGATGCAGCATAGAGTCGAGCATGTACCTTGCATGTCTGAAGCCCCGGTTCAGTTACTGTTAGTGTAGACAAACAGTAATCACTTGGGCAGGCGCAGTAGTTCAGCAGATAGCCTTTCCTGCAGCCGACCTGGGTTCTATCCCCTAGCATGGTATGTGGTCACCTGAGCACCACCAGGAATAAGCCCTGAGTACTGTTAGGTATGGCCCCCAAACAAACAAAAACCATAATCACTTAATTGATAGGTCTCTATGTCTTCAGACTTTCCATAGACTGAAGAAAAAAGTAGTGGAAATAGCTAGCGCCTCACTGGAGGCAGGGGGACTGCAGATCTGTATAGGTGGGATTAGGTGTCTGGTGGGATTAGGTGTCTGGTCTTACCAGCCAGCGTTTAGCTACAGAAAACTTCAAATAAGGGCTGGGGTATAGCTGAGTGGTGGAGAACGCGTCCCGAGGTGTGGAACCCTTGCGTGCCAATCCCCAGCACTGGGGGGGAAAGAAGAAAATGTCAAGTAAAACCAAAAGGAGGATAATAAAGTTTTGATTTTGGTTCGGTTTGTTGGTTTGGTTTGGGGGCCGCACCCAGCGGTTCTCAGGGCTCTGCGCTCAGGGAACACACCTTACAGTGCTCGAGGGAACATACGGGGTGCTGGGGCTCGAACCCAAGTCTGTCGTGTGCCATCCTAGCACTCAGACCTCGAAGACAGTAATTAGGTTTCGAGTCGGTCCTCATTAGCCACCGTGACCGATGATGAGTTGCCCTGGTTCTCGTCCTTACTCCGGGGGACTGAGCTGGCAAGGCGCCTCCTTTGTGTAGTTTGACCTCATCTGAGCAGGCCTCATTCTCAAAGCGACTCATGAAGGCAGGAGGGCGTTTCTGTCCTCCTGACCTGTCCGAGGCCTGAGGGGCACAGGGGGTACCTGAGTTCTGAGCGGCTTGGAAACGCAGGCTGCAGGGGGCAGGGATGGAGCTCGGCAAAAATGCCGACCCCCTTGCCTGAGACTGGGGTTTTATCCCCAGCACCACAAAAGAAAAAGACACTAGAGCCTGCTCAAGATCTTCAGTAGTCTCTGTATTTAACCGCATGTGGGGAGACTGTGCTGGGCCATTACTTCCTTAATGTCGGTTTTGTTTTTTTTGGGGGGGGGTTTTGTGGGTTTGTTTTTTTTGTTTTTTTTTTATTCAACCCACCACCCCGCACCCATTTCCGCCTGTAGGAAACTATATTGCTGTGGGAAACATGACCTCCGTGATTGAAGTGTGGGACCTGGACATAGTCGACACTCTGGAGCCAGTCTTCACGCTCGGGAGCAAGCCCTCAAAGAAGAAGAAGAAGAAAGGAAAGAAGGCAAGTTAGTACCGACTGAAATGCCCGTGGCGTGGAGCAGGGTTACCAGCCGGGCAGCTGCTGCTGTGTCGCCTCTTGAAAAGCCCATCTGACAAAAACATTGCTTCTGGCTGCATGAAGCATGATGTATTCTTAACGAATCAGTAGCATTATGTGCTCCTAATGTGTTACGTATTACAGAAAACAAATTACTGGGATATTCTACTTTATAGATGATAGTTTTTTCCAGCACTGGGCAAGTTTTAGATTTTAGAATTCTGTTTAGCCTTTACTTACTAGATTTAAATATATGTTAGGGGCCAGTATGATAGTACAGGAGTTAAGGATCCCCACCACCACGGAGAGTCCCCTGAGCACTGTCAGGTGTCACCCCAAAGTCAAGTAAATCATAAATGTCCATGTGTTCATTTCTGTAGCTTATTAAGGTTGGGGTGGGGATATTTGTGAGAATATAATGCTCCTAAATGGAGAACTATGGTAGTTTCTCCCCTGTAAGAATATTTGTGCAGATCTCTGGGACAGAGGGAAGATGCTTCTTTAGGTCTTAGGGCAGGTTTACGAAGATCAAAACAGTAATACTGAGACTTAAGGAACTTCAGGTGTGGTAAATGAGTAGGCAGGAGGGAGTTCTCCCTCCGAGAGTGACGAGCCCCTTGTTACAGGGCTCCACGACCGCGGAGGGGCACTCGGAGGCTGTCCTTGACCTCTCCTGGAACAGACTTATCAGGTAGGACAGCGTTGTTCCAAGCTTTCCCATCGTGACTGTGCTGCTGCCGGCTGACTCTGTCATCTCCTGTAGCATTTGGAGGAACATTAACAGGCCCCTTTTATAAAGGGGGCTGGGGGGCTGAAGCGATAGCACGGCTGGTAGGCCGTTTGCCTTGGACAGGCCGGCCCGGGTTCGATTCCCAGCATCCCATATGGTCCCCTGAGCACCACCAGGAGTAATTCCTGAGTGCAGAGCCAGGAGTAACCCCTGTGCATCGAGGGGTGTGAACCAGAAAGAAAAAAAAATACTAAAAAGGGGGTTGGGGCCAGAGCAGTAGTAGAGTGGGGCGGGAGTTTGCCTTGCACACAGGCGGCCTGGGTTTGATTCCCGGCATCCCATATGGTCCCCCAAGCACCACCAGGAGTAATTCCTGAGTGCAGAGCCAGGAGTAACCCCTGAGCATTGCCGGATGTGACCCAAAAAGCAAAAATAATAGTTAAATAAAATAGTTTAAAAGTGGAGGAGATTGTTTAATCAAGTGTCCATCATCTCAAGAGGGTTTTTTTGGGGAGAAGTGGGTGTTGTTTTTGGTTTGGGCTTTTTGCGTCACACCCAGCAATGCTCAGGGATTACTCCTGGCAGTGCTCAGGGATTACTCCTGGCAGTGCTCGGGGGACCATCGGGGATGTTGGGGATCAACCTGAGTCTACTGTGTGTAGGGCAAACACCCTACCCACTGTACTGTCACTCCAGCCCCTGTATTGAGAGCTGTTTTGTTAAATTCTTAACTATTTCACCACCTTTGGTGCCATTATAAATGAATTCCTGTATCTAGCGCTCCTGGTTTGTAAGAGGCCGCCTGACGGTTTCCTCTCTTCCTAAGAAACGTGCTTGCGAGTGCTTCCGCGGACAGCACCGTGATCCTGTGGGACATGGCCGTGGGCAAGCCGGCAGCCAGCCTTGCTGTGCACACAGACAAGGTACGCCGGCCTGTGGGGGAGGGATTCTGGAGTCCGGGACAAGGTCTACAGATGACCCCGGACATTTGTACATGGGTTTGCTGGATTCGAGTTTTGACGGGCTGTCTAATGTGGATGCTCACGGTCAGTTTATGGTACTTTCCATTCTTAGAGACGCAGAAATGGGTGCAGAGAATCAGTGACTAGAAATGTTAGTGCCTTGTAAGGTCTCTCGGGGATTCAAGGAATTTAACAGATCTGGGACCACAGCAGTAATAAATTGTATAGTAGGTAGGTTGTTTACCTCGTACACAGCCGATCTGGGTTCAGTCCCTGGCCCCACACCAAGGTCCTCCAAACCCGCCAGGAGTGGTCCTGAGTGCAGAGCCAGGAGTCAGCCCTGAGCCCTTCTGGGTACAATCCCAAACAAAAGAAATAACAACAAAGAAAAAAAATGGGCAAGGGGGAGAAATTTAACATCTGTTACAGTATAACTCTGGAATCTAATTGTGGGACATCACAGAAAAACTTAGAGAAATAGTGCCACGTCAAGAATTAGGCCATATTGGGACTAGAGTGATAGCATAGCGGGGAGGGCATTTGTCTTGCATGTAGCCGACCTGTGTTCGATTCCCAACATCCCTTATGGTCCCCTGAGCATCGCCACCAAGAGTAATTCCTGAGTGCATGAACCAGGAGTAACCCCTATGCAATGCCGGGTGTGACTCAAAAAGGAAAAAAAAAAGAATCAGGCCATTTTGCCCAGACAACACATTCCGGCGGCTAAGGGGACACAACTGCTGATTGAGTTCAAGTGAGGGCAAGTGCGTCTTTTACACAAGCCTGTTCATCTCTGCTTCCTCCTCTCAGGTACAGACTCTTCAGTTCCATCCGTTTGAAGCACAGACTCTGATTTCTGGATCATACGATAAGTAAGAAAGCACTCCAGGAATGGTTTCTGTCGGGCATGTGGGTCAGCAGGAGAGCACTGTGTGTGGTGGTGGTGGTGGTGGTGGTGGTGGTGGTGGTGGTGGTGGTGGTGGTGGTGTGTGTGTGTGTGTGTGTGTGTGTGTGTGAGAGAGAGAGAGAGAGAGAGAGAGAGAGAGAGATCAGGAGGCGAGGTCCAGCACCATGTGGTTCTCTGAACACTGAGCCGGGAGCAGCCCAGGGCATGGACAGTTGTGGCCCCAGCAATACAATGAATGAACCAAAAAATGCAGCTGATTCTGAAAATACCACTTGGTGCTCAGAATACTAAGATGTTCCTCTGGTTTTGAATTTTTAGTCATTTATTTAGTAAAATTTTCAGTTAAGGTCCTTTGAAAACCTTTAAGTGAATCTGTCTGTGGTTCTACATTAGAGTGTAGGGCCAGAGAGCTAGGACTGAAGGTGAGGCACCTCGCGTGTGGCCTGCCTGGCTCCGTCCCACACACCACCAAGTGTGCAGGGCCCCCCTCCCCTCCGCGTGCATACACCCCCCCCCCCCCACACACACACACAAAAGTGCCATCTTCACACCCAGTTGTCCCGTAGGTCCGTAGCGCTGTACGACTGCCGGAGCCCAGAGGACAGTCACCGCATGTGGCGCTTCAGCGGGCAGATCGAGAGAGTGACGTGGAATCACTTCTCGCCGTGCCATTTCCTGGTAAGCGTGTGCTGGTGTTTGCTATATCCAGACCTCCCAGGACTGGCTTTCAACAGGAGGACAGTTATCCACAGGAGAGAGAACGTGTAAATGATTTTGCTGATGTCAGCCCTTCCGGAATTCGACGTTAGTGATGAGTTCTCATGAATCTATTGCATTGGTTTGCTTTTGTTGTTTTCCCCGTGCTAAGCGTTGTTTATGGTTAGAAGAGGCCTGTAGCCCCGTGGTATTGACATAGAGCTCCTGAAATGGGAATGCCGGCCGCCATGCAGCGGCCTCCCAGGGAGCAAGACAGTGAAGACCCTCTGGGAAGGCCCTGCGTCTGTAGGACGGTCGTCGTGCCGCTTCCATCGAGTCCACTGACCTGCCCGGTCGTGGAATATCCCAGCAGGGGAGATGAAAGATATTGTAGATATTTAGGAGGAAGGTTTTGTTGTTTGTTTGGGGATCACACTTAGCAAAGCTCAGGGGTGCAGTATGTGGTTTCAGGGCTCGAACCTGGGTCGGCCGTTTGGCAGGCAAGCACTGTATTTTACTCCACCCCTGAAAGGTTTCATGTTGCTTTTGTTTGAGGGGGGCTGCTCTTGGCTCTGTGTTCAGGGATCAATCCTGGCAGCCCTCAGGGCCATTCGTGGTGCCAGTGAACAAGCCAGCTTTGGCACCCACAAGGCAAGCACTTTAACCTGTGTGCCTTTATGAAGTGATTTCCTTCATAAAGGGGTTGGGAGGGCCAGAGCGATGGGACAGAGGGCAGGGCGCTTGCCTTGTACGTGGCCAGCCCAGGTTCAGGCCCCGTCGCCGTGTATGGCTCAGCAGGCAGTGCCCTGAGTGGCCCTGAGCACCTCTGGCTATGGTCCAAAAGCCCAGATCACGTTCCAGCGGCTCAGTGGACACAGCAGCAGATTGGGCCCAAGCTTGGGAGACTCATGCAGACATTCTTTATGTCTGTGACTTTCTAATGAACTGCATAGGGCCCCATATATGTGGGGCTGATTTTCCCCAATTGACCCCACTTAACTAACGCCAAGTTTCGTTGTCGTGTTGCCTGATCCTGCCTGTCTTTTCCTTTTTTCAGGCCAGTACAGATGATGGTTTTGTGTATAACTTGGATGCCCGCTCAGATAAGCCCATTTTTACACTCAATGCGCACAATGATGAGATCTCTGGTGAGCAAGAGTAACACTGTCTTTCTGTGAACTTACTCCGAAGCAGATGCGTCCCTCAGAGGGAGCCGCCCTGACCGCCTCTCCCCTTTCCCCTTAGGGCTTGATCTCAGCAGTCAGGTCAAGGGCTGCCTTGTCACGGCATCCGCAGACAAGTATGTGAAGATCTGGGATATACTGGGAGACCGGCCGAGCCTGGTTCACTCCAGAGACATGAAAATGGTAAGCCTCTCCCGGGCGGCTGTTCGCGGCTCGTTTCCGGCCTGGACTGTTTGTCTTCTCTCACGTGTCTTGCCTTGGGCCTGGGGCGGTGGCACAGCGGGTCGGGCACTTGTCTTGTGGACAGCTGAACCGGGTTCAACCCCCAGGACTGCATCTGCTCCCCTGTCAGTGCCAGGAATGATCCCTGAACGTACCGGGGAGGGGGCAAGAATCTTTGCCTTAAAGACTGCTTGGGGCCAAGGGGGTAGGTGGCCTAGAGTGTGCAAAATCCCAGGTTTTACCCCCAGCTCTGCATGGTCCCTGAGCACCTCCGTAATGTGGCCCAAAAAAACAAAGAATTTGCATTTGTTGGGGAGAATAACTGTTGAATTTCATTGGGGTTTTCTTTCTGACTTAGGAAAGTCCTGAAGAAAATCAGACTGTTGGGCCTGATGGTGGTTTTTTTTTTTTTTAATTTATTTTTGGGTCACACCCGGCGATGCACAAGGATTACTCCTGGTTCTACACTCAGGAATTACTCCTGGCGGTGCTCAGGGGACCATATGGGATGCTGGGATTCAAACCCGGGTCGGCTGCGTGCAAGGCAAACGCCCTACCCGCTGTGCTATCGCTCCAGCCCCCAGGCCTGGTTTGTTTTTCAACTGAAGTAACTAACCACTGATGGAAGGAACATGGGCCTCGCCCCTCCCCCCTCTAAAATCCCTTTATAACTCTGGGAAGCAGTTATCGGTCACACTTACCATAACTAGTTCTGAGGACTCGGGAGCAACTCAGGGTCTCTGGCTCCAGCACGCTCAGCGTGGCGGGCGGCCTCGCGTGTGTGGCCCACAGATGCAGCTCTTAAGTAACTGGCGGTCCAGCAAACAGTTGAGCGTTTGCTCTGTTCCAGGCCCTGGAGGCGGCCACAGAGTACAGGGGTTAAGGTCCTGTCCCTGGGTGTGGCCAGCCCCCACCCCGGTGAAATCACAGGCTCGATCCCGAAGCTGGTGTGTAGGGATGGGAAGCCTGGGGGGCTGAGGGCGCGCTCCGCGTGTGAGACGCCCCAGTTCGTCCCAGCGCTGCCGGCTGGGGGCCTGGGTGCTAGTCCAGCGGCTAGGGCACTTGCACGCGGCCAGCCTGGGCTCAGTCCCATGCACCCCATGTGGTGACCCGGATAGTCCACATGCACACTCGGTGCCCCTTCGCGGCTCACGTGCTGAAATCCCACTCTGCTCTCTCCTCCCCAGGGAGTTCTCTTCTGCTCTTCATGTTGCCCAGATTTGCCGTTTGTTTATGCTTTTGGAGGTCAGAAAGAAGGGCTTCGGGTCTGGGACATCAGCACCATCTCTTCAGGTAAGAATATCCACATGCTGCTTTGTCTGGGTGACCGGGCACGGGCTGAGCAGGTCCAGAGCTCATCCAGCCGAGACTGTGCGTGCACATGGACTTAGGGAGAGAACAGAAGCAGAATTAGAGTAAAGGACAGGGGTGGTGGGATATTTGCAGGGTGGATCAGGCAACTCTAGGATGGCGGAGGTAGGGGGGACTAGTATTAGGGGCTAGGTGCCCTCACATCGAACCACTCATCCCAGAAAAACTGGTCAAGGCTAAGAAAGTAGGAGTGATCAGTGAAAGCAACTTCATTCTGAGCATGAGCGGACATTTCTGAGTTGGTCCCTCTCTGTTCCACTTAAAACCTGCCTCAGGACCAGGGAGATGCTCAGATCTTTAGTGCTCCCCCACCCCAAACATGAATTACTCCTATTTTCATGAATACATTCCAAAAACATAAGATCCGGCGTAGAGAAACTCGTTCCTACCTTGTAGTGTCATTGTATGTCATAGATTTAGTTCAGTGACTTCTTTTTTTGTTGTAGTAAATGAGACGTTTGGAAGAAGAGAAAGGCTTGTTCTCGGGAATGCAAGAAGTTCATCAGTGAACGGCCCTTTGGGGAGCCGGGGCTCGGATGCACCGATGGAGTCGTAGCGAGACCAGTTTCACGGTTTCCTTTTTACCGTAACCCAGAGGTTCAAAAGCAGCCTGAAGTATTTCGTGCAGTGACTGGAACAAATTCATGGCTGTGACCTGACATTCCTTCCTGCCATGTGGTGGCGGCAGAAACGAGGCCAGTGCGTGTGATGGGAATTCACAGAGTAGAGACTCCTGCTGCCTTCTCTGAAAAGGATAACAAAGGTTTGGGGGCGGGGGGAGATACTCAAAAGGCCAGAGCACGTGCTCTGTGTGTGGCAGCCTTGGGGGTGATTCCCAGCACCTCATGGTCCCCAAGCACCTTCTGAACCACCCTCCCAAATTAAAAGGGTTTTTGGAAAATGATCTGACTAAGGTTGTACGGTGCAGCACAAACAGGCCGTGGCCGGAACTCTCCTGCCTAGAGCGCTGACCGACTGCTCGTGATTCAGAAGTGTTCTTAGTACCACTTGGGGGTCAGTGTTCCTAATAAGAGGCACCGTGTAGTGATAAAGATTTACAAACCGAGCGAAGGAACATCTAAAGGGAGAAATAAGCAACAGATTCCATGCACTTCTCAAGCACACGTGGCTGGATCATAAGTCATCCCACAAACACAGCCTTAAGCCATGATGGAAATACCTGGGTCTTAGGCCAGCGCTGTAGCTCAGTGGTAGAAAACTTGTCCTGAACGTGTGAAGCCCTGGGTTTGATCCTGTGCACTGCAGAAGGAAAGTTAGTCTCATTTGGGGCCAGAGAGTTAGTACAGCAGATAAGGTGCTTGTCTCTCACAGCCTACCTAGGTTTAATCCCTGTCATCACATATGTTCCCCGGGGCATTATTAGGCGTGAACTCTGAGCACCACCAGGTATGATCCAAAAACAGAAGGGGCCGGAGCGATAGCACAGTGGGTAGGGCGTTTGCCTTGCACGCAGCTGACCTGGGTTCGATCCCCGGCATCCCATATGGTCCCCCAAGCACCGCCAGGAGTAATTCCTGAGTGCAAAGCCAGGAATAACCCCTGAGCATCACTGGGTGTGACCCAAAAAGCAAAAAAAAAAAAAGTAAGCATCTTTTGCAACCAAAGTGATACGAAACTGGGAGTCAATCATAAGAAAACTTGAAAATTCCCAAATATGTGGAGATTAAACAATGACTCGAAAACCTTTGAGTCAAATGAAAATGTACCAAAACTTATGGATGAAGTAACAAGTGGTTCTAAAGGATGCTTATAAACACCTATATCAAGGAACAGAGACCTAAAATAAACTATTACACCTCTATAAAAAGGATAGAGAGGGACCAGGGAGAGTTAAGGTACTTGCCTTGCATCCAGCCAGCACCATATACGGTCCTCTGAGTACCCCAAAACAGATGAAAAGAAACAGCTCCAAAAGGTCAGAGGAGAAATGAAGACTGAAAAGGCCAAATTTGTTGGGTTTTGTTTTGGGGTCACACCCATCAATGCTCAGGGGTTACTCCTGGCTCTGCACTCAGGAATTGCTCCTGGAGATGTTCAGAGAACCATACAGAATGCCAGGAATCGAACCCAGTTTGGCTGTGTGCAAGGCAAATGCCCTACCCATTGTACTATGGCTCCAGCGCCTGAAAAGACCAGTTTCTGAACAAAACTGACAAACGTTTAAGAGAAAGGAATCAAAGTCGATATTACAATACCACAGAAATAACAAAAGATCATAAAAGACTACAGTTACAGACTACCAAATTAAATATCCTGGAAAAAGAAAATAAATTCCTAAAAACAGCCTACCCATCTTGAGCTAGAAAACCAGAACAGATTGAGAAAAAGATCGAATCACTGTTTTAGAAATAATAAACTAAAGCCCAGAACTGGACAGCATCACTGATGAATTCTACCCAGCCACCAAGCAAAATGCCAGTCTCGCTAACTTCCTCCAAAGTAGGGCTGTCTCGGGGCTTATTATGTTAGACCATTATTCTCATGCCAATGTGAGACAAAGACTCAAATTATATATACAATCTTTTTTTTTTTTTTTTTTTTTTTTGCTTTTTTGGTCATACCTGGCGATGCACAGGGGTTACTCCTGGCTCTGCACTCAGGAATTACTCCTGGCGGTGCTCAGGGGACCGTATGGGATGCTGGGATTCGAACCCGGGTTGGCCGCATGCAAGGCAAACGCCCTACGCCCTACCCACTGTGCTATCGCACCAGCCCCCATATACAATCTTTTTACCCACCCATAAGTCCAATATAACCTGGAAATACTCTGTAGTGCCTATTTATACGTATAACCAACTAAACACAGTGAACCCAACCTTCAGTACACTCAGATACCTTATATTTGCATACCGTTGGGCAAAAGAACAAAGTGTTCTCTCATTTTTCATATCACAGTAAAAAACGGGTAAGACGGGTTTTCACCATGACTTTTCTCCCTTGGTAAAGAGGAGCGTGCTGTAGCTGTCTGCTCTTAGAATTCCCTGCAGTAAACTCCGTTGTTTAACCTTGGTGGGGTATGGCTGACAGTAGCAAACACCTCCCCCGTGTAACTGCGAGAATGTTTCTTGATGCCTCAGGTATAGCTTCTTCCCAGTCTCAAAGTCCTTTCTGTTTGTGGGATTGTTTGATCAGTTCCTCATTGGAAACCTCTCCGGCCTCAAGCTCAGTATGGTCTCCATCGCTGTGCCTCCCTGGCAGTCTCCCAAGCAGCTGTACCTTGTAACCCTGTTGATCGGCAGAGTCTGCTAGAGTGATGAATGCCTTCAGAGCTTCGTCTGCCTTCCACGCACCACTGCCGACTCCTTCCCACACTGCAAGGACGTCCAACGCGGCATTTACAGCATCGGGGACCAGAGAGTACAGTGGGTTGGACACTTGCCTTGCATGCAGCTGAGCTGGCATCCCTGGCACCTCACACGATACCCCAGGTTCCTCCAGGAGTGAACCCCAAGTGTAGCTGGGTGTGACCCAGAAACAAACCAGAAGAGTGTTAAAACATTTCCAAAATTCTGAGCATCCAGCCACATTTGTCCACTTGAGCCTGTGCAAATGTTTGTGGGAATAGTCTGCTCTGCGCGTAGCTATTGTGCCTGGGCCTCTGGGAAAGTGCTCAGCTGTACTGAGAAGCAAGTACAGCCTTCCCATGGGAGGCAAGTCACTGGGTGCCTTGGAGCTTTATCCTGGTTTGGGGGCCACCCAAACACCCAGCTGTGCTCAAGGCTTCCTGCTGGCTCTGCACAGTGCTGGGGAATGGAATCCAGCCGGGCCACAGGCAGCAGGAGTGTCCTACCCTCTGTACTGTCTCTCCGGCCCAGAGCATAATCTTAAGGTCAAGAATCCTTTGGGGGGGCTGGAGCAACAGCACAGCGGGTAGGGCGTTTGCCTTGCACGCGGCCGACCCAGGTTCAATTCCCAGCATCCTATATGGTCCCCTGAGCACCGCCAGGAGTGATTCCTGAGTACAGAGCCAGGAGTAACCCTTGTGCATCGCTGGGTGTGACCCCCCAAAAAAAATCCTTTTGGGAGGCTGGAGCGATAGGACAGCGGGGAGGCATTTGCCTTGCACACTGCTGGGTTTGGTCCCCAGCATCCCATATGGTCCCCCAAGCACCGCCAGGAGTGATTCTCTGCACTGAGGAACCTGTGCATCGCCGGGTGTGACCCAAAAAGCCCAAAAAAACAAATCCTTTTTATTCGGGACCCAGAGTTCCCAGCTCTGTGCTCAGAGGGCACTCTGGGCCATGCCAAGAGGACCAGGTGTCCAGGATGGACAAATCTGCAGTGCACTGTTCAAGCAGCAATACTCTTGCCAGGAGAATCAGGCAGTTTAGAAGCCAGTCTTGGAACCATGCTAATGGCAACCAGGCCTGTTACCACAATTACAAATTAATCATACACTACTATTTCCTGAGTGCTCTTGGATCCTAGAAAGGCTGGATTTCAAGCCTGTCCCATTTCCACCCAAAAGCAGCAGCACCATCTGGCCTGTGCCCAGAGGAATCCACGTGTTGACTGGACCTCTGATGAATGTCTCTATGCTCTGCCATACATACGAGCTTACCTCACTGGCACTGTTAGAGCAAGTGCACCGAGCCCTGGGTCTCCCGCACACGTCCTGGGGAGTTTCAGTAGCGTGAGGAGGCACAACTGCAGCCTCACAGCTCCTTGATGGCAAAGATGTCTGCACGTGTACAGGAGCGCTTCCCGCATGATGAAACGGCCTCTTCCCTTTGCCTGACTCGTGGGGACACTAGCTCCTGCACACTAAGTGAGGCCGTGTCACTTCTCTGCCCGTCTTCCAACCATGGGACACGCCGTTTTTCACTCTCAAGCTGCAGAGAGGTTTGTGATGGGGCGTTAACCTATGCCGAGGGTCTCGGTGCGCTGCTGTTTTTCACGTTCTCCTTTCACAACAGAAGCCACTGGCTGCAGAAACTCCCAGCTGCGAGCAGCTTGCTGACCTCATGCCATCCTCACCGGAAGATGCAGGCGGGCCTTTGGTGAGCAGGAGGGGAGGTGAAGCCTGGTGCAGAGCGCGCAGCACCGTGACGGCCGTGGCTCACTGCCCCGACTCAGCCTTGCAGATGGAACTATGGGTTGTTAGCCCAGAAAAAGAGCAAAACTTGAAGAATTCTACAGCACGACAAATCGGTTTCACACCGTGTCAAGTCAAACATTTGTAAAGAGACTGCACTCGGGCTGAGTAGCACTGATTCCAGGCTAACATGTTCAGTCAAAAAAAAAAAATCTTGTGGTTTGTGTCAAGTTGGCGGAAAGCATAACACAATAAAATATTTTTTAAAATAATAGGATCGATGGGGGCTGGAGTGATAGCACAGTGGGTAGGGCATTTGCCTTGCACACGGCCGACCCGGGTTTGAGTCCCAGCATCCCATATGGTCCCCTGAGCACCGCCAGGGGTAATTCCTAAGTGCAGAGCCAGGAGTAACCCCTGTGCATTGCCGGGTGTGACCTAAAAAGAAAAAAATAATAACAATAGGATCGATGGGCAGAGTTCGGGCCAGGATGGCGCTTGCAGGGGACGGCAGCCCAGCACTCTGAGCAGCCCATGGCTTGTGACGTTCCTGTGTGAGGGAATGTGGACGCCCCTCGGGTACTCACCAGCCGCAGAGCACAGGGTCCGAAGTGGGCCTCATGAGGGTGGCGGCAGCGGGCAGAGTTCTAACGTGTTTAACTCAGACTCGATGTGGAGCGCAGGTTCCACCATGGGGCCCCGGCTATCTGCCAGCGGTGGCACGGTCCTGCCGCCCTTTCTTCCCCAGACCAGCCCGCGCCACCTGCAGCATTTTGTGGAGGAAAATCTCCCTGAGCAACAACTGTCTGGAGGCCTAGGAGGAGGGCGTGTGCCCGCTGGTCAGGCTCTGCTGGACTGGTGGCTGCAGTGCCCCCCTGGCCCTGGCCTGGCATGAGCCCCCTGGCCCTGGCCTGGTTGCTTCCATCAGCATTGGGGCTCAGGGGGCGTGGCACTGCCACCAGGTCAACCTGGACCCTCGAGGAGAGTGCATCAGCAACCTGATGGTGACTTTAGGCTCCTTGGTACCCCCAAATCACCGCTGTGCCTCTGGCTGGACTCCAACAACAAGACCAAGTTTCCCAAGGAATTAAACCACAGATAGGTATGTGGGAGCCATGCCCTCAAACCACCCCCAGCTCAGCCGTCCAAGCTCATTTATCAGCCTTGCTGCAGAGACCCATAAATAAATCTTGAAAGAGACCAAAAGCTGCAGTTAATCTCAGACCTGTGCAAGGCTGAACAGACAAGGGCACATAGGGGTGGGCGGGGGGCAAGTCCGCCCAGTGCTCACCCAAACAGAGCCCCTGGCAGCTGCTTGGTCCTACAATCCAAAATTGCTGCCATGCCCCCAGCCAGACCCAACTGTCTCAGGATGGACAGATGGAGAATCTGCTGAAATTTGGGCTACGCAGATTTTGTGACTGAAATCTCCAAGTTTCTCCGGGTCAGAGTGGGCTACCTTCCCCACCTCCCTAGGCCTCCAGAAGCCCTGGCAGTCGTGTCCACACCCCAATGCCACCACCCAGCTAAAGCTATTCCAGCTGTACCTTCCTGATAAAAATATTGAACGCCCTGAACAAACACAATGACCTCTTAGTACCTGTATTACGAATGATAATGCACAAAATGGGAGGGAAAGAGAGGAAGAGAAAGAGAGTGGAGATAAGAAAGGTGCCTGCCATAGAGGCAGGTGCGAGGAGGGGGGAGGGAAACTGGGGACATTGCTGATGGGAAATATACACTGGTGATGGGATGGGTGTTGGAACACTGTATGACTGAAAACCCAATCATGAATAACTTTGTGGGGCTGGAGCGATAGCACAGCGGGTAGGGCGTTTGCCTTGCACGCGACCGACCCAGGTTCGACTCCCAGCATTCCATATGATCCCCTGAGCACCGCCAGGGGTAATTCCTGAGTGCAGATCCAGGAATAACCCCTGTGCATCGCTGGGTGTGATCCAAAAAGCAAAAAAAAAAAAAAAAGAATAACTTTGTGATGGTCTGACTCAGTGATCCAATAAAAACAATAACATTTCAATAAATCCAGAAAAACATTAGAAAAATTCTACCTTCATGATAAAAACTCAACAAAGTGAGTATTGACAGAATGTACCTCCACATAATACAGGCCACACTGGACAAACAAGCTCAGAGCTAACATAAAGGTGCAAAACAATGCTTTTAATGCTTTTCATGCTTTTCCTCTTTGGGGGCCGGTGCAACAGTACCGTGGGTAGAGCCTTGCAAAGAGCCAACCCCAGTCCAATCCCTGGCACCACACACAGTCCCCCAAGCCTGCCAGGAGTAAGCCCTGAACACAGCCAGATGTGGCCCCCAAAACAACAAAAAAATGAAAACAAAACCAAAAGCTCGTGACAAGAGCAAGAAAATGATCTATTTTTGAAAGGAGCAGAGGCTGGGCTAGAAATTGTACACAGGTTAAAGCGCTTTCCTTGCACGTGGCCAACTCTGGCTGGATCCTCAGCACTGCATATGGTCCCTGAGCACCTCCAGGGAGAGACCCCCAAGCACAGGAGTAAGAACTGGGCATTGCCTGGGGCTGGAGCAATAGCACAGCGGGTAGGGCGTTTGCCTTGCAAATGGCCGACCTGAGTTCGATTCCCAGCACCCCATATGGTCCCCTGAGCACCGCCTGGGGTAATTCCTGAGTGCAGAGCCAGGAGTAACCCCTGTGCATCGCTGGGTGTGACCCAAAAAGCAAAAAAAAAAAAAAAAAAAAGAACTGGGCATTGCCTGCTGTGGTGCAAACCCACCTCCCCCAAGAAAAATGCAAATGAGCAGAGGATCTGAGTAGACATTTTTTCCAAAGATGACACCCAGCTAACCAACAGGCACAAGAAAATGTGCTCAATATGTCTACTTATTTAGAAAATACACCTCCCATCTGTTATAATGGGTGTTACTAAAGACATCAACATATACATATAATGTCAGTTCATTACATAGAATGAATATAACCCAACTGTAAGAAAAGATGACATCCGACAGCTCGAGCGACTTGAATACAGTACCGTGAAGAGAAAGAGAAAACGAGGCAATACGGAGTGAGCGCCTCTATGTGGAGTAGGGACAGAATAAGAGGCAGCAGTGAGTGACACCGGATCCAGAGTGTGCTGATGGGGACATGGGGCTGGGTGGGACCTGGAGGGATGTCAGCACCTGGGCTGGTGTGCTGTAGCCACGCTGTCATCCCAAAATGCTGACACTTTCGTAAAGCATGAATGTGGAGAAAGGGAGCCAGGTGCACTGTTGGTGAGAATGTGGATCCGGGCAATCACTGGGCAAACAGTCTGGTGATTCCTCAGGAAATTCTGGGGTCAGAGAGTGCAAGTTGCCTGCATGCCTGGCTCCTCCCTAGCACGGAGTTGGTCCTGAGCACTGCCGGGTGTGGTTCGAGACCAGAACAAAATAAAACAAAAACCACCATAACATTTCTATTTATCAAAAGGAAATAACAACCAGCAAAACTAGAACTAACCATAGGAACTTCTCTTTATCAGAAGGAAATGACAATGCTAAATCCAAACGCACCCCTGTGTTCATTGCAACATTGTTTATCATAGCAAAGATAAGAATAAACAAATGCCCGTCAGATGAATGGATAAAGAAAACGTGAGGTAAGGGGCAGGAATGTGGCTTTTAGTATGTGCAAGGCCCTTGTTTTATTCCAATTCCATTGTTCTGTTTTTTGTTTTTGTTTTTGTTTTGCTTTTTGGGTCACACCCGGCGATGCTCAGGGGTTACTCCTGGCTCTGCACTCAGGAATTATGCCTGGCGGTGCTCGGGGGACCATATGGGATGCTGGGAATTGAACCCGGGTCGGTTGTGTGCAAGGCAAATGCCCTATCCGCTGTGCTATCACTCCAGCCCCTCCATTGTTCTATTTTGTTTTTTTTTTTTAATTTTTATTTTTGGGCTGGAGGGATAGCACAGCAGATAGGGCGTTTGCCTTGCATGCGGCTGATTCCTCCACCTCTCTCAGAGAGTCCGGCAAGCTACCGAGAGTATCTCACCTGCACAGCAGAGCCTGGCAAGCTACCTGTGGCGTATTCAATATGCCAAAAACAGTAACAACAAATCTTACAATGGCGACGTTACTGGTACCTGCTCAATAAATCGATGAGCAATGGGATGACAGTGATACAGTGATACAGTGAATTTTTATTTATTTTTTTTTAAATTTATTAGTGAATCACCGTGGGGGTACCGTTACAGACTTACAAACTTTTGTGCTTGCGTTTCAGTCATATAATGATCGAGTACCCATCCCTCCACCAGTGCCCATTTTCCACCACCAACGGTCCCAGCATCCCTCCCACCACCCCCACCCTGCTACCCCCACCCTCCACCCCGCCTCTGTGGCAGGGCATTCCCTTTTGTTCTCTCTCTCCTTTTGGGTGTTGTGGTTTGCAGTAGATATATATATATATATACATATATACATATATATATATACATATATACATATATACATATATTATAAAAAGTTGAATAAGATTTTCTTCTTAAGTAAATTATAACTCAGACCAGAATCCATAAGGTACATTGAAAAATAGTTCAGCAAAACCCTCCACGATATTGAAGCTAAAGGTTTCTTCAAAGATGAAACACCACTGACCAAGCAAGTGGAGGCGAAGATAAACAAACTACCTTAAATTAAGAAGCTTCTGCACCTCAAAAGAAACAGTGACAAGGATACAAAGACAGTCTATATAATGGGAAAGGACATTCACCCAATACCCTTTTGATAAGGGGTTAATATCAAAGGTATACAAGGCACTGGTTGAAGTCTGCAAGGAAAAAAAAAACAATTCCATGAGAAAATGGCGTGATGAAATGAACACAAACTTTCTCAAAGAAGAAATTTGAATGGCCAAAAGGCACATGAAAAAAATATTCTTCATCACTAATGATCAGGGAGATGCAGATCAAAACAACAATGAGATGCCATCTCACACCACAGAGACTGGCACACATCCAAAAGAAGAAAAGCAACTAGTGTTGGCATGTATATGGGGAGAAAGGAACTCTCCTTCACTGTTGGTGAGAATGCCAACTGGTCCAGCCTTTTTTTTTGAAAACAATATGGACATTTCTCAAAAAACTAGAAATTGAGGGGCTGGAGCGATAGCACAGCGGGTAGGGCATTTGCCTTGCACGTGGCCGACCCAGGTTCAATTCCCAGCATCCCATATGGTCCCTCAGCACTGCCAGGAGTGATTCCTGAGTGCAGAGCCAGGAGTAACCCCTGTGCACTGCTGTGTGTGACCCCCCTGCAAAAAAACAACTAGAAATTGAGCTCCCAGTTGATCCAGCAATACCACCTCTGGGAATATACCCTGGGGGCCCCAAAATACACAGCAGAAACACCATCTGCACTCCTATGTTCATTGCAGCACTGTTCACCATAGCCAGAATCTGGAAACAACCTGAGTGCCCAAGAACAGATGAATGGATAAAGAAACTCTGGTATATATACATGATGGAATACTATGCAGCTTTCAGGAAAAATGAAGTCATGAAATTTGCCTATAAATGGATGGAAATGGAGAGTATTATGCTGAGTGAGATAAGGAAAGGAACAGATATGGAATGACTGCATTCATTTGTGGTATATGAAAAATATATATAGTAGAAGATTAATATCCATGGCCATGGAAAACAGGGGTTAGAAGGACTGGTCAATGGTTGGAACTAACCACATGTGTGTGTGTTTGTGTGTGTGTGTGTGTGTGTGAGAGAGAGAGAGACGAGGGTAGGTAAGATAAAGAAGAGACTAGCATGACAATAATAGCTGGGGATGATCATGCTAAACAAGATCTGGTGTTCAAAGTAGGTAAGGCAAGGCTGGAGCAATAGCACAGCAGGTAGGACGTTTGCCTTGCACTTGGACGACCTGGTTCAATTCCCAGCATCCCATATGGTCCCCTGAGCACCGCCAGGGGTGATTCCTGAGTGCAGAGCCAGGAGTAACCCCTGTGTATCACCAGGTGTGACCCAAAAATTTAAAAAAAGTAGGTAAGGATATTCTTGATAATCTTTCAGTATCAATATTGCAAACCACAATGCCCAGAGAGAGAGAGAAAGAGAGAGAGAGAGAGAGAGAGAGAGAGAGAGAGAGAGAGAGAGAGAGAGAGAGAGAGAGAGAGAGAGAGAGAGAGTGCCTGCCACAGAGGCAGGCAGGGGTGGGGGTGGAGGGTGATGGGAGGGAACCTGGGGACACTGGTGCTGGGAAATGTACACTGGTGGAGGGACGGGTGTTGGAACTCTGTATGAGTGAAGCCCAATCATGGACAGCTTTGTCTATGTCACAGTGATTCAATAAAAAGTCTTAAATAATTTTTAAGTAAATTGTAGCTATGTCTATAGAGACAGGAATGTTAACTAGACTTATCGTGGTCATGTCAAGAAGCACTATGCGTACACCTGAAACTAATGTGACAATTATATCTAAAGCGGAGGAAAAACAAAGCGAATGTGAAACAAAGTAAAGATAATGCTCCTTGGGCAAAAGACAAAGACAGTATATTTTCATTGTCCCTGCCACAGCTAAAATATTTTACTGCACTCAAAGTTCTATATCTCGCAGGAGAAATGAGTAGAGACACTACTTGAAGAAATATTTTAAAATTCCCCAGGGAAGGGCTGGAGCGATAGTACAGGTGGTAGGGCATTTGCCTTGCATGCGGCCAACCCATGTTTGATCCCTGGCACTCCTGAATTCCAGAACTCTTCCACTTTTCTCCACTGAGATACAGGTAGAGAAAATCTGAAGGGAAAAAAAAAAAAAGCATTTCCTTGGGCAGAGGTGATATCACAGTCATTAGGGCATTTGCCTTGCATGCGGCTGACCAGGGTTTGATCCCCGGCAACCCATATGGTTCCCAGAGCACTGCTCAGTGATCCCTGAGCTCTGAGGCAGGAGTAAGCCCTGAGCACCACCAGGTGTGGCCCAAATACAAACAACAAAAAATTCCGGGGGTCAGAACAACAGCACAGCAGGTAGGGCATTTGCCTTGCACACGGCCAACCCAGGTTTGATCCCTGGCATTCCGTATGGTTCTCCAAGCCCGCCAGGAGTAATTCCTGAGTACCCTGGTCATGGGCCAAAAACATTAAAAAAAAGGTTTAAAAAAATTCCTAATTTGGGGCTGGAGCGATAGCACAGCAGGTAGGGTGTTTGCCTTGCATGTGGCTGACCCAGGTTCAATTCCCAGCATCCCATATGGTCCCCTGAGCACCACCAGGAGTAATTACTGAGTGCAAAGCCAGGAGTAACCCCTGTGCATCGCTGGGTGTGACCCACAAAGAAAAACATTTCAAATTTAAGAAATCAAACATCCTAATATGAGAGTCTCAAAGAGCATTCCAAAGTAATCTCAATCACAACCCAAGATATATATTTTTAATTGTTTGGGGGCCACACTCTCTGTGCTCAGTCTTGCTCCTGGCTCTGCACTCAGGGATCACTGCTGGCAGGTTCAGGGGACTATATGGGACACTGGGGGGTCCCACCTGGTAAGCTGCGTGCAAAGCAAGCGCCCTACCTGCTGTCCTGTCTCTCCAGCCCACCTGAAGGCATTTTCACTTGGGGGCTTTGCCTCTTTCAGATGCAGCTTCATAGTCAGATGATGTGAATCCATCCACCTGATGGGCTTCGAGCCACTAGCTCACTTTCATTAGACAGTCCAAGTACTCACCAGAAGTGTGCGTATCAGGCTAACTGGCTGAAAAGGCCGAAGGACAGTCTAGCTCCTGTCACTCCTGTAACCCTGGGTGTCCCGAGGACCTCAGTTAGTATGCATGCCTGGAGGTGACGAGCAGCCTGTTCTTTAAGGAAGAACGCAGCATCCAGACACTACATTGTAACATTACAGATACCAGAGCAACAGGACAGCAGGGAGGGCATTTGCCTTACATGTGGTTTGATCCCTGGCGTCCCATCTGGTCCCCTGGGAACCTCCAGAGTAATTCATGAGTGCTGAGCCAGGAGCAACCCCTGAGCATCGCCAGGTGTGGCCCCCCAAAACAAAACAAAAAGAACATTATGAACATAGTATGGACTTTGATCTCAGAGCAATAGCTCACTTTTTGTTTGTTTTGTTTTGGGGGTCACATCTGGGGGTAGTCGGGGCTTACTCCTGGCTCTGTGCTAAAGAATGACCCTGGAAGTGCTTGGGGAGGCTGTGGTAGGTTCCGGGGATGAAACCCAGACTGGGCGCATGCAAGGTTAAGCCCCTTTCCGCTGTACCGTCACTCTGGTCTCTCGAAAGCCTCTATTAAGGCAGAAATCAAAGCGCATCTGAAACAGAAAGCCACTGATGGCACAGTTTATCACTGAGTTGGCAGGCTTCTGTGTGTGTTGACCAACACCTAAGAAGTTATGAAATGGAACTCTATCCTTCATACAACTCTGCTCAAGTTTCGTATAACTTAGTTTCAGGCCGTGAAGCCCGGTCTACTCAGGACTCCAGAGCACGTGCTTAGTAACTACCAGTATCTCCACCTTTTCTTCTTCTCTGGTTTTTGCCCACATCTGGTGGCATTCAGGGAACTAGCCAGTGCCAGGGCTCGGCCCCAGGCCTCCTGCACGCAGAGCACACACTCAGCTCATCGAGCTCTCTCTCTATGGCCCAGTATCTTTTCGGATTTTGTTTTGGGGCCCCTCCCGGTGGTGCTCAGGGATTACTCCTGGCTCTGCACTCCAGGATCACTCCTGGCGGGGCTCAGGAGACCACCAGGGGTGCCAGGGATTGAACGTGGCATGGCCACACCCAAGGCAAACACCTTAGCTGCTGCACGATCTTTCTGGTACCAAGATCTAACTCTACCGGACAGCAGACTGCCCCCCGTACAGTGAGATGACATCACCCTTGTGACAGCAGGCAGGGCTGGGGCTGGCGCCTGCTCCTGCACACCCAGCCCAGCCCAGCCCTGGGGCCTCCCCCGCAGCCCTACATCCCACCAGCTCTGAGAAAGGAACTGACCCTGCACAAGCAACCGCTGAAACCAAGCCTTGTGTGCGTGAGGCCCCATTAATTCCCAGCACCCCAGGGCCCCCCAGCAGGACTGGGGTGAGAGGAAGAAGCTTGGAGCTTTACCGTCAGCCATTTCTTGTGTACGGGGAGGCTGGATGCTGGCGTCCACCACAGCAGGAGTCCCGCAAGCGCTGCTATGAAGGACGCGTCACGCCCAGGGTCCCCAGCTTCCCCAACCATCCACAGCGTTCTGTTCCCACCTCCCTCCGCTGCAGACCTGCCAGGCCTCACAGAGGCTGCGGGCAGGAAGCTGTGCCAAAGCCCCGTTACCCAGAAACACATCCCAGCAGGACCTGAGCCGCCCTACTCGGGAAATGCTTTCTCCACTTGGAAACTTAGAACTATTCAAGCTCGGCTTATTTTTTTTTTAAAACCTCTAATACATTCATCTTCTTCCTCCACAAATGAGATTACCAGAGCAAGCCTGTATTTTTTTAAAAAAGGTTTCTCATTTTTAATTCATTTTTTAATTCTTCCTAGAGGAATACAGATTTGAATGAAATCCATTCATTCCATAAATACATTAGCAGCAAACCTTCCCACCAGTCGTTCCTACACCAGCCAGAGGTGGTGCTTTAGAACAGGAGCGTGTGTCCCACAAAACCCCAACAGACATGGGCTGGCTTCTTGCTGGAAACCAGGTGTGTGTGTGTGTGTGTGTGTGTGTGTGTGTGTGACAGAGGGAGATGAAGTCCCTGCAAACACATCCACTTCCAAATCCCTTAGCATCCTGAAATCCTTCACCACAGACAACTGAGATGGGGGTGGGGTGGGGAAGGCGGGGATGTCTAACCTAGCAACTACAGCGACACGTTAGAGCCAACAATCAGTGGTGTCTTTGACTTTTCATAAGGTGTGCCACATACAGGGGGTCGCCAGCTCCTTCCTTCCTCTGTCAGCCGAGTCCATGTGTGCTTGTTGTCAAGAGAACCTTACTGGCATTGCGTGGGGGACCCTAACCCCAGAGTCCTTTGTCCAGGGGCTGGAGGCTTACAGAGCAGAAGTGTCTACACCTACACAGACCCCTACGGACCTCCCGGCAACGCAGCTTGGCTTCCACCAAAGCCGGTTGGTCAAAAGTGGGCCAAGTATCTCCCCTCTTTTTTTTCTTTTTGGGTCACACCCGGCGATGCACAGGGGTCACACTCCTGGCTCTTGCACTCAGGAATTACTCCTGGCGGTGCTCGGGGGACCATATGGGATGCTGGGAATTGAACCTGGGTTGGCCGCGTGCAAGACAAACGCCCTACCCACTGTGCTATCGCTCCAGCCCCTCCCCTCTCTTTTATCCATCTTGGTCTACTGCCTACACAGGGCCCAAGCTTGGGGACACTTCTGTGTGGGCCTTTAGACATCTGGAATCTGGGGAAGCAAGACTACCCTGCCCCCCCAGGGGGAGTTAGGACAGACAGTGCTTCACATGTGAGCCGCACAGTGCCGAACTCATACTGCTGGCTCCCAAGTATGTTTCGGGTTGAGTCTAAGTCACACTGGTGGGCAAAAGCAAAACACAAAAACACAGAACAGCGATCGGAATGACAGTGAGGCCTGAGGCCGGGACCCAGCTCAGAGTGCCACCAAGTCAAAGGGGCGTGAGGGAAACAGATGAAGCTGCAATAAAGCTGGTGAGTCTGACCCGGCGGCAGATAACCGTGTAAATAAAGAACAGACATCAAAGGCGGTCACTCTCAGAACAGGACACACGCTCTCTCCGCCCCCCCGCCTGTCCTAAAGTGTCTTCACGAGGACACTCCGCTGTAAGTGCTTTATCCACCCCTGTGCAGTCTGCTCTGGCGGCTGGCTGGAAGGAAATGGGAAACCATTTTATATAAAACATCACTGTAGTGGGTAACTGGTTATGTGTGTTGCTCCTTTCGTCTCCTCCATCCAAAGTCAGTCTGCTTCTTGATTTTATTTCCGTGCAGAGAGAGACTCATCTGTGTACACGGCACTGTTGATCCGACAGTCTTCCGTCCCCACGGAGTCTGTTAGTTCTTCTTCCTCAGAGTCCTCCTCCTCCTCTTCCTCTTGTGCCGAGGAACTGGAGGTGGGTCCTTTGCAGGTTTTCAGATGGCGAGTGAGATGATATTTGGTTAGATAAGCCTTTGTACATTTTTCACAGACATAATCCCGTTTTCCTTCATGTGAATTGAGATGTTTCTTTAAGTGATTTGTTCTCAAGAACAGTTTATCACACTTGGGACACTTGATCTGGCGTTCTCTGAAAGAAACAAAAGAAAAGGCATCTGATTTGGGGCTGCCAAATGACAACTGAGAGGCACACTCTTCATTTGTCAGAGACTTTCTGGACCAGTCTAGAATCAGACTTTCTAAGGCCTATCATAGAGAAGCACCACAAACATCTGCAATAACATAGAGGGGCCCGAGCGACAGCACAGCAGGTAGGGCATTTGCCTTGCATGTGTGTGGGTGAGGTGGGTGGGGGCCTGGCCGGGGTCACTGTGTGTGGGTGAGGTGGGTGGGGGCCTGGCCGGGGTCACTCACTGTGTGTGGGCGAGGTGGGGTGGAGGGTCTGGCCGGGGTCACTGTGTGTGGGTGAGGTGAGTGGGGGCCTGGCCGGGGTCACTGTGTGTGGGTGAGGTGGGTGGGGGCCTGGCCGGGGTCACTCACTGTGTGTGGGTGAGGTGGGGTGGGGGCCTGGCCGGGGTCACTGTGTGTGGGTGAGGTGGGTGGGGCCTGGCCGGGGTCACTGTGTGGGTGAGGTGGGTGGGGGCCTGGCTGGGGTCACTCACTGTGTGTGAGTGAGCACGTGCTGCTTGAGGTCCTGGCGCCGCATGAAGAGCTTGTCGCAGTAGTCACACTTGAGGTTCTTCTCGCCCGTGTGGATGACCATGTGGGACTCCAGGTGGGCCTTCTGGGTGAAGGACTTGTCACACAGCGCGCACCTGTAGTTCTTCTGACCTGCACGGGGAGCGAGGCACCGTGAGAACACGCACCGCCTCCGGACCAGAGGGCGCGTGGCCGGGCGCGTGGCCAGGGCTGGGACAGGCAACTGGTCACTGGACGCTCCTTTTCAGGTCTGCCGCCACTCCAAGCAACCAGGTTTATACTCTACAATGGAGGCTCGCAAAGCTGACATGTCTGACCTTTGAGAACCACTAACTGAAATATGCAGTGTCTACGGCTGACACAAAGTATTTTTTTACATCACCTATGGCTATGATTTTTAAATCACTTGCAGTGGCACCAAACCTACCCTGTCAATTCTAATACAATTCTATGGCAAAGACATTTTACGACCTACTTCTTGCAGTTTCTAGCTTTCTTTTTTTTTTGATGGGAAAGACAATTTATTTATTTATTTTGCTTTTTTTTTTTGGTTTTTTTTTTAAATTTATTTATTTTTAATTAGTGAATCACCGTGAGGGTACAGTTACAGATTTATACATTTTCTTGCTTTCTTTTTAAAATGTATCAGCCTCATGGGGCTGGAGCAATAGCATAGCGGGGAGCGAGTTTGCCTTGCACGCGGCCGACCCGGGTTCAATTCCCAGCATCCCATATGGTCCCCTGAGCACCACCAGGAGTAATTCCTAAGTACACAAGCCAGGAGTAACCCCTGTGCATCGCTGGGTGTGACCCAAAAAAATAAATAAAAAGGTAAGGTGGTTGCTTGCTTTGCATGCGGGTAACCTGACACCCCATGGGGTCCTCTGAGCCCCACTAGGAGTGATCCCCAAGTACCTCCAGGTACAGCCCAAAAACCAAACACAAGAAAAATGAAACAGCTACTTCTTAATACGTCTGGAGTGCGGGTAAAGGGTCTGGTCATGAGGCTGGGGAGAGAGCTCAGCAGCTTGATGCCATGTCTTCCATGCCAGGGGCCCGAGTTCAATCCCCCTCACCACGTGTATGGTCCCAGCAGCCCCCAGCACCACCGGAAACACCACCAGGCGTGACCCTCAAATCCCCAGCACTGGCGGGGAGACTCCGACTCCGCAGAGGGTGGGCTTGCACGGAGCTTAGGACACAGAAGCCTGAGACACAGGCGCCAGCGGTGTCCACCGGCTGGGGGAGGGAAGTGGGCCCGTCCTGCAGCAGGCCCCTGGTCAGACCAAACACAGATTCTGTTCTGTCTCGGTTCGGGGGCCACACCTGGCATTGTTCAGCACTTCCTCCCGGCAACGTGCTCAGGAGTCACTCCTGGCGGGCTGGGGGGACCAGATGGGGTGCTGGGGATCAAACTCGGTCCGACTGTGCCAGACAAGTGCCCTTACCTACCCTACTTTCTATCTGGCTCCGTTTCTTTTTCTTTTCCTTTTTTTTTGGGTGTCTTATTTTCTTTTTTGGTATCAATCAAAACCTTAAACTGTAACTGCAGTTTTGCACTTCCCACCTCCCCTTCACACCGTGATGTGAGCACCCGCAGAGCTGAGGGTCTCCGTGCCGGGCAGTGACCACCTGCTACCGCCCAGGGAGGTCCTGCTGACAGCCAGCTCGGCTCACTCGGGGATACGTTTTCCAAGCCTGTCCTTAGGACCGACTGTCTCGCTACCAAGCCTTTCCGACTGTGATGTCTCGCTGTCGAATGTCGCACATTGATGGCTCAGTATAACTCACCCGTGTGGATCTTGAGGTGGGTCCGCAGGTTGCTGGGGTCGCTGAAGGCCTTGCTGCAGAAATCGCACTTATGGGGCTTCATGCCCATGTGGCCCATGAAGTGGACGTGCAGTTTGGATGGGGAGATGAACGCCTGGGGGCACATAGAGCACTTCCACTTCCTCTCCTTGCCATGGCTGGGCCCGTGGCTGCTGCCGTGGCCCTGGCTGGGAAGGTGGCTGTGGATGTGGCTCGTCAGGTGGGCTTTGAACTCCGCGTAGGAATTGCACTCCTTGCCACAGTTGCAGAGGTGCACGTCCGGGTGCTCAGGGACACCTTTGAAGGAAGTGATCAGATCACTCCGTGAGGGACCGGGGAGACAGTACAGGAGTCACCTGCCTTGGACACAGCTGCTTCAGCAACCCTGGCCAGACCCGGCCCAGCATCTACTCTCAAGCACCCCCAGGGACCAGCCCTTAACACAGAGCCAGGAAGCACCCCCAGCCCCCCAAATCACTCACTGTATCCTGATACTTAAGCTTGAAACTTTGTTCTTAATGCTGAATGGTGCTTTTTGTTGATGTTGTTTTTTTGCTTTTTGGGGGATCACACCCGGCAATGCACAGGGGCTACTCCTGGCTTTGCTCAGGAATTACGCCTGGCAGTGCTCGGAGGACCATATGGGATGCCGGTAGTCGAACCCGGGTTGGCCACATGCAAGGCAAATACCTACCTGCTGTGCTATCGCTCCAGCCCTGAATGTTGCTAAGAATTCTCCCTTCCTCCCAAATTTCCAGTTAGCCCACTACTTGTAAAATTTAAATGTCTATCTTTATTCCACCTAAAATCGTATTCCAGGGATACAGAAAGCCCTTGGTAATACTGGAACAGAAGGCACCAATCTTATATTAAAATACTTATCATTTAGCAGAACATACAAACTCGAACGTGTGGACAGGAGGTCTGGCATCTGCCTTGCACACAGTCGACCCAGTTCAATCCCCAGCACTGCGTAAGGTCCCTGAGACACCACCGGAGGTCCCTTAGAAGCAGAGCCAGGAGGAGCCCCTGAGCACCACCAGGTGTGTCCTAAACCTCTCTCCAAGGACATAATCCCCCCCAAATCTCAAATATTACTTGTCAAACTTTGACAGTGCAAAGAAAGTCTATGGAAATTAAACCTGGCCAATGAGATTTTCTTCTACGAACTCAAGTTGCACTCCAGATTCCCTAAATCAATGTTCTAATTCAGAGATTCATATTCATTATCTCTCTTGGGCCAGAGAGTTAAGGTAAGGTGCTTATCGTCAATGTGGCTGACCTGGGTTCAATTCCTCACACCATATACAGTCTCCTAAGCACAGAGCCGGGAGTAAGTCCTGAATACCACCAGCTGTGGGCACCAGAACCAAAATTAAAAAAAAAAAAAAAGAAGACACTCATATTCAGTTTTTAGTTTCTGGGCCAAGCCCAACTGTGCTCACAGTGTACTCAAGGCGAGGCTCAGGGGACAAAAATGCGGCACCAGGGATCAAACTGCACGACTGGACAAGCCCTTCAGCTCCTGTACTAGCTCTCCAGCCTGTTTCTTTTGTCTCCATATTTTTGTCACTTAAAAAACATGATGTCCTTAGGCGCTAGGAGGACTGGTCAGTGGTTGGAATCTACCACAAGTGTATGCAGACAGAGGGTGGGTAAGATAAAAGAAGGGACCAGTGTAACAATAGTAGTTGGAAATGATCATTGAAGCCTGGGTTCAATACCCAACATGGCATGATCCTCTGAGCACCACTGGGAGTGATCCCTGAACACCACCAGGTATGGCTCCCAAACCCAACACACACACACACACACACACACACACACACACACAACTACCCCAGCCTTATATACACATGGGAATGTGGTTTGCTTCAGCTGCCACGTACACGGTCACCCAAGCATTCCCGTGGTCCTTGCTGTCCCCACGCTGGGCACTAACCCCCAAGTCTGACGTGGACTTACCGATCTGCTGCGCGTAATCCCGGCTGTAATAGAAGAGCAGTTCGTTTTCAGGAGGGATGTCTTGTGAAGTGCAGAAATAGATTTTTCCATCATGGGGATAAGCCACCAAGTTCTGCTCCTCCCGGTTCCTAAATTGTTACATTTAATAGATCAAGCGTATGAATTTGACATATGACCTAGACACATAATCCCCCCTAATAGAAAATGCTACATGCAAAGGCACAGACCACTATACTCTGTGGCCATTTGCTTTTTTTTTTTTTTGGGGGGGGGGCTGTTTTTTGTTCTGTTTTGATGTCACACCCAGCAATGCTCAGGGGTCACTCCTGGTTCTGCATTCAGGAATTATTCCTGGCGGTGCTTTGGGGACCATGTGGGATGCTGGGGATCAGACCTGGGTCAGCCACATGCAAAGCAAACGCCCTCCCACCCCGAGAAGCCCCGCCCAGCCCCCAGTGGGGCATTTCCATATTAAAAAACATCCAGGGTCAAAGAGAGAGTAGAGCAGGTAGGGTACCTGCCTTGCACGCAGCTGATACAGGTTCAATCCCGGCAATGCTTACGGCCCCCTGAGCTCTGCCAGAAGTGATCCCTGCACACAGAGCCAAGAGTAAACCCTGGGCACCGCTGAGTGTGGCTCAAAAAAACAAAAACAGCCACCTAAATCAAAACTACCTTCTGCCTAGGGAGTTAGCTCAAAGGGCTGGACACAGGCTCGGCACGAAGGGCCCCATTTTGATTCTCGGCATGCGTAGCCCTCTGGGCACCACTGGGGTCGGCTGGCCCCTAGCACCGTTGGGCCCTAAAACTGCCAGGCTAACTGCTGCCAGGAGTGGCCCCGAGCCCTCGAGCACTGCCTGGGAAACCAGCCCCTGAGGCCCACTAAACTATAATAAACAAAAGACTCCAACTACTTCCTGAGGCAGGAAAAGGTCCAAGGGTCGGCTGGCAGTCTGTGTGCACAGCTGGCATGCAGGAGGAGTGGCCTGACCCTGGCCCAGCAGAGCTCTCTGAGCAGCGTCCCAGGGACAGCCTCAGCATCACAGGGGTGTCCAAAGACACACACATTTCTGATTACTGAGAAGCAAACGAGTCTCCTAAGACTCCTCTCACCTGGCTTTGCGCACAAACATCATCCAGTTACACTCATTTTCGTCAGTCGTGACGATGCAGAATTCTAGAACTCCATTGTGGTAGATCTGCCAACAGAAGGGAAGTGAATGTCCAGGGGCCCAGCTGGGGAGGTCCGAGGTCAGCTCACTGGCTCCGGAGCAGGGACCCCTCCCTCAGTCGGCATGAACACGGACCGCTGCCTTCCCACAGCGGGCGTCCACTCACCCCCCCGGCCCCCTTGCCCAGTGCACAGAGCGGCAGCCTCCTGCATCACTCCCACTAGACGGCTGGAGAAGACAAAGCAGCAGCCCCCGCCCGCTCCCACACCCGCTGCTGCTGGGTGCTGACGGATACTGGGCAGGCTCAGGGGCCAGGAGCCAACAACAGCTTTTTCCTTTCCTGGCGGTGCTGGAGATGGGCCCTGGGCCTCACACACACAGCACAACTGCTCTGTCACTGAGCTGGCCCGGAAACCATCTCTTCTAGTTATTTTTCCAGTGGTCCTGGCACTGCTCACTCACTGTTCTCTTCTGAATACCAAAATCGGATCCCTGGGGACAGATTCCAATCACCGCAAGACTCACTTTCCCCCTTATTTCTTTATTTTTGCTTTTTGGGTTATACCCAACGATACTCAAGGGTTACTCCTGGCTCTACACTCAGGAATTACTCCTGGTGGTGCTCGGGGGGCCATATGGGATGCTGGGAATAGAATCCAGGTCGACCGCATGCAAGGCAAATGTCCTACCTACTGTGCTATTGCTCCAACACCCCTCCCCCCTACTCATTTCAAATGTGCCAGCCTCACTCCGGATCTCTTAACTATGATCCCACGTAAACATTTAGTAGGGGAATAGCTGTCTCTTGCTGGTGTTTATTTTCCTGTGGTGCTAGGGAAACAACAGGAATACCTCCAGATGTGAATCTGCCTTCCTAGCCCCACTACTAGAAAACTACAGAAATAACCTTAGCTTTTAATTCTGTATCATTTCCCATGCTAAACACTTTAGGAATATTCTAACTCTTACAAAATAAGACATTCATTATACATTTTTAGGTTTGGCTTGTTGTTTGTTTTTTTTTTCCTTTCAATTTTTCAGTTTTCTGTGCTGCCAGGGATTGAAGCCAGGGCCTGCACACACGGACTGGCCCAGGAACCACAGCTCTGGCCCAGGGCTTTCAACAAACATCAACCAAACTGGGTGACACTGTCCATGAGGTGACGGCGGTGGGCTGGAGCAACCTGGGGGTGGGGCACTGTGAGTGGCCCCTGGGGTGCTCTGGGGGACACACTTTCTGTTCACTTAGGGAAGAGTTCCCAATGAGTTTGTTTTGTTTTGTTTTGACCTGAAAAGGGGGCAACAGGTCAAATCTGGGAACCTCTGATACACGATCTGTGCCCCCCGCTGACCAAGAAAATAAATTCAGAATCATTGAATTATCTGGCAAAATGGCTATTAAAATCCTGTTATCACCTAGATCCAACAGTTGGTAAGTTTTGTGTATGTTAGTCAACAGAACAGAAAAACTTAAGTGACTGAAAGTTAAATGGCACTAAGTGAATCTCTACTAGCTTTTATTTTTATATCATACGTAATACCTCAACATAATGACATCCAAAGACAGGGGGGAGCTAGAGAGATAGTTTAGCCAGTAGGGTGCTTGCCCTGAACATGGTGAACTTGGTTCCTGGCATCCCATATGGTCCCTTGAGCACCGCCAGGAGTGATAAGAACAGAGCCAAGAGTAACAGTAACCCTTGAGCTTTGCCAGGTATAGCCCCAAAACAAAGACTTCTGTCACCGTCATTGTGACACTGATCAATGATTTGGTCGAGCGGGCCCAGTAACGTCTCCATTCGTCCTAGCCCTGAGATTTTAGCAGCCTCTTTTTACTCATCCTTCCTAACAATGCCACATTAGAGGCTCTTCAGGGTCGGGGGAATGAGACCCATGATTATTACTGTATTTAGCATATGAATACACCACAAGGAGCTTGCCAGGCTGTCCCGGGCACAGAAAAGAAATCAGAAAGACAGTATGGACAGTAGGGTGCTTGCCTTGTACTCGGTTAACCCAAATTGGATCCCCGGCATCCCATGTGGTCCCTTGAGCCCACAGCCAGGAGTAAGCCCTGAGCACCACCAGGTATGGCCCCGAAACAACCCCCAACAAACAAATCCTATTCCAAAGTCACAGAGACGTTTCATTTACACTGACTTTCCAGATATGATTGACTGCCTTATCCGTCCACTCGGCTACTTCCATGGAGTGACTCTGCTGGCCGATGAGAGGCCCAAAGCACGTTCGCACTGGAATGGTCTCTCCCGTCCACACGCCTGTCGATGGAAGGACACCAATGACACAATCAATGACGGAAAAACTTGGTAGGACAGAGAAGAGAAAGGAGCTTTAACCCAGGCAAAGAATTTTACTGTCAGTGAACCTAGTGATGTTCTAGCATCCCTGACATGTAGCTCCATCTTACGGATTATACTGTCAACATGGAAAATGGAACAGGACTCAGAAGAGGCAGTATCAGAAATTCCTGAACCCAGCAGGGTTGAGGGATACAAAAAACCAGACCACTGGTTTCCCTCCAAATGTTGTTCTTAGAGTTAATACACAAAGTAAACAGAGAACATTATTCCAGTATAAAAAGATAAAGCAAGGTCAGGGGCCAGAATGATATCACGGTAAGTCGGGCATTTTCCTTACGTAGGGCCGACCTGGGTTCAATCCCTGACACCCCATAGGGTCTGCAGAGTGCCACCAAGAGTGATCCCTAAGCACAGAGCCAGCAGACAGCCTGGAGCACCGGTGAGTGTGGTCCCCGAACAAACTAAACAAACAAAAAAAAGTAAAGCAAGGGGCCTGGAAGATAGTCCAGTGGTCAGGGATAAATGGTTTGCATGTGCCAGGACCTGAGTTCAAATCCTGGCGCTGCGTGGCCCTCAAGCACTGTCTGGCGAGACCCTGGAGGCCCCTAGCACTGCGGGAAAGGGCCCAATAATTCTTGGCGCTACTGGCCCCAAGCAGCTGCGCTCTGAGGCTCTAGCATGAAGCTGCCCGTCCTGAGAGGCCATGTACCACGGGGAGAGGCCCCCGGAGCACTGCTGGGGAATCTCCCCCAACCTCCTGCTTAACAACAATAAAAAAAAAGCGGGGAGGGGGCGAGGGATAGCTCCAAGGACAAGAAGTGTGGATCAAAAACAGGAAGAAAGAGAAAATAAGTTAAGCAGGGCTGGGGAGACAGCTCAAAGAGCGAGACCGTATGCTATGCATGCAAGAGCCCCAGGTTTGATCTTTGGGCATTCATGGTCTCCAGAAAACCAACGGGGGGTGGAGTCATAGCACAGTAGGGAGGGGGTTTGCCTTGCACGAGGCCGAACTGGGTTCGATTGCCAGTGTCCCATATGGTCCCCGAGCACTGCCAGGAGTCAATTCCTGAATGCAGAGCCAGGAGTAACCCCTGAGCATCACTGGGTGTGACCCAAAAAGCAAAAAACAAACAAACAAACAAACAAACAAACACCACCAGGGATGGCCCAAGAACAAAAAAAAGGAAAGCAACTATCACAAATGAAGACTTTCGCAACTGTCTGTAAACAAAGAACTGTTCCACTGAATCTGTTTAATGCTTGCAGAAGACTTGCGACTAGATTATTGCTGAAATAATGAACCTGGTTTGCTATTTTTCAAAGTAATGGAGGAATTCAGAAACTACAGTCAATTCAATCACCGCTAAATATACTCTCAAAGTATTCTTATCCCTTTTTCCTTAAGGAGTATTAATAACATTACAAGCATTCCCTCTTTTGTGATGAGGTTTCTAATAGTGAGATTTTCACACTTCTATAAAAGAAACTAAATTCCAAGAAGTATTTTGTCATGGTACTTATTCGTGAATAATATAGCTAAGAATAGAAATCTTATTTTGTTGCTGGTTCTGGTTTGGGGGACACACCAGGCACTGCTCAGGAACCACTCCTAGTGGTGCTCGGGGGACCACATGGGATGCTGGGAATCAAACCCAGGTCGGCCACGTGCCAGGCAAACGCCCCACCTGCTATCCTATCGCTCCAGCCCCTGAGGGTCAGGTCTGCAAAGACTCCAACCAGGATTCTCTCCTCGACTCTGTCTTTAAGAAGGGGGATACCCCCCACGAAGTCTTCGACTTGATGCAGATGGAACTTTATGACTCCGGGTTCTTACCAACATCCGCTCCTACGATGGACTGGCGGAGAACGAGCTGCTTCGGGAGAGACAGCCTGGCTCTGCTCTCGATCGGAGTGTCGGGGATGAAGGTCACAGGCCCGTGCTCAGGACAGTCTGACGGGTAGGCTCGGTCACACAGCGTGCACCCTGTGGGCAGGAAATACGAGATGTGAGTGGGCTTAATTGCAAGAGAGACTACACCGCCTCCTGCTTTTAACGTCAATACCAATTCCTGAAATGGGACGGGTCAGAGCAGAACTTAGGTTTGCTCCTCAAGCCCATGCTCTCACTTGAACACGCATCTCCCTTGCTTGTCGTTTCTTTGCTGGCTTTCCCCCTGCCCCACTCCCCCCCATCTGGAGAAGCCTGTGTTCTCTATTGAACACATATTTCCTCTCTTTCTCTCCTCTCACATCTTTCTAAGCAAGATTTGTTCAATAAAAATGATCTTACTTCACTAAGAAAAAAAAAAATAGTACAAATACTCTGATCAAAAGTCCAAGCTTATGTCTCTCTTCAGCAAGACTTGACTTTTCTCTCTGCATCCAAAGGACAAGTTTCTCATAAAAGCTAATCAAAAATATTACATTACTGTCACCATTATTTATTCTGGGGCCATGCCCAGTTGTATGCAGAGGTTACTCCAGAAGGTACTCGGGGGGCCATATATGGTGCCAGCGACTGAACCCGGGGCAGCCGTATGCAAGGCAGGTGTCTCAACTCCCGTATGATCTTTCTGGCCCTGACACTGCATTATTTTAAGAACTACACTTCATACACCTGTCCTAAGAAGATAACACCTTTTGGGGGGCCAGAGCGATAGTCCAGAGGGTATAGCTTTTCCAAAGCAGGCCAATCCAGGTTCAATCCCTAGAATTTCATATGCACCACCAGGAGTAATTCCTGGGTGCAGAGCCAGAAATAACCCCTGAGCACGGCTGAGTGTGCCCCACCTCTGCCTGCTTTCAAAAAGAAAAAAAAAAAAAGAGATTAGTACTTGGGCTAGACATCGGGTAGGGTACTTGCCTTGCATGCAACCCACCTAGGTTTGATCCCTAGCACCCCCTATGGTCCCCTGAGCATTGCCAAAAGTGACCCGAGCATACAGCCAAGAGTAAGACTTAAGCACCGCTGAGTATGGCCCCAAAACAAAAACAAAAAAGGAAGATAACACCTTTACATATGTCATAAAGTCCTGAAGATTCCTTTCTACCAAAGTACACCAGAAAATTAAGTAGAAATGCTACCAGTCATGAAAAGCCAAGACAGAGATGACATTCCAGGGCAGTGGGGTCTGAGGTCAGTGCATCACCACTATTTTTTCTTGCTTCACTATAAACAAACTGAGGAACCAAGTTTTAGGGTGGACTATTATTAAGACTACATAGTCTGCCCTTCAGGAAGACAAGTAGAACCTTGTTATTCTTGCAGACATATCTTTAATCCTTTTTTAAACCGTTCATATGGTCTGTTTACGTGGTCAAAGAGGGCATTAATGTCACAGACTATTGCTGATGCTTACAATCACTTTACTTTTACAAGTCCGAGGACCCTTCTTCATCAGTGTTTGTGCTCTTACTTCCCTTTCACTATTAAGCAGTACTGTTTGCGGGCTGGAGAGAGAATGCAGTGGTAAGATGTTTCCCTTGCAGGCAGCCACCCTGAGTTTGAGTCCTGGCACCTCATATGGTCCCCTGAGCACCACCAGGATTAAAGCCGTGAGCAGTGAGCACTCCTGGGTGTGGCCCAAAAGGAGTCATGTTTACAAAAAAAAAAAAAAGCAAAACCAGAAAGAGTAATGTTTATGACCTTACTAGTCAACCATTAAATTCAAACTTTCCAAATTCTTTCACAAAATAGTTGAAATACACAAACTAGAAAATAACATCTTTCCCATTTGTTTTAAAAAAAAAAAGTCTACTTAAGTGGCGTAAGAGGCAGCAAGTGAGAGCCAAGAGTAAGTCTCCAGCACAGTGAGGTGTGATTCAAAATGATGCAAGAAAGAAAAAAGGTTTTTTGTTTTTGGGATTTACCGGTGACTCGGGGATTACACCTGACTCTGCACTCATATATCATTCCTGGTGGGCTTAGGGAACCATCTGGAATACCAGGGACCAAACCCGGGTGAGCCGCATGCAAGGCAAGGGCCCTACCTGCTGTACGATCTCTTTGCTCCCTTGAATGAGGCACTTTTCAAGTCCTCAGTCAACCACTTGGGCTGGTGGCTGCCATCCTGAATGCACAATTCTGCTCACCGCCCTCCTTGCCGTTCCACAAACGTGCCCAGCATTCTCCTGCCTCCGTGCCTTTGCACTTGCCATTCCACACTTCCACAGGGATCACTCCCTCGCTTCCTTATGTTCAAAGGTCACCTTCCAGGGATGCTTTCTCTGTTCGTTTAAAACTGCAGTCCTGGAGCCGGAGAGATAGTCCAGCAGAAAGGGCACTTGCCTTGTACACAGCCTACCCGGGTTCAAACTTTGGCTTCCCATATGGTCCCCCAAGGCAGCCAAGAATGATTCCTGGGGGGCTGGAGCGATAGCACAGCGGGTAGAGTGTTTGCCTTGCACGCGGTTGACACGGGTTTGATTCCCAGCATCCCATACGGTCCCCTGAGCACCGCCAGGAGTAATTCCTGAGTGCATGAGCCCGGAGTAACCCCTGTGCACCGCCAGGTGTGACCCAAAAAGCAAAGAAAAAAAAAAAAAAAAAAAAAAAGAATGATTCCTGGGTGCAGAGCCAGGAGTAAGACCTGAGCACCAGTGGGTGTGGCCCCCTCCAAAAACCCCCAACAAACCTGCAGTCCTGGCCCAGAGAGATACGACAGTGGGTAGGGCACTTGCCTTGCATGAGACCAAGCTGGAGTCAATCCCCGGCACTCCATATGGTACCCTTAGCCCCTTCAGGAGTGATCCCTGAGCACAGCGCCAGGAGTAAGCCCTGGGAACTGCCGGTGTGGCTCTCCCCACAAAACATGCAAGTAAATAATGAAAGAAGTAAAACTGCAGTCCCGTCCTGAGGACTCTCTTCCCCGCCACATTCTTCTTATCGTGGGTCTTTCTCTCTGGAATATCAGACGCACGATCTGACTCTCCTCCCTGCCCTCCCCCAGTGTGGGCTCTGGAGGACCTGGTGTCCTGGGGCTTCCTGGCCTCTCCCGGTGTCCACAGCCCTGCCTGGGACGGCGCAGACACTCACGCATCTCAGCCCAGCCAACACCCACCTCCCGGCCTCTCTGCTCCTAAGAAACAGTTAGAATTCGGGACGGTGAGTGACCGCCGGGTCAGGGTTCTGGAGGAGAACCCCAAGAATACCCAAGAACAGGCTTCCCCACACAGAGAATCAGCTGCCCAGACCTCCCTGAGGTGAGGGCAGGACGTGAGGGCAGACCCGGAAGCCGCAGCATCAATGAACTGACGGGCGGCCTAACCGTGACCTGAATTCACTCACTACCCGCCTCATCTGTACTGCCAGGAGAGAACGTTTAAAGGTCATTTGCTCCCTGGCTCTGCCTTCGCCACCCAGAGAAACTGTTAATGACTGTCATCTGGTGTGTCTTATGGACAGTTATCTCTCAGCTCCACCCCTGATCACCACCTTCCATCCTATCTCTCTTTCTAATAACGGGTTCTAAAAGAGCAGTTACTCTCTCTTCTTCTGCTTGCTTGATGGACCAGTAATCCTCCTATGTTTTCCCTGTCTTCGTGGCACCCTCGTGTGTTCTTTTTTGGGGAAGTGCATACACAGTGATGCTCAGGGGTTACTCCTGGCTCTGCACTCAGGAATCTCTCCTAGTGGCGCTTGGGCGGCCATCTGAGATGTCAGGGATCAAATCCAGTCAGCCGTGTGCCAGGGAATCCCCTACCTGCTGTACTATCTCTCTGCCCGCCTCAGGTGTTCTTAAAGTGAAAGGTCACCCGAAACCAGCTCCTTTGGTAACCTTTGAGCACTTATTTTCCTGCATGTCTCGAGGTAGATAATTTTGCAATAGCTGACGAAATCATGCAATTTGCTTCAATGTGGATGGATATGGAGAGTACTCACTGAGTGAAGCTAGTCAAGAAAGGGACAGATACAAAACGGTCTCTCTCATATTTGGGATATAAAATGACATAGTAAGGGAATAACAAATGCCCAAAGGTTATAGAAACTGAGAACTCGTCTTCACTAGGAAGCTTAACATGGGGGTGGGGGCAGCAGGTGTGGGGAGAGACCCAGGGTCAATGTTAGTGGGAAGTGGAAACTGACAGAACGTTTTGTGCATGAAACCCTACCAGTAAGAGTTTTTAAAACCATAGTGCCTAAAAAAAAAAAAATGGTACCTAAAATAAATTTTTTAAAAAGGTCGATAGCATAAGGTATGGTTATTGAGAACTAACTGGGTAATCAGGCATTAACCAATCCAAAAGAAACTATACAATCCAAATGAAGCATATTTCTTGTTCTTTCTTTCACTTTTTTTTTATTTTGGGGGCCACCCCCGGCAATATTCAGGGGATACTCTTGGCTCTGTGCTCAGGAATTACTCCTGGCGGGTTTGGGAGGGTATATGGAAGGTCAGGAATCAAATCTAGGTCAGCCATGCGCAGGGGAAATGCCCTCCTCACTGTACTATTGTTATGGCCCTCAGAAAAAAAAAAATTAAATCCCTTTTATTCTGCAAGAATTCGGGAGAGTGGGGGGTCGGGCCATACTCAGCTCGCTGAGGGCTCACCCCTGGCTCTGTGCTCAGGGGTCTCACCTCAGAGCACAGTATGAGGTGCCGGTGACCACGCCTTAGTCAGCCACGTGCAAGGCCCGCGCCTGAACGCCTATGCCATCTTACCATCTCCCTCTGGTGTTCGGGTTCTCGGTTTGGGGCTCTGTGCTCAGGGATTCCTTCCGGCAGGCACATGGGGACCATAACCGGGTGCCAAGGACCAAACCCTGCTCGGCCACGTGCAAGACAAGCACCTGACCCGCTGCGCTCTCTCTGCCCCACAATCAGAACTCACTTTCTAATGCTCTGAAGAAGAGGAATCACACCTCCTAAGGCGATTCAGATCTCACACCACAAAACTACCTAGAGGTTTCTTTAAAGTGCACTAGGGCCGGAAGGTTAAGGCGCGAGGAACTTTGTCAAGCAGCTTAGCAAGTACTCCAAACGCTAAGCACCCAGCAATTCTACTTTATGTATATATAAAGGTAGGGAACTCAGAGGTAGTACCAGTGCTTGCCTTGCATGCAGCTAATCTGGGCCAAACCCCCAGCACTCCACAAGGCTCTTCCCAGAGCACTGCTGGGAGTGAGACCTAAAGATCAGAGAGACAGGAGTAAGCCCTGAGCACATCAATGGGGTCCAAAATGCAAAAAATCAACAAAAACTGAATAGAGATAAAGGTGTGGGAGAAGGCAGACAGTACGGAGGGGAAGAGGCTTGCTTGGCGCACAGCCAACCCAAGTTTGATCCCTGGCATCTCTAACGATCCCTAAAGACCTGAAGTAATTCTTGAGTGCAGCGCCCGAACTCCTGAGCATCACTGGGTGTCCCCGTCCCCAACAAAACAGTTGCAGGCTACTACAGAGATAACTCAGAGGGCTGGAGTTTATGCTTGGGCTAGGGGAGAGGGGGGAGGGGAGAGGGATAGGCACACTCAGCAGTGCTCAGGGCTTACTCCTGGCAGTTTTCCAGCCCCAAATCAGAGCCAAGAGTAACCCCTAGCACTGCCAGTTGTGGTACAACAACAACAAAATTAACAAAAACACCTGTACATAAATGTCCACCGCAGAATCACTCAAGGTAACCAAACTCGAGAAACAA
The DNA here is from genome assembly GCF_027595985.1 of Sorex araneus. NCBI lineage: Eukaryota > Metazoa > Chordata > Mammalia > Eulipotyphla > Soricidae > Sorex > Sorex araneus. The sequence continues at coordinate 48,555,626 of NC_073311.1, forward strand.
ATGCTCATCAACAAGATACACGCAATATCCCGATACAACGGGGCTGTATCCGGCCAAATTTGAAGGAGTCGTGTATCAATGACAGGGATACAATTTCCCCCCCAGGTGAAGGGAAATACCTAGATGGTACAGCACACTACACACCCAGACTATGAACTGTAGCTGAAGGGGCCACTTCATCCACGAGTGCCATCACACTCCTAAGTAATAATGCCTGATCCGCGATATGATACTCCAGGCACGGTCCGGAAGGCAAACTGCATGAATCCACTTACACAAAACGTCCAGAATAGGTATACACATAAAACAGATTTGTAGTTGCCTAAAAATAGGGAATAAAGGAGATGATGGTGAAGAACTAACTGCTAATGCAGTTTATTTATGAAGTGATAATGTCTTGGAATTAGAGGAATTAGATATCTGGAATTAGATGATTCTCTCCAGCAAAACTTCGTCAATATACTAATACCCACTAATACAAAAGTGAATTGTAGGGGCCGGAGCAATAGCACAGCGGGTAGGGCGTTTGCCTTGCACTCGGCCGACCCGGGTTCGATCCCCGGCATCCCATATGGTCCCCCAAGCATCGCCAGGAGTAATTCCTGAGTGCAAAGCCAGGAGTAACCCCTGAGCATCGCTGGGTGTGTGACCCAAAAAAAAGCAAAAAAAAAAAAAAAAGTGAATTGTACACTTTAGAACGTAAATGTGTGGGCCGGAGAGATAGTGCAGTAGGTTAAGGCGCTTGCCTTGCATGTGGCAACCCAGGCTGGATTTCCTGAATCTCATATTGTCACCTGAGCACTGCCAGGAGTAACTCCTGAGGAACCCTTGAGCATCACATTTACAAACCAGTAAAATGTAAATATAGGGCCAAAAAGATAATACTGGGGTTAAGGAGTCAGCTGACTCCAGTCAGAATCCCTAACACCACATTAGCCCTGCGAGCATCACCATTCCTGTGCAGAGAACCAGGAATACCACTAAGATGCGACCCCCAACCCTCCCACCACACACACACACACACACACACACACACACACACACACACACACACACACACACACACACACACACACACACACACACACACACACACACACACACACACACACACACACACACGTAAGCCCTGAGCACTCCTGGGTGAAGCCCCCATACCAAACTAATAAAAAAAGACCCCACATGTCAAAGGTAGCACTTGCTCACTTGAAGAAACAAAGCGATTGGCTTTGTTGAGGCTACCTCTTACCAACAGCCAGATCACTGGGCCCACATTAATTATATTCCTAAGTTAAAAAATTTATAAATTACAAATTTCATTTCATACTCCAAAAGTTCTCCCACTGGTTGGCTTCTACAGTGCCAGGAGCCATCTCTGCTTTGCAGAGTCTCCTGCTGCGACATCTCTTCCTGGGCTTGTGTATCATTAATATTCCGAGCCACTTGTCATTCCACACTCCACCCCAATTCCACGATCCTGATTAAAAAATCACCCATAATGCTGAGAATTCCTACGCATTTCCAGTAAAACATCTCTGAGTTTCAGATTCAACTTCTCATTAGCTATCTAAAACTGGTCACTCCACCAGTCCTCAAGAAAATAGTAAACACCCAAATCAACCCAATCCACAAGGCCAGGCATGAACTCAGCGGTAGAGCAGCAGCCTTGCACGTGCGAGACCTTGGATTCACAGCACTGAAAAAAAAAAAAAGATGAAAGCATGTACTCCTTTTCTGCTATTCATTACCAGAATAAATATTTCACAACTATGTAGTTTACCAGTGTGAGAAATCAAAGTTTTCTTCTTCTTTTTTTTGGGGGGAGGGGGGTTGAAGTCACACGTGACGGTGCTCAGGGCTTATTCCTGGTGGTGCTCAGGGGACCAGGTAGTGCCACACTCTCTCTCCAATCTATAAGCTCTACGGTGTTCTCAATAGATACCCTCCACCCTCTACCTTTCTTCTTCATTACCTTTCTCGCAGGCTGCAAAGACACAGATTATGGTATCATGTAATCCGCTTGTCGCCAACAAACTAGTCAGCCTCGAACTGCAACAGATCTTCTGACCTGAAGACCCCTGGACTGGACTTAGAAAACCCTTCAGGCTCTGCTCCCGCCTTCTCTCGGCACCTGTCCTTCACCCCGATGGAATGCTCCAGAAATTTTTAACCACTCGGGATGCTTAACCACTAGGCCACGTGTGGGCCCAGTCCTGTCGGGGATGCTGCAGTTCCCGAATGAACAGCCCACGGCTGTCCGTCACTCAGCACCCCTGGAGAGTCTTCACTGGAGTTCCATCCCTGCCTAGGCACCCCCTCACCCCCTTCAGCACCTCCACACCCAACCCCTGCAACAGCACCTCATCAGTTATGTGCTTTATTGGCAGGGGGGAGGGGAGGGGAGGGGGAGGAATGGGGAGGCTATTTTGCTTTGGTTGGGGGGCCATACTTGGCAATGCTCAGGGGTGACTCCTGGCTCTGTACCCAGGAACCACCCTGGAGGGCTTAGGGGAACGCACAGAGTGCTGAGGTCAAACCCAGGGGAGCCGCACGCAAGGCGAGCGCCCTCCCCACTGTCCCGGGGTCTGGCCCCGTCGTGTTCTGTCTCTTACGTTTTCCCTCTAGCATCTAGCACAGGGGCTGCCCTATAATAAACATCAGCACATTCCCTGCAAGAACGAACCATGTCGTGACACCAACAAATCCTAATAAATCAACATTTCAATACTGCTTTGTTATTGCTACCCCGTAAATAAAATCCTTACTTGACCCCAGTCTGTGGTCATTTAGATCCGTTTTGAGTGGAAAATTTTGCACTAGTATTCATTGTCAATTCTCCATGGGAATAAAACAAAGTACCCATCTGATACATTTTATCTTATTTTGTAAAAGCGGAAGGCGTATGTATCTCACAGACTACCTTACCCCTAAATCAAGTTTACCCCAAAATTAACTCTACTTATGAAACATCAAAAAAAAAAAAAAACTTAGCTACTACTGCGCTATCTGTAAAATATATAAAAATGACCATTTTCCCTTACTTTGGAAAGCCACTGTAAGAGCCAATGAAATGTTATTTAGCCTACTGGGGGTGGGGAATCACTCACACAATAGCACAGTTCTAAGGGCACAGAAAAGTCCCACAAAGCCTAATCACTTTCTACCGTCTCTGAATCACCCTGGGGGGGGGAGGGGGCGATGGCCCTCTTGTGTCAATGTTTCCAAGAGAAAGAGGCTGAGCACACTCACAAATCGTAAACAAGGTTGCCATGTTTTCCTTGTTCGAATTGGAGTCTTCCATTTGCAGAGAAGGTGGTACAAAAGAAAGACTGTCGGTAGCCACATCTACATGGCCTGTCCCCATGGCAACCTCCGGGGTGATGGAGGAGACGGCCACGGGCTCGAGGCTGAGGCCAACTTCGTGAAGGGAAACGGACTCTAGGGAGGCGAGGTTGTGTGAGGTAGAGAGTGCCACGCTTACGGAGTTGCTGCTCATGGCCACGGTGTGCATGGAGTCCCCCAGGGCACCGTCCGGCATCCCGCCGACGCGGCTGGCAATGTGGTCCGTCTCCATGACCACGGGCAGCTCCAGGCCGTTGCCGTGGAGGGGGAGCACGGCGCCGTGGCCCACGGGGTCCGCGGCCAGGCTGCTGCCCACGGACTCCACGGCCAGCGCCTCGTGGCTGCGGGCGCCGCTGGGCATCGGGGGGTGCTCTCCGGCCACACCGTCCATCGCCAGCTCCTCCGCCATGCCGTCGGTGGAGATGGGGCTGGTCACCCGAGAGACGTTCTCCATGGTGATCGTGCTCTCCAAGGCCACCTCGTGGCCATCGCCAGCGTGGAGACTCTGGGCCCCGTGCGTGCTGACGGAGCGCGAGTCCATGGACACGATGCCCGGTTCTAATCCGACGGTCCCACCGGACTGGTAGGGATCGAGCGCCGAAGGGTTGTTGGCGATGGACAAGGCTGCGTTACCGTCGACATTTATGGAGTTGGGGTGGATATACTGCGGGGGCGGTCGGTCTGCTAAATACGACAAGATGCCTGAGGAGAGAAAAGAGCCATCAGGAACTTTGTGGCGCCCTGTTAAACAGAGGAAATTCCAGGGGCCGGAGCGATAGCACAGCGGGTAGGGCGTTTGCCTTGCATGCGGCCGACCCGGGTTCGATCCCCGGCATCCCATATGGTCCCCCAGGCATTGCCAGGAGTAATTCCTGAGTGTAGAGCCAGGAGTAACCCCTAAGCATTGCTGGGTGTGACCCAAAAAAAAAAAAAAAAAAAAAGCAAAAAAATAAACAGAGGAAATTCCAGACACTGGACATCATCTTAGAACTAAGTAATCTGTCAACTTCCTTTTTTTTGGGGGGGGGGGAGTGAGGGTCACACCTGGCGATGCACAGGGGTCACACCTGGCTCCTGTACTCAGGAATCACTCCTGGTGGTGCTCGGGAAACCATACAGGATGCTGGGAATCGAACCTGGGTTGGCCGCGTGCAAGGCAAATGCCCTACCCGCTGTGCTATCACACCAGCCCTTTCTGTCTACTTCTTATGTTTAATAGATAAGATTTAGAACAGCAATACAGACCATAATTAAATTTTTCCTATAAAACTCAAAATGAAAAAATGAAAGTATTTCTTTGAAGTTTGCTGAAAGTCAGTCATTCAAAGGCTACACTTATTTAAGTTCTGTTTTCTGGCCACACCCAGCAATGCTGAGGGGCTCCCCCAGCTCGGAGCTGGGGCCAAGCCAGGGTCTCCTCTGGGGACACCATGTGCTCTAGACACTGAGCTACCTCTCCAGCCCTATGGAGACAGCTGGAATCCCTCACAAATCCTAGGATAGTAAAAAAATCCTGGCACCCCATATGGTGCCCGGAGCACCTCCAGGAGAAACTCCTGAGCACATAGTCAGGAATAAGCCCTGAGCACTGCCAGGTTTAGCTAAAAAAAGAAAAAAATACACACACACACTAACTGTTCAATGATAAAAGACTAATATATATACTTTTTAAAAAAGAACATTTGTTCAGTATACTGTAAGAATCATTAAAAGGGCTAATAATGAAAACCAGATAGAAAAAGAAAAAAATTACTATTAAAAATTGGGTGCAGATAAGGACTAGGAGGATTCCTCCACGGCTTAGAAGCCGGCCTCACATGCTGGGGGAAAAGGCAGCTCAGACAGAGAAGGGACCACCAAGTAAAGGATGCTTGGAGGGCTTGCTTGGGATGGGAGATACGTGCTGAAAGTAGACTATAGACCGAAAATGATGGCCACGTAGTAACCGTATTGCAAACCATAACACCCCAAAGGAGAGAGAGAATAAAAGGGAATGTGCCTGCCACAGGGGGGTTGGGGGGAGAGGAGGGAATGGGGGGTGTAGCGGAATGGATACTGGGAACACGGGTAGTGGAGAATGGGCACTGGTGAAGGAATGGGTACTTAACCATTGTATAACTAAAACGTAATCACAAAAATGTAAGTCTGCAATTGTATCTCACCATGTTTCATTAAAAAATTTTCAAAAATAAATAAAAATAAAAGTTGGGTGTAGGGTGGAGGAATAGTATAGCAGGCGGGGTGCTTGCATTGCATGCAGCCAACCAGGGTTCGATGTCCAGAATCCTATATCCACGCCCCACCAGGAGAAAAACCTGAGCGCACTGGGTAGAAAGACAGTAAAGACAGTCCCCAGCCCGATCCACCGAGTCTCAGGGCTGGAGAGAGTTCAGGAGGGAAGGCCTTGCAGTCATCCATACAACAGCACAGGCCCCCTGAGCTCTGCCAGGCATGGCTCAAAACGGCAACAACAGAAACCTTGACCTTAACTTTGTCAACTGTTTTCACCATTGATGTTCTGTAGTCTGCAACACTGTTACTCACGGTTTCCATGCACGGAGCTCCAATGCCACACCCTTCACCGTGAACCCCCCCCCCACTGACCCAAGGACCCCAGTGCCCTGCCTTCAACCCCTCTCACCACCCACCCAACTGTGTGGATCAGTTCTCCCCTTGTGATCCCTTTGGCCCTCGGAACAAACAAAAATGTCTTCTAAACGACCAGTGTCTTGCCGTGGTGACGCGAGAGGCAAGCGCTGTGACCCAAGCCTTGGAGCAGCGCGGGGAAGAGCGCGTGCCCTGCCCTCGCCCCAGTCTGCAGTGAGGGCGCCGCTTACCGGGCAGGATGGTTCTGAAGTAACTGCTCTCCAGGTGGGAGTACGGTGGCGGGGGGAGGGTGTAGTTCCTCTCGGGCAGCCCACACATCACCCCTCGGTCCCCGATGCCCATGGGGAGCATCAGGGACAAGGCGGAAGGCAGCGAGCCCAGGGAGGGGCCCAGGTTCGGGATTGCCACCGGCAGGCCTGTTGAACGGAGAAAGGTGCTTTCTCGATGACAGCATCCAAGGTACTCACACAGCCACGCTTCTCTGTCGGGAGGCGGGCGAGGGCGTGGAGAGGGGAGCTGGGGATGACGGCGGAGGGAAGGGGACACTGATGGCCCCAGACTGGTCTCGGAACACCACACGCCTGGAAACTCAATCAACTAGGAGAAATTGTTAAGTCACGGTGCTCTAATAAAAAAATTTTTTAAAAAAAGTTACAAAATAATTTTAAAATACCCTCTCGACTCATTGGCTAAACCCTTCCAACGCCTGCACTGTCTCTCTGACCTGTCACTGGCGAAACTCTTCGGGAGACTTTGCCTGTGGAGTACAATCTCCACAGAGCTGCTACTGCCGGTCAGAGGCAGGACTCGGAAGAACGCACTCCGCAGGGCACTGGAGGGGAGTCACCATCTAGACCTGCTTTCTGCCATCCGCCTTTTAAAGGGTCTCTGCCCCCCGTTCAGAGACAGGGCAATGAGGGGCCGAGACCCCTCCCAGCCCCGCCGCCGCCACGCACCTGGAGCAGGGATGGCATTGTGAGTGGGGGACGCGGCCAAGCCCAGGTGACTCCCGGAGACTGGCAAGGCATTGCTCACGGAGGATGAAGTCAGCTGCTCCATCCCCACTGGGCTCAGGTTCATTTCATTCATCCTAGGAAAGAGCAAAGAGGAAACGATTATGCAAAAAAAAAACGGGGGGGGGGGGGATTTTGTCAGTGATTGCAGAAGGCACCAGGAGAATGTGAGACAATGGAGCAGGGAAACAAACTGGGATCTGAGCTTGGAACGGGATTCCCGGCAGGAGCACCTTACTCCACATCCCAAGCCAACTGAACAGTCTGCAGCTCATACGAGCACAACGGCAACTGTAAACCACAACACCAAAGATGCGTTTAAGAAAAGGAAGTGCCTGTCACAAAGGAAGGCTGCGGCGTGGTGGTGGGGGAACTGGGGACCCCGGTTCAAGATAGTACAAGAGGAGCAAAGCGATGGAGCAAAAGGGAACGGTGCTGGAACATTGGACGTCTGAAAACAAATGATGAATAACTCTAATTCATAATGACTAAACTAAAACATATAAAAAAGAAAGGTAAAAAGAAATCCAAGTTCTTAACTGCCATTAGAAAAAGCCAACCACACCAGGCTCAGGATGACAGCACAACGGGTAAGGCACTTGCCTTGCATGCCGCTGACTTGGGTTCGATCCCTGACATCTTGCATGGATATAAGCCATGAGCACCAGTAGGTGCCCGGAAACAAAACAAAAATCATTTGTGTTTATATTGCAGGGTATATATAAAGCCTGGAGCGAGCAGATACCATTGGGCTATACTAACACGAGACAGGGACGAATGGAGACGTTACTGGAGCCCACTCGAGCAAATCAAAGATCAATGGGATGGCACGTGATACAAGTGATATAAAGCCGAAAGAGATAGTACAAGAGGGTCAAGGACTTTGTCTTATGTTTGGCTACCCAGGTTCAATCCTCGGTACCAAACACGGTCTCCATAGCACACAGCCAGAGCAGCCCTGGAGCACTGCACCAGGTGTGGCCCTGCCCATACTGCCCCTCCCCAAAACCCACACTGGTCTGATGATGAGTACGCAATTATTCTATAGTCACAGGCATATGCCCTGGCCAGATGTCGCAAAACGATACTCCCGGGCATGAACAAAGTGTCCAAGGCTGACGAGAACCTGGTGAGAGCAGACATCCTGAAGCAGTTGATTTAGATGGAGCAACGCAAACCCAGTCTTAAACACAGCTAGAAGCAGGCGGTGAATGAGCCAAACCTCATTCATAGAAACCACACACTAAAAAAGCATCCATTAGCTGCAAGAATGGAAGCGTGGGGAATGAGGGTCAGTGGGAGGGCACTGTGTGCCCCATGTGTGGGGCTTGTGTCTGATCCCTGGCGCTGCACAGTTCCCCAAATCCAAGGGAAGCACCTTGTTCCCTCCAACATTGCTAGGTATGCCCTCACCTCGCCCCTGCACCCCACCATAAACAACAACCAAAACACAAAAACAAACACTCCCTATCACCTAAAGAAGCCACAGTGACATTCATTCTCAAAGTTTTTGGGCTTGGGGCCAGAGCAATAGTACAGAGGTTAGGGCGTTTGCCTTGCATGCAGCCTACCTGGGTTCAATCCCCAGCATCCCATACGATCCCCCAGAACCGCCAGGAGGGATTTCTGAGTGCAGAGCCTCTTAAGAGTAACCCCTGAGCATTGCTGGGTGTCACTCAAAAAACAATAAATAAATTAAAAATTTAAACGTTTCTGGGCTTGGGTTAGACAAGGTTGAAAGCAGATCTTTTTCCTGACACTTTTTACTTTTTAAGCTAGAAAATATAACTAAAACTCCATGATCATTGGGGCTGGAACGATAGCACAGCGGGTAGGGCATTTGCCTTGCACGCGGCTGACCCGGGTTCGATTCCCAGCATCTCATATGGTCCCCCAAGCACTGCCAGGAGTAATTCCTGAGTGCATGAGCCAAGAGTAACCCCTATGTATTGCCGGGTGTGACCCAAAAAGCCAAAAAAAAAAAAAAACAACAACAACAACAACAAAACAACTCCATGATCATTATTATGATGACTACTAGAGTAGTAATGATCGACAACAAATTGGTCTCGATACCTTCAAATACAATGAGTCAGTGGTGATTTCACGCCCTATTCTGAAAATGCCTGACTGCTCATCTGTGCCTCCAGCCTTCAGACGTAAAACCAAAATGGTGTTTTCGAGGTTAACTCCAGGCCTCCTGAAACCAGTTCAAACAGAGTTTAATGTGACGGCTCAGCAGACTTCTGCTTTGTGGCGTGCCTCTGAAGTGTGATGACTTAAGCATCCATAGGCCAAAGAGAGGTGACCAGCAGCCCACAGAAGCCAGGTGAAGGGGATGCACAATCATCTCTGGAGTCCCTCACTCAGAGAGGCGGTTCCAGTGCAACAAGCTTGCCCCCTCGGGGTCCTGCCCTGCTGAGGCTGTGCTGTGCATGGTAGAAAGGCCAGAACCCAGATACTAAGTTCTTCGCTCCCTACTTTCCATACGATCATGCCCTGCGTACTTCCCCAGGGTACGTTTTCCTGGCCTACAGCAGGCTGGGTTCAGAAATATCTGCAAGTGCCCAATGTTAGAACTTTTTCTTAGCGTGACATAAAAGAGGTTATCTGAGGGCTAGAGCGAGCTCAAAGGGCTCACTACATGTTCTGCAGGCAGGAGGCCGGTTTCCCCCCACCCCACAGGGTCGGAGACCGTAAGGGCCAAGGCAGCCCCTGAGTGTGGCTCCAAAACCAGCTCACTGAAATGCGTCCATTCACTAGATGCAACGAATGGCTTCAGCAACGTCAACCTTCCGTAGTCTAAACATACAGCTCCTGAAAGGGCTTCAAGGAACACCAAATGTTACTTCATCCGGCGAATTCCTGTGCTGTTATTAGCACGGTACCACACACACAACTGCAGGTTTGTTTTTCCTACAAAAGACGATAAACTATAAATGAGGGATACGTTGGGCGCGGGGAAACAGAACCCACAGGCTCCCGCGTGCAAGGCAAACGCTATATCCCTGGGGATAGATCTGGGGCCCTCCACAAAGTCTTTGAAACACTAGTTCACAGAACTGAGTTTGGTGGGGTGGGGAGAAGGAGAGGCCTCTGGGAAGCAGACACGTGGGTGGCCAGTGGTATCAGAAGGATGTATGCATGGAACTATTAGGAACGGTACTGCAAATCCAGGTACCTCAAGCAAGCTTTAAAAAAATAAAAATAAAAATAAATCACTAGCATGAAAGCTGCAGAAGGAAGCCCCGTTTCCCTCCCTCGCCACTCCAGCCAGAAGGGCACGGGCACGACTCCCGGGCCGAGCACCGACAGGCACGAGCTCTGAGCCTCCTCGGGACCCCACGTACGACTCCTCCCGCCCCACTCTCCCCGGGGCTCGGGCAAAGGCGTGCTGCACGCCGGCGACCCCCACCAGAGAACCTGCAACGCCCAGTGGCCCCCGGAGGACCTCAGGCTGGACGGTCGCACCGCCAGAGCCACGCCAGCTCCCACCCATCTCCCGCGCCCTTTCTGGGCACCCAGGTCCTTTTCTTACGGACACCAACCACCCCCCACCCCGCCCCCGCCACGGGCACCCCAAAGACCCCAAAGGCGGGCTGCATTCACCTGGGAGGCATCCGCGCGGGGCCGGGCTCGGGAGAACTGGGCTCTGGGCGGCCGGGGAGCCCGCGTCAGCGCCGGCGCGCCGGGGGCCCGGGGGGCCGCCGCATCCCGCTCGCGCCCGCCGCAGCGACGCCGCCGGGCCGGCCCGGGCCGTGCCGCTGCTCCCGCGGGCCGGCGGCGCGGGGCATGCCGGAGCGCGCTCGACGACCCTCCCGCGGGGCGCTGGGACCTGCAGAGGGCGGCGCGGGGGTGAACGGACGCCCGGGCCGGGCCGCGCGCCCCTCCCCGCCTCGCCCCGCGCCCCGCGCGCGCGCGCAGCCCACCTGCCGCTCGGCGCGCCGCCGCGCCCACCAGCCTCATCCGGGCGCCGCCGCCGCCCGCACCGCCCGCCCGCCCGCCCCGGGCCGCACCCTCCGCGCGCGCTTCCGGCCCCCGCCGCCGCCGCCGCTGCCGCCGCCGCCTCCGCCCCGGCTAGCGGCGCCCGCGCGCGCGCGCCCACCCGCCCGCCGCCGCCCCTCCGCGCGTGCGCACCGCGGGCCGCCGCGCCCCGGCCGCGCCGCCGCCGTCGAGCGCCGAGCGATCGCTCCCCGGTTGCTAGGCGACCCGGGCTCCTGGGGATTCCGCTTCCCAGAAGGCCCGGGCCCGTCCACGCAGGCCCAGAAGGCTGCAGAGAAAGTGCGTGGCGCTGTGGCCCAACCGGGAGCGCACCCCGTGGATGCATACGCGATACATATATATTTATGCACAAATATATTTGTTTATATGTTTATGATGGCAGAGAGTCTCTTGCCCGCACGCAAGATATGTCATATTATGTGCATGACAGACCATTGTAAATATTAATATGTAGAATCTCAATTGAAAAAATTTTAAAAATATGTTGCAGGCATATTTATGATATGTCTAAATATTTATACACATACACCCCACAGATACATGATACATATATGTTTATGTTTATAGATATACGTAAATATACACTCCATAAATCTATGATACATATATGTAGATATCATTTATGTACATATAAATATAGGTAAATATGAAGTGCACTCCCATGTATTTAAGTAGATATCATTTATGTGTAATAATATAAATATATACATAAATATATGTGTGTAATTAATATTTTGTATTATATGACATTATTAAATGATCAATAGCAAAATTGTTGTCGGTGTCAGAGTTCCCACACCAGGCAGTACTCAGGAATTACTCCTGACGGGCTCCGGGGACCACATGGGATGCCTCGGATCAAATTCTAGCCGGCTGCATGCAAGGCAAACGCCTTACCCACTGTGCTATCCCTCCAGCCCCAGCGCTAGTATTTTCCATCTTAAAGATTGCTGACATCTGAAAACTGCTAGCCTGTTTTCCATAACTTGATTCTTCCATAGCTTCCGTAAATTGAATTCTGCACAAATTTTCTTCCCCTTTGTTCCCTCCATGCACACTGCCGAGCTGCAGGTTTGGTTTGGTTTTGGTGCCACACCCCTTGATGTTCAGGGGCTACTCCTGGCTCTGAGTTCAGGAGTGACTCCTGGTGGTACCCTGAGGACCGTATGGGAGGGATGCCGGGGATGAACTCAAGGCAAGCACCCCATTCACTGTACTTTCTCTCCAGCCCCTACCAAGCTGTAGGTTTTAAAGGAAAACGATCTCCGTCACATGAATGCTGCCCATGGGAAACTTTCTTACTCCAGAAAAATGGCAGAGACCCAAGAATCCCTCCTGTCCTTCAGAAAAGATTTGTCAAGTTACATCTCAAGCATAAGATATACAAAAGTAGATCACTTGTATCACTCGTTGATCTTTGATTTGCTCTAGTGGGCACCAGTAACGTCTCCATTTGTCCCTGTCAGGAGCTAGTGTAACAAAAGTAGATATGCTGTAAAAAATAAATGTAGGGGGTGGAGAAATAATATAATGGGTAGGGCAACCCAGGTTCAATCCTCAGCTTATCATCCCGAAGCCCCGGCCAAGAATGATCTCTCAACATCACCAGGTGTGTGGTGTGTGTATGCAGGTGTGTGTGTATGGGGGGGGGAGAGGCATTATGGTATTATTTATTTATTTGTTTTGAGTTTTGTTTGGGGGGGCCACACCTGGTGGTATTCCTGGTTCTGGGCTCAGGATTTCAATTGGAGGGGTTCTGGGAACCGTGTGGGGTGCCAGGAATCAAACCCCAGCCCCCTGCATGCAAGGCAAGCTCCCTATATACTGTACTAAGGGAGGGGGGGGAAGGAAAAGAAAAAGAGACTTTCAAAAGCTTGTTGAAGTCCTGAACTCGATGGAAATGAGGAATCTTGGGCCAGACATGGAGGGACAACAGTAGTTGTTAGAGCAGAGCTGGGTGTGGTGTAGATCAGCTGTTGAGAGAGAGAGAGAGAGAGAGACAGAGAGAGACAGAGACAGAGAGACAGAGAGACAGAGAGAGGAGAGAGAGGTGAGAGGAGAGAGGAGAGAGAGACAGAGACAGAGAGACAGAGAGACAGAGAGAGGAGAGAGAGGTGAGAGGAGAGAGGAGAGAGAGGAGAGAGAGAGAGAGAGAGAGAGAGAGAGAGAGAGAGAGAGAGAGAGAGAGGAGAGAGAGAAGAGACCCGTGGGCAGCTCACAGTGGTACATTGGTTTTGCTCTCTTGTTCAGGACAAAGAAATCTGTGTCAAGAGCATCATCCTGTCACAAGTGAAGTGACAGCCAGTTAAATGCCCCTTACACACTGGGCCCTGAAGCTAGTGAGGACTCCGATGTGCACATACTTTGCACTCTGGAAGTCTAGATTTCATCCCCAGGGGCTGGAGTGATAGCATAGCAGGTAGGGCGTTTGCCTTGCACGCGGCCGACCCGGGTTCAAATCCCAGCATCCCATATGGTCCCCTGAGCACCGCCAGGGGTGATTCCTGAGTGCAGAGCCAGGAGTGACCCCTGTGCATTGCCAGGTGTGACCCCAAAACCAAAAAAATAAAAATAAAAATAAAAATAAATAGATTTCATCCCCAGCACCATCTAGAGCCATCCCAGAGAAAAACACCAAGAAGTAGCCCCTGATCACTGCAGGTTTTTGGCCCCTCACACAAAAGATACCCCCACCCCTTAAAAAAATCTATTTTAAAATGCCAGAGTCCCACAAAATCGAAGCATCTTAATCCCATTTCCTGTGTGTTCTTGCAGCATCGTTGTTTTGTTTTGTTTAGGGCAACACCCAGCAGTGCTCAGGGGCCACTCTTTGATGAGCTCAGGAGACCATATTGGGTGCTTGGTCAGCCCTGTGTAAGGTCAGTGCCCACCCACGGTACTACCACTCAGGCCCAACAGCATTCTTAGTTTGGGAGTCGGGGGTGGCCAATTCTTATTCAAGTTTAGTCTATCTCATTTAAGTTTAACACAATACCTGGTGCAATTAGGGACTCGAAAATTGGTTGGTGAACGAATGTAAGTCAAATGGGCATAAGTGAGTTACGGCTTGAATATTATTTGTTTGCTTTTGGGGGCCACATACCCAGCAGTGGATGGGTGACTCCTGGCTTGGGGTCAGTCCTGGTAATTCTCAGGGCACCGCACTCAGACCTCCCACATAGAAAACATGTGCTCCAGCCCAATGAGCTATCACTCCAGCCTGCAACATATTTAAAAAAATTTTTTTTTTGCTTTTTTTGGGTCACACCTGGCTCTGCACAGGGGTTACTCCTGGCTCTGCACTCAGGAATTATCCCTGGCGGTGCTCAGGGGACCATATGGGATGCTGGGAATCGAACCCGGGTCGGCCGCGTGCAAGGCAAACGCCCTACCCGCTGTCCTATCACTCCAGCCCCTTTAAAAAAATTTTAATAGAGGGGCTGGAGTGATAGCACAGCAGGTAGGGCATTTGCCTTGCATGTGGCCGACCCGGGTTCAATTCCCAGCATCCCATATGGTCCCCTGAGCACTGCCAGGAGTAACCCCTGTGCATTGCCGGGTGTGACCCAAAAAGCAAAAAAAAATTTTTTTTAATAGAGATTCTACAATGCTATTAATATTTATAATGGTCTGTTGTGCACATGATTCAAGCTCCATACCCATCAGCTGAGTGCCTCTCCCTCTCCCAAGGAATCCAAGACTCCTTCCTTCTGAGACACACCCCCAGAAAATTTTAGAAAAATTTATTTTAGACACCATAGTTTATAAAAACTGTTATTTGTAGGGTTTGATTCATAAAACATTCCAGAAGTACATCCTCTATCATCGTCCACTTCTTGCTACCATTGTCCGGGTATCTCACCCCTCCTCCCCTCCCCTACTCCCCACCCTGATTAGCTTCTTGTTGAGGACCAGCTCTCAGTTTCTGTTACCTTTGGGCATTTGTTACTCCTCTACTATGTCACTTTATATCATAAATATGAGAGAGACCATTCTGTATCTGTCTCTCTCCTGACTAACCTCACTCAGCATGATACTCTCCAGATCCATTCATGTTGCAGAAAATCGCATTTATTATTTTCATCAGTCGTTTCAAAATTATCTACTTGAAGACATATAGCAAAATGAGTGTTCAAGGTCACCAAAGGACCTTGTTTAGGGTGACCTTTCACTTTAAGAACACTTGAGGTGGGCAGAGAAATGGTACAGAAGGTAGGGGGTTACCTTGTACATGCTGTCTGGGTTTGATCCCAGGCATCTCATATGCCCCCACCCCCCAAGTACCTCCAGGAGAGATTCCTGAGTGCAGAGCCAGGAGTAACCCCTGAGCATCACTGTGTATGCACTGCCCAAAAAGGAACACACCTGGATGCCACTAAGACAAGGAAAACATGGGAGGATTACCGGTCCATCAAGCAAGCAGAAGAAAAGAGAGTAACTGCTCTTTTAGAACCCGTTATTAGAAAGATAGATAGGATGGAAGGTGGTGATCAGGGGTGGAGCTGAGAGATAACTGTCCATAAGACACACCAGATGACAGTCATTAACAGTTTCTCTGGGTGGCGAAGGCAGAGCCAGGGAGCAAATGACCTTTAAACGTTATCTCCTGGCAGTACAGATGAGGCGGGTAGTGAGTGAATTAAGGTCACGGTTAGGCCGCCCGTCAGTTCACTGATGCTGCGGCTTCCGGGTCTGCCCTCATGTCCTGCCCTCACCTCAGGAAGGTCTGGGCAGCTGATTCTCTGTGTGGGGAAGCCTGTTCTTGGGCATTCTTGGGGTTCTCCTCCAGAACCCTGACCCGGCGGTAACTCACCGTCCCGAATTCTGTTTCTTAGGAGCAGAGAGGCGGGGAGGTGGGTGTTGGCTGGGCTGAGATGTGTGAGTGTCTGCGCCGTCCCAGGCAGGGCTCTGGACACCGGGAGAGGCCAGGAAGCCCCAGGACACCAGGTCCTCCAGAGCCCACACTGGGGGAGGGCAGGGAGGAGAGTTAGATCGTGTGTCTGATATTCCAGAGAGAAAGACCCACGATAAGAAGAATGTGGCGGGGAAGAGAGTCCTCAGGACAGGACTGCAGTTTTACTTCTTTCATTATTTACTTGGATGTTTTGTGGGGAGAGCCACACCGGCAGTTCCCAGGGCTTACTCCTGGCGCTGTGCTCAGGGATCACTCCTGAAGGGGCTAAGGGTACCGTATGGAGTGCCGGGGATTGACTCCAGCTTGGTCTCATGCAAGGCAAGTGTCCTACCCACTGTCGTGTCTCTCTGGGCCAGGACTGCAGGTTTGTTGGGGGTGTTTTGGAGGGGGCCACACCCACTGGTGCTCAGGTCTTACTCCTGCCTCTGCACCCAGGAATCATTCTTGGCTGCCTTGGGGGACCATATGGGAAGCCAAAGTTTGAACCCAGGTAGGCTGTGTGCAAGGCAAGTGCCCTCACTGCTGGACTATCTCTCCTGCTCCAGGACTGCAGTTTTAAATAAACAGAGAAGGCATCACTGGAAGGTGACCTTTGAGCATAAGGAAGAGAGGGAGTGATCCCTGTGGAAGTGTTTCAGTCCAAAGGTAAGGCAAGTGCAAAGGCAGGAGAATGCTGGGCATGTTTGTGGAACGGCAAGGAGGGCGGTGAGCAGAATTGTGCATTCAGGATGGCAGCCACCAGCCCAGGTGGTTGCTTGAGGACTTGAAAAGTGCCTCATCAGTGGGAGCAGAGAGATAGTACAGCAGGTAGGGCCTTTGCCTTGCATGCGGCTGACCCGGATTTGACCCCTGGTATCCCCCAGCCCACCTAGAGTAATTTCTGAGTACAGAGCCAGGAGTAACATCTGAGAATTTTCATTTGTGGCCCCTAAATCAAAAGGAAGGAAGGAGAGAAGGAAAGAAGGAAGGAAGGAAGCAAGAAAGGAAGGAAGGAAGGAAGGAAGGAAGGAAGGAAGGAAGGAAGGAAGGAAGGAAGGAAGGAAGGAAGGAAGGAAGGAAGGAAAGAAGGAAAGGAGTAAGGAAAGAAAAGGAAGGAAGGAAGGAAGGAAGAAAGAAAGAAAGAAAGAAAGAAAGAAAGAAAGAAAGAAAGAAAGAAAGAAAGAAAGAAAGAAATCATCGCTTCCAGGCTCAAGAATATAATTAATGAATACATAAAACACAGTATTATCTACTTAGTGGATTGCTCCTCCTTAATAAAGAAAGGGGTCAAAGCGATATATAGCAGGTAAGACATTTGCCTTGCACCCGGCCAACCCAGATTCTCTCCCCAGTACTCCTTATGCTTCCGGGAGCACCTCCAGGAGTAAAACCGTGAAAGCAGAGTCAGGAGTAACCCCTGAGCATTGCTGGGTGTGATTCCTCCCCCCAAAAATAATAAGAAAGTAAGAAAGAAAAAGGGAAAAAAGAAAGGAAAGACACTGCTGATACAAGGACTAAGCTCAGAGAAAGAAATTGTTCACTAGGACCCCCATGCCGCAGGAGCCTCTATGAAATTCTGCTCATTGTTTTATGGTTCTGCGGTGCTAGGAATTTAACCCCGAGCCTCGCCCATGAAAGGCAAAAATGTTCAATCCTGGCCCTTAAATAGATGATTAATATTTAAACTTTTGAGTCTTGGGGGTCTCAATAGTTTACTTATTGGTGGTAAGGCGCCTGCCTTGCATATGACAATGCTGGCTCAGTGGTTCAATCCCTGGCCTCATAGCATCCCCCCGAGTACTGCCAGGCTCGCCCACTGAGCATCACTAGGTGTGGTCCAGAAAATAAATAAATAATTGGTTTACTTGACTGCAGATCTGAGCAGGCCACTTCTCTGTCTCCTGAGTACCAGGCATGCCCTGCTCTGATCTTGGAAAACTACTACATTGATTTCCAACAAGCTATCACAACAGAAAGGTGCTAGTAGTTAAAACATTATTTCTCTTGGGCTAATGTTCTGAATGCTTTGTTTAATGTGCCTCATGGCTTTTCAATTATTTCTTTTTCAGACAGACTGGATGTTGGGGCAATAGCTTCAATAATAGTGTGTTCTTGTTGTCTCTTTGGACTTTCAAACAGGAGTGTTGGTGCTGGAGAGAGAGCATAGCAGCTAGGGCACTTGCCTTGCACAAGGACAACCCAGGTTCAATTTGTGTCATCCCTATGGTCCCTTGAGCACCACCAGGAGTGATCCTTGTGAACAGAGTCAGCAGTAAGCCCTGAGAATCATCAGGCATGGCCCCCAAACAGACAAAAAATAAAATAAGGGGCCAGAGCGATAGTACAGCGGGTAGGGCATTTGCTTGTACACGGTTGACCTTAGTTCAATCCCCAGCATCCCATATGGTCCCCCAAGCACCGCCAGGAGTAATTCCTGAGTGCAGAGCCAGGAGTAACCTGTGAGCATCGCTGAGTGTGATCCAAAAATAAAAAATAATAATAAAATAAAATAAAACCATGATGTTGAACTAAGTTGAAGGAACTAATCTAATATCCATGGCTGATTGCCCGGGCTGCAGTGCTGAGGGACCCTGACTTGAATCAAGTTCTGGGATAAAACCCTTCTAGGTTTGACTAAGCAGAGAGGGCCAAAGAGATAGTGCAGTGGGTTGGCACTTGCCTTGCATGTGGCCAACTCAGGTTCAATGGCTGGCATCCCATAGGGTCCTCTAGGAGTGATCCTGGAGAGTAGATGCAGGAGTAAGCCCTGAGCATCAACAGGTGTGTTACACCCTACCCTCAACATAAAAAGATTGAGCAGAGTGAGTTGGACAAACAGCATAATAGTTAAGGCACTTACCTTGCGGGCAGCTGTGTCTGTGACAAAGATTCAAATTCATATGCCTCCCCCCCCCGCAGGAGGCAGGCATGATCCCTAACTACAGAGCTAGGAGTGATACCTCAGCACCGTCACATGTGCCCCTCCAAAAAATAAAAATTAAAAGACTGAAAGAAGCAATAAATTGGAGGAGACTAGTTTGTAGAGTTTAGCCAAAGAAAATTTTGGTGTGCTACCTTTGAATGTCAACCTGTAAGGGCTGGGTGGCTTAAGGGTAGCAGAACACAGTTCAAAGAGCTCCGAAGGCAGGAGTCCCGGGTTTGACCCATCTCTGGCCCCACATCAACCCTGAGCACTGCGGAGAACAACAACCAAGCCCCAAGCTGGGAATAGCCTCTGAGCCATGCCAGTTATTCTAAGGCACAGAATAACAAATGTGGCTTTCATTCATGCCCAGCAAATAACGGAGCTATAGTATTAAACCCAATGATATCTGCTCGCTCCAGGAACAGGAAGAGCCTCAAACCGTTCGTTCAGGGTTTTGATGAAGAAGCCTGACCATCTCGTTGGTCAGACAGACTAGCACGCGACAGGGACAAATGGAGGTGTTACTGGCGCCCGCTCGAGCAAATTGAAGATCAACGGGATGACAAGTGATACAAGTGATAGTATTAAACTGGGAGTTTCATTCTATTGACAATTTATTTGCATGGATGACCTCTGACCTCCTACATGTGAGTGGCTTTAGAATGAATTTCCGACCTAGTTAATTTCGACATAGTTAATTAAACATATATTGTTCTGATCTATTTTGGAGATTTGCAGGGGACAGCAGGCCATGTCTGGCTATGCTCAGAGCTTCCTCCTGGCTCTGTGCTCAGGGCTCACTCCTGGCAGTGCTCAGGGGACCCAGCTGGAGTCAGCCGTGTGCAAAGCAGGAACTTTAACCTCTGTACTATTTCTCCAGCCCTAACTGAGACATTTATTTATTTGCTCTTGGGGCCACACACCTGCTGGTGCTTGGGGGCCACATCTCTGACTCTGTGCTCAGGAGGGACCCCTGCCAGTCCTCAGGGAGCACATGCAGTGCCGAGGGCTTGAATGGGAGCTGGCCAAATGCAAGGGAAGGGCCTAAATCTTCGTACTAGCTCTCTGACCCCATTTCAGATATTTTAAGAGGTAAAAATTCAGTGGGTTGGAGCTGGAGCGATAGCACAGCGGGTAGGGCGTTTGCCTTGCACGCAGCCGACCCGGGTTCGATTCCCAGCATCCCATATGGTCCCCCGAGCACCGCCAGGAGTGATTCTTCAGTGCATGAGCCAGGAGAAACCCCTGTGCATCCTTGGGTGTGACCCAAAAAGAAAAAAATAAGCAAAAAAAAATTCAGTGGGTCTAGGATAACACCCCAAGGACTGATCTTTGCTATTGAAGGAGAATGGAAATTTAAGAAGAAAAGATAAGAACAAGGGCTGCACAATAGTACAATGGGTAGGGCTTGCCTTGCATGCCTGGGTTCGATCCCCGCACCCCATATGGTCCCCTGAGTCTTCGAGGAGTGATTCCTGAACAAAGCCAAGAGTGGCCCCAAAATCAAAAGAAAAAAAGTAAAGATAAGAACATGACTAATGGTCTTCTGTAATGCCATCCGTGATGGCAAACAAAATATTTTTAATGAGTTTTTGGGCCACACCCAGTGATGCTCAGGACTTTACTCCTGGCTCTCCTGTACTCAGGAATTACGCCTGGTGATGCTTGGGTGTCCGAGAGGGGTGGGTGAGAGCCCTCCCCTCCCCGAGGGACCCAGCCCCAGCAGCTGACCTCCACAATTCAATCATCGCCATGCTCCAGGCCGCTTTCCACATGCTTGGGTCCGAGCCTCACACATGAGTAAAGTCCCACAGGACCCAGGTAATGCGGAACTTTGTGACCTTAGACTCTGGGCTCAATTGGACCCAGGAGCAGAGATCCTCTGCCTACTTCCCCCAGTCTCCGGTGACCCAGGGGTCATGCTCCTAAGCCACCTCCTGCCAGCGCCAGATAATCTCCTCATTGGCCACTGTCCAGAACTCACGGCTTCTTCTCCTGGAAGGGAGCATAAAATGAGGCCCCCATAACCATGCCACCGGACTCTGCGCCAGGCTATTTTCACTCGGGGCACCCCAGAGCGGGATGGGTAAGGGGTAAGAGCCCTCCCCGCCCCAAGGGACCCAGCCCTGGCAGCTGACCTCCACAACCCAACCACCACCATGCTCTAGGCTGCTTTCCAAATGCTCGGGCCGAGCCTCACGGATGAGTGAACATATTCCTGGACACATCATAAGACACCCCCTACTCATTTTCCATAATTACCACACCATATTTGATGGGGTTCAGACAGTAGGCAATGAATCACAGAGGGAAAATACATACATACATATATATACATATATATATATATATATATATATATATATATGCCTGACTTGGAACACCTGTAAAAGCGATTAAAGGCCGCCCCAAAAGCCTCCATCCCTCTTGAAGAGCCTGGCAAGCTACTGAGAATATCAGCCTGCACTGCAGAGCCTGGCAAGCTTCCATGTTGTACTCAATATGCCAAAGACAGTAACAATGATGGTCCTCATTCCCTTAACCCTGAAAGAGCCCCCAGTATGCCTTTGGGCTACACCAGCATGCGACAGGGATGAATGGAGACGTTACTGGCGCCCGCTAGAGCAAACTGATGAACAATGGAATGACAGTGATATAGTGATACAGTGATGCTTGGGTGACCGTAAGGGAGGTCAGGGATCGAGCCTGGGTTGGCCAGGTGCCAGGCAAGTGTACTATCTCCCCAGCCCCCACTGCTACCCAATTACCTTTTGTTTCAGCATTTATGTGCCCTGCAGACTGTGCTACTCCTCCAGCCCACACTAGTCCTTCTCTCTGCGGCTCCAGCGCCCCCTCCTGGCCTTAGCATGTGGGCCACTGCCTGGGCACCCTGAGGCGTTAGGAAACCCTGACATTCAGAGGTGGTTGAAGGCCCCGTTTTGGGTCTCTATGCCTCTAGACCTGCTGTGAAGTTCACGTGGAAGGGTTTCCCTCGGGAATGCCAGCCCAGCCCGGGCCGGAGGGCCACAGGCCGTCTCCCCCAGCCGTCCTTCTGGCTCTGCCCGCTGGCCACACAGCGGCTCTTGTCTCAGGATCCGAGGGGACAAGGCAGGCCACCTTGAACGCTCTTTCTCTCAGGGGTCCCTGCATGGACACCACAGGCCAGAGACCCGGGTGATCCCCGCTCATGCCTTCTCCCTGCTCACAGGGGCCCGCAGCTATTCTCCCCACCCCCTGCCACCCCTTGAAAGTTTTGCCATCCAGAAGCAACTTGCCCGTCAGTGCCTTCCCACTCAGGAACCACATCATCCACATTCTGTCCTCATCAGATTTCAGATGAGCAGATAACGAAGGTCACAGAAGGTCGTTTGTCATGGAGGCCTTCTTAGCCCATTTACCTACATCATAGAGTTCAAGTTTCATTAATTAATTGATTGGTTTATATATATATACATATATATATATATATTTTTTTTCACCCAGAAATGCTCAGGGGTTATTCCTGGCTCTGCACTCAGGAATCACTCTTGGCAGGACTGGGAAGGTAGGAGTGGGGAAGGTGGGAGGGGGGAATCATATGGGATGCCGGGGATCGAACCCCAGTCAGCAACATGCAAGGCAAGTGCCCTAACCACTCTATCGTCACCTGGCCCTGAGTTCGATTTCAAAGCGGAGGCATGGAGATTTATAGAGTCACAACTGGGATTTGTTGAGGGGGGGGGGGGTCAGACCCAGCTGTGTTCAGGGCTTCGACCCCAGCTGCGATCAAGGCTTCCTCTTGCCTTAGGCATTGAGCTCCCCACTGCAGAGCGAGTGCTCACCCTCTGAGTGCTCACCCTCTGAGTGATCTCTCCAGACCTGTAACTGTTTCTTTCTTTCTTTATTGGTGTGGGGACCACACGTGACATGTTCAGGGGTTACTCCTGGCTCTGCACTCACTCCTGACAGTCCTCAGGGGGCCGTATGGGGTGTAGAGATCAAACCTGAGTCAACCATGTGCAAGGCAAGATCCTTGCTCGCTGTACTATAACTATTTTATTTTATTTTTTTTTTTGCTTTGCTTTTTGGGTCACACCCGGGGATGCACAGGGGTTACTTCTGGCTCTGCACTCAGGAATTACCCCTGGCAGTATTCAGGGAACCATATAGGATGCTGGGGATCAAACCCAGGTCAGCTGCGTGCAAGGTAAACGCCCTACCTGCTGTGCTATTGCGCCAGCCTTATAACTATTTGTCTGGATGACTTTCTACGGTTTCTAAAATTACAGTCATATATTTTGATCTTTGGGCCACATCCAACCGTGCTCAGGACTTACTCCTGGCTCTGTGCTCAGGGGTCACTCCTGGTGGGGCTCAGAGGCCTGTGTGGAAAGCCGGGGATTGAACCCAGGTAAATCTCATGCAAGGTAAACGCCCGCTGCACCCCCATGAGGAATAATTATTTCTATTTCATTTGCCTGGATGGAAGAGTTTTTTCAGTTGCTTCAGGCTGAACATCAGAGTAAACAGGGAGAGAGAAACCGCATGTCAAGACCACTCCTGGCCGCCAAGGAGTCCGAGGCAGAAAGTCTCATCATGAATGTAGGGGCTTTTTCTTCCTCTTGTTTTTAAGTTGGATGTTTCAAGTAGAAGCTGCCTTTAATGTGCTGGTTTGCTGAACAGGAATCTGATTTTCGGGGTGATAACACATTCTCTGACATTAACCAGTGCAGTTGGGATTTTTAATGGCACTTTCATCTTCAAAGCCCTTCAACAACATGGATGGATTAATTATTCATTTTTGGGTTGTGGGTTAAGAAGACAAGTCTTCAAAGCCGGCATCCTTTCCCCTTAGAATCGGGGCTCTCCACCTTTCAAATGTTGCTTTCCTGCCCCCAAGGGAGAAAAATAAATTGCATATCTCTCTAGCCCTCTCTCTCTCTCTCTCTCTCTCTCTCTCTCTCTCTCTCTCTCTCTCTCTCTCTGTCACACACACACACACACATACACACACACACACACGATGGAACTACACTCTGCACTCTGGAAAGATGATGTCCTTACATCCTGAGTGGGATTAGCAAAAGTCGGGAAGCTGTGTTTACAGTAAGCACCGGGAGAAAGAACTCTGGCCAAAGTGTTTGTTCCTGCTCTGTCTTTTGATGTGTACTCTTTTTTTTTTTTTCAAAAAAAAAAAAGGTGGAACACACAAAGCACTGACCGATTCAGCAGAATCGGAGCAGAGTAAGTGGACGCTGCCCTAGCCCGCGAAAGTCCATTTTCCTTCCCAAAGAAGGAAAAAATGTAAAGTTCGCTGTTTCTACTTTTCTTTTATTTTTTCCTTTTCCTTATTTCTTCCTTTCTTTTTCTTTTTCTAGGTTTGCTTTGGGAGAAGAAACACCCCCCCACACACCCCCGCCCCGCAAGCCTCCCCTGGGGTCGTCCTTGACTTGACACATCTTGTAACCGCAGGGAGCAGCTTCCCTTTGATGCGCGCTTGTCTCCACCTCCTCCGAAATGAAAGAGCAAGTGTTCGTTTGCAAACAATCTCCGAGCTCTTTCCATTAGCCCCGGACGGCGGAAACCGCAGAGAGCAGGCAAGTGGAGGTTTCTCCGGGAGAAAGCCTGGGGTCCACTTTCCCTGAGCCGCTGCCGAGGGGGGGGCTGCTTCCCGGGAGGGGCTCGGCGGGGACCGGGACGGGGACGCGTTTGCGCCCGGAGCCCGGGAGCGCAGGAGCCCGTGCCTGCACTTCCCCCGGCGACTGGCGTGTGCGCCCGTCTCTGCAGGCGAGGCGGCCGAGAGGAGCCCTAGGGTCACTGCTGCTGCTGCTACTGTTACCACTATTTTGAAATAAGCGCCAAGGATTCCAAGCGCTTTGGATTTGGAGAGTCCCACTGGTGGGCGATCAGCTCCGTCTGCTCCGGATTGAAAACAGAGAGAAGGCAAGCCAAGATTGGAGCGTGTGCCATGCAGCAAGGGATGTTTGCCGAGTTTCCTTGACGCCTGCCGGGGGGCGGGTGGGAGAGCGGGACCCCCGTCCCGAGGTCAGCCCCGCCGCGCCCGCGCGCAGCCCGCATGGGCCCGCCTCTCCGCCCGCGAGCTTAGACCTCCGCCGCGCGTCGCTCGCAACACCCGCCGGCCGAGGATGGAGAGACGCAAAGCCGGCGCGCTGCTGAGCTGGCCCTACCACCTCCGCCCCGCGGCGCTGGGGATGCCCGGGGGGACGCTGCCGCGCCTGCCGCGGCGGGACCCCTGCAGGGTCTCCTCCTGGCGCCTGGACTCGGCGGCCGGGGAGCGGACGCCGGCCGGAGCCGCCCCGCGGCGGCCTTACCTGCCGCTGCCGCTGGAGGGCGCCTTCGAGCCCGCCTTCCTCCGCAAGCGCAACGAGCGCGAGCGGCAGCGGGTGCGCTGCGTCAACGAGGGCTACGCGCGCCTGCGGGAGCACCTGCCCCGGGAGCTGGCCGAGCGGCGGCTCAGCAAGGTGGAGACGCTGCGCGCCGCCATCGGCTACATCAAGCACCTGCAGGAGCTGCTGGACGGCGCCGGGCCGCCGTGCCGGGCCGAGTGCAACAGCGACGGCGAGTCCAAGACCTCCTCGGCGCCTTCGCCCTGCAGCGAGGCCGAGGAGGGGGGCGTCTAGCGGGCGCCCCGGGGCCCCGCGCGCCCGGGACTTCTGGGCTGGGGGGGGGTGCGCAGAAAGTGGTTTGCATTTTTATTATTTTCTTTTCAACTTTCCGTTTTAGAGCGGGGGTCGGGGGGTGGAAAACCCTCTCCGTACTTTAGGGAAGAAAAGAAAAACGTACTTTTTCTGTGTTCTGGGGGTCCTGCCTGCCACCCTTATTTGGGTCAGGTCCCTGAACCTTAGGGGTGCTTATTGAGGAAATGTTCGAAAATGCAAACTGCAAGGTCCTGGAGCCCCTCGTTTATAACAACAACAACAACATTGTTCGGCAAGCGCAAAGGGCCGTGAACAACTGGAAATTCCCAGAGTTGGTGGAGTGGGTAAATTGTGGGCACAAATATTGGGCCCACGGAAGAAGAATTCCCGGCCCCGTCCCCCCACCTCAGCCCCCCAGCTCCCAATAAATACGCCACAGCTCTCCAGATGACGGGAGGGCTTTTCTGCATTTACTTCTTTGGGGGATTAGTCAGCAACGCTCTTTTCTATTTTGGGCCAAGGTGTCTGTATAGCAACTGGGAACGCGGCCGCTCAGGGCTGCGATGCGCCCAGGCTGAGTCCGTGCACGGTGTTGCTACAGGGGCTTTCTGTCTTCCATGCACCCCATAATTCCCCAGAAGCTACTATTTGGAAACTGTGTGGCCGCCTACGATGTGTCCTCTCTCAAGCTTTGTTCTCTTTGCAAGAGAATTCAAATTTGTATAAAAACTTACATGCCATCTCATGTTTTTATCCCTTTTAAAACTGTTGCTTTTCTCCGCACACACTCCTCTGTGGTTCCCATTCCAACGTGGGTTGAAGTGATGCTGTGACTTTGAAAAAAAAAAAAGGAAAAGGAAAGAAAATTGTTTGATGTTTCTACTTGGGGGGATTGAAGTTGGAAGATTTCTCAAAGTTTTGAGTTTTATCACCAGAAGGGTTTCCTGGTGTCCTGGTGTACTGTAATTAAGCAGTGACTCTGGCTCTCTCTCTCTCTCTCTCTCTCTGTGTGTGTGCATATTAGCACACTCATGCACTCATGTGTGCCAGTGATAGTAGAAGCCAGGGTGGGTTCACGCGTGCCAAGAACCCTTCCACCACTGCACTTTCATCTCCACTTGTTCTCAGCCTTTGGAGGGGGGTGGTGGTGTGAGGGTTGGGGACCACACCCCTTGATGCTCAGGCTATTGCATGGGGGGTAGGCAGCATGCATGCCAAGTGCCTTACACCCGGCACTATCTCTCTGGTCCAGTTCTCAGTCTTTTCAAAGCATTTCATTCTGGGTCATTTTTCCTCCCTTTGGGAATACATGAGTGAATTCAGTGGGTGAGTCAAATGCTTGTTCACATATCAAGATAAACATTCTCCAGAGTCGTTTCCTATTAAGCCCTGAGCACTGCTGAGTGTGACCCCCAAACCGGAAAAATCATACAACCTAATCAGCAGAATTGGCTCCTCACAAGTCGGCTAAGGGGATGGGCAAAGAAAATGAACAGTGGGAATAGGGTGCTCAGGCTAGTTTTCCTGGGGTTTATTGATCTGTGATTCACACCTGGCTCAACTTGTCCCCCAAACCTCAGGCTTGCCTGCTCCCCACCCAGGCTCTCCTTGCTTTGAGTGACTGAGCAAACTCTCCTTAACCTTTACAGCTTAATCCTCCCTATTTCACAGAGGTGGGTAAAGGCCTTGGCATTCTGTTTTCGTTTGTTTTGGTTTGGGCTTATTTGTAGTTCTGTGCTCAGGGAACGCTCCTGGTGGGGCTCAGGGGACCATATGTGGTTCTGGGTATGGAACCCAGGTTGGCTGCTTGCAAGGAAAGCCCCTTGTGCTTAACTCTCTGGTCTCCAGACTTCCAATGAGACATCCCATGTGGTCCCCTGAGCACTGCCAGGAGTAATTCCTGAGTGCAAAGCCAGGAGTAACCCCTGTGTATCGCCCGGTGTGACCCAAAAAGAAAAAAAAACAAGAAAAAAGAAGGGTCTGGAGTGATAGAACAGTGGGTGAGGCATTTGCCTTGCACACAGTCGACCCGGGTTTGATTCCCAGCATCCCATATGGTCCCCTGAGCACCGCCAGGAGTAATTCCTGAGTGCAAAGCCAGGAGTAACCCCTGTGCATCGCTGAGTGTGACCCAAAAAGAAAAAAAAACCAACCAACCAAGCAGACTTCCAATGAGAAATTAGCTGTGCTGTCCTTAATAGAGAAAAGTCCTAATTCTGGGCTGCATAGAGTCTGGTTGAAAGCGATCACTAGTCCTGGGTTCAGCTCCTGGTACCACAGTACCTTTATCAGGAATAATCCCTGAGTGCAGAGCCAGGAGTAAACTTTAAACAACGCTGGGTGTGGCCCCAAAAACAAAATAAAAAGTGATCACCAGGGAGTGTGTGTGGGGGCGCTTACTGGGCTGGAACTCATGCCTTGTAAGCTGTGAACCCCTGGTTCCACCCCTGCACTATGTGGTCCCCTGAATACTACCTACCAGGTGTGGCAGGAAAAGATTAAAAAAAAAGTTGCTATGTGAACTCAGCTTGATTTCATCAGTGTTTCCAAAGGGGACTGGATAACCATGTCCTATTAGGATTTTGCCTTCCAATTTAAGTCTATTTTTGTTGTTGTTGTTGTTCTGTTTGGGGGCCGTGCCTGGCAATGCTCAGGGATTACTGCTGACTCTGTACTCAAGAATAACTGCTGACGGTGCTCAGGGAACCATATGGGATGCCAGGGGTGAAACCCAGGTCTACTGCATGCAAGGCAAAGTGCCCACCTCTAGTTTAAGTCTAGAAGACCCCTAGATGTGACTTGACCTCGTGACGCCAAATTTAAGTGCAAATGTGGAATGACTAATGCTGCTCCTGGGGTTCTTCTCTGTGCTCAGGTGTGAGTTTCCAAGAGAAAGGCGCGGGCATGCTTGGGACTTGAGCATTTGGTGGCCGACAACCATTCTCCTGGCCGGCCCACGGCAACGGACGGATGCAGGACCAGGGAACAAAGAAACAGGGCCCCAGGCTTGTGGGTAGTCAGTTTATTTCTCTCTCCTCCCCTGCTTAGTCTGATATCTTCCCTTACAGTACAATCATAGTTTTGTAGTCATAGTTTTGGTCATAGTCCAAGTCATCATAGTTTCATCACCCTAGCTCCATCCTCCTAGTCCTTGACACTCTCTAGTTCTTATCTTCTTCATCATCACGAATCACGAAGTCCCGTTAATCGTCAATTTCTCGAGTGAGCTCAGTAACCTCTCCATTCGTCCTTTCCCTGAGATCTTAGAAGTTTCTCTCGACTTGGCCCTCCCAACGATGTTGATGTCGATGTTGATGTCGCACTGGAGGCTCTTTCAGGGTCAGGGGAATGAGATCCAGCTTGTTTTTAGCATATGAATACACCATGGGAAGCTTGCAAGGCTGTCCCATGTGGGCAGGAAACTACCAGGAGATTGCTAGTTTCTCCCAGAGGGAGAAGTAGGCTACAAGATAACGTGCGGCCGCTTGCTTTTAAGTCTCTGGATGTTGGCTGTTGATGGAATTACACACACCTGGGTTCCTCTGCCGGTACTTTCATGTGTGAGGCCTGTCCGAATGTGTGGAGAGGGGTCTCGAGCATGGCTGTAGCTAGGTTCTGGTGGTCTTCGGCCCCCAGGAGCTCTGCTCGGGGTGGGGAGGGAAGCTGGAGCCCATCCCCTCCGAGGGGCCCCAGGGAAGACAGCCAAGCGTGCGGGCAAGAGACTCTCTGCCTTCTTCATCATAAAACATAGTTATATAGAAATTGTGAAGGGTGGGGGTACACATAGGTGGGGTTGACCATTGTCATAACAACTAACAGATGTAAAGGCACTGTTCAGGGGAAGTTCTAGGAGATTAACTCAAGGACAAAATCTCATCGGAGAGCTCAGGACTCCAGATCACTGTGAGACCCGCTCAAGGCGGGATTCCACTTAGGGTGTATTGCTTTCTCCTTTCCTCAGCTAGTTATCTGTTTAACCAATCATATTAAATTTAATTCTTATAATATTTCTAGTCATTTTGTATGAACACAATAAGAGATGGGCTGGAGCAATAGCACAGTGGGTGGGCAAGGCGTTTGCCTTGCACGCGGCCGACCCCAGTTCAATTCCTCTGTCCCTTTCAGAGAGCCCAGCAAGCTACTGCGAGTATCTCGCCCGCCTGGCAGAGCCTGGCAAGCTACCCGTGGCGTATTAAATATGCCAAAAACAGTAACAACAAGTCTTACAATAGAGATATTACTGGTGCCCGCTTGAACAAATTGATGAGCAACGGGATGACAGTAATGACAGTGATACAGTAAGAGATGTATTAAGCTTAAAGGTTGCCTCTTCCTGGGGACATCTCACTATGTATCCCAGACTACAGTCCTCAGGCCAGGTTAATCTTTCCTAACTCCAGCAGGGTCTTTATTCAGTTACTTCTTTTTGGGTCATGACAGAGTTTGTACCATGACAATGCTCTTAACTTATCATACTTATGGTTCTTAGCTTGTTCCCTTCTGATGCCAGGGTAGCGTACAGCTTACCCTGGGTCCATCTAGTCTCTTTATTGGGACCCTCCCTTTGGAGGTGTTAGGAAGTAAGGGCAACTGAGGTTTAAGTCAGTAAAGATGACGGATGCCCAGGTGTAAATATTGTTTGGAGTCAATTAACTCCCATGTTACAAAAGCATAGCATCAACTGTTTTCCCGTATCTATACAAAAAGGACATTGCTAAACCATGCAAATGACATAAAGGAAAGAGAAAAGCAATATAGGATTGTGCTTGATGGGCTGGAGCTATAGCACAGCGGGTAGGGCATTTACCTTGCATGCAGCTGACCCGGGTTCGATTCCTCCATCCCTCTCAGAGAGCCCGGCAAGCTAACGAGAGTATCCCACCCGCACAGCAGAGCCTGACAATCTACCCGTAGCGTAGTCCATATGCCAAAAACAGTAACAACAAGTCTCACAATGGAGACGTTACTGGTACTCGCTTGAGCAAATTGATGAACAATGGGACGACAGTGCTACGGTGCTACAGTGCTTGATGGAATTGGGTGTGCCTCAGGGCACTGTTGTGGGAGTAACTCAATAAACCTAAGCTTCCTGCGGGAGGAACAAGGACAACACAATGTTATCCAACGCTCAGAGGTCACTCCTGGTAGGCTCAGGAGGCCATGTAGGGTATCAGGCATCAAACCTAGGCAGGCTTCATGCAAGGCAAACACTCTACCCTCTGCGCTATCTCCAGACCCACCCAGGGTTCTACTGGTCCACCTGCCTAGATGGGCCTGGTGCCACGGTTCCCTCAAACTTTCTTCAGAACTGGCGCTGCTGGTTCAAAACTTCCCCTTCTGTTTACATGTACCAGTAGCAGGAACCAGCTTTTCTTTCCCTTGAAGTGGGTTACAGCTGCCCAAATATCTAAGTCTTCACTTGGAGTCTCTATTATCTCCAAGTCTACTGAGACATTTTTACCAGTCAGGGAAGACAACAATTTTTTTTTAGGCATTTTTTTAAAAAAAATTTTATTCTTTTATTGAATCACCATGTGGAAAGTTACAAAGGTTTCAGGTTTAAGTCTCAGTTATACAATGCTCGAACACCCATCCCTCCTCCACCAGTGCACATATTCTACCACCAAGAATCATAGTATACCTCCCCCCACCCCCCCAAGACAACAATTTTTTTTTCGCTTTTTTGGGTCACACCCAGCAATGCACAGGGGTTACTCCTGGCTCTGTATTCAGGAATTACCCCTGGCAGTGCTCAGGGGACCATATGGGATGCTGGGAATCGAACCCGGGTCGGCCGCATGCAAGGCAAATGCCCTACCCGCTGTGCTATTGCTCCAGCCCCAAGGCAACAATTTTTAAAGGAAAGTAACCAATGTTACCTTCTTGGAGACTTCCAAGTTGGAAGAGAGACTAACAACTTGCAGAGAACCTTAGATTGGGGATGAGGAGGGGGTGCAGGGCCAGGGAGAGAGCTCAGCTGGTGAGCATGTGAGCAAGCGAGAACACACACTTTCTCTCTCTCTCTCTCTCTCTCTCTCTCTCTCTCACACACACACACACACACACACACACACACACACTCTCACACACACACAGAGTGAGACCGTGAATTTAATCCCAGCCCTTGGGGTGCAGTATCGGTGGCCCCAGAACCATGAATCCCGGGGCCTGACCACTGAAGTGCAGAGCATCTTCTGGAGCGGTTTCAGGGCCCTGAACACTGGCGGAACATAGGGGAGATAAAAACATGGTATAAGGCCTGAGAGCTAGTACAGCAGATAGGGCACTTGGCTTGCACACAGCTGACCCGGGTTCAATCTCCGGTCAATCTCCGGTCAATCCACTTATGGTCCCCTGAACCCACCAGGATTGAGCCCTGAGCAGAGCCGAGAATAAGTTCGGAGTACCTCTGGTGTAGCCCCCACAGAAAAACAAACAGACAAAAAAAGGAGCTTGATTCAGTGGTCGTACAGTAATGCAGAGTATTCCCACTGCATCTCTCGTGGGCAACACGGACACCTTGGCATTCTTTTCCTTTATTGTTTTGTTTGTAGGCCACACCCACCTGTGCTCAGGGCTTCCTCCCGGCTCTGTGCTCAGGGCTCACTCCTGGTGGGGCTTGGGGGACCCTATGGGGTGCTGGGGATTGAGCCCGGGCAGACCGAGTGTAAGGCAAGTGCCCTCCCCGCTGTACTATCTCTCTGAGTTCTCGGTGTTCTTTTGTTCTGTACAATATCTCCAACCCCTCATTTAAAGAAAATAAATCAGATCATTTTTCCTAGAAACTTCTTGGTGGCTAACAGAAGGAGCAACAAAGAAGCATCTAGGATGTTCAAATTTTCCCTTTCCCTTAAACTCTCCAAAAGATCAAAACGAATTACTGACAAGTGTGTAGGGCCAGTGGAGTGAAACGAGCTTTAGGGAAAGGGAGCATTTATGAAAGAACAACTTGTATGTGGATGGCCTTCAAGATCATCTGGTTTTTCTTTCTTTCTTTTTTTTTTTTTGAGAAGGGACTTTGGGGCACACCCAGCAGTGCGCAGGGGACCCAGTGGTGCTGGAGATGGACCCCGAGCCTCTCTCATACAGGGCCCATTCCCAGCCCTCTGAGCTCTCTCTCCAGCCCCCTGTTTTAATTCTGTTGATTTGGTTTGGGTCTTAGACATTCAGCTCCAGCATTGACTATCCTTTGTGCTTTTAGAAGATGATTTGTGATTCACACCTTGATTCACTGTGGCAGCGCCCATCCCCCGCCCTGAATGAGCAAAGGTGGGGGTGGGCAGAAGGAAATATGGGGCAGGGTGGTCTCACTCAGGGTCCAGCTCCATCCCCACTGACTGGAGAATGGGGTGAGGTGAGAACCTCTGAAGTCTCCTTGGCCTGGGGTAGGACCCACAGAAATGAGGCATGTGGTCCAGAGGCCCCTCCGGTTTGGTCATTTGTCAAGGTGCCAAGCCTTGGCCAGAGCAAGTGACCTTCAGTAGGGTTCACCTAGGGCCAGTGACCCTCCGCAGTGAGGCTCGCCCAGGGCAGGTGGCTGTAAGGCGTGGCCACCTCTTGCCTCACTGCCCAGCACTTGCTTCTCTCTCCTCTTCCCCCACAGAAAAGACCCAACCCAGAGCTGCAGATTTCCCACTTTTTTGAGCCCTGGTGACGGTGCCCTATGGTTGGTTTTTGTTTGAATGCAGACTTCAGAGCCCTGTGTTAAGTGGAATTTGAAGACTTTTAATCACCTGGAAGGAAAAATGAGCCAATTTCAGTTTCATATGAAGGGGCAGGGCCTGGGGAATGTATCCCTGAGACAGTTGAGGTCCCAAGTGAAAAATGTCTCAGGAAATGGGGGATCTGATCTAACTTCATGTGAGTGGGGGGCTGGAGAAATAGTGCAGCAGGTAGGGCCAATCTGGGTTCAATCCCCACCTGAGTTAAATAACCCGACATTCCATTTGGTCCCCAGAGCACTGCCAGGAGTAATTCCTGAGGCAGAACCAGGAGTAAGCCCTGAGTAATTCTGGGTGTCGACCCCAAAACAAAAACAAACAAACAAAACAAAAAAAAAGATAAGTGAGTGGAGAAGAAGGAGAGGCTGGATGAGGCCTTTGGCAGGTGGAAATGGAGAATTCTAGGCAGAGGGAGGAAAGTTCAGATTCGGGAAAGACTGAGTAAGAAGCGTCATGTAAGCCACGGCTATACCCAGATTCTAGAAGGTATTGGAAGAAGGCTAAAAAAGCCTTGAACTCAGGCTGGAGTGATAGTCCAGTGGGTAGGGTGTTTGCCTTGCACGCGACCAGCCCGTGTTCAATTCCCAGCATCCCATATGGTCCCCCAGCACCACCAGGAGTAATTCCTGAGTGCAGAGCCAGAAGAAACCCCTGAGCATCGCCGGGTGTGGCCCAAAAAGCAAAAAAAAAAAAAAAAAACCCACCAAAAAACAACCCACAAACCACCTTGAACTTTATTTGTCAGACAATGTGCAACTCTTGGGGGGAATTGAAGGGGGGAGGTGATATTGGGAGATGTTTGGGTGGGTGGGTGGGGGGGTGCAGAATCTAAGGCCGGGCAGTGGCCTGGGCAGGAAAGAGAGTGCGGGAGAGGAAGGCGGCATTACCAGGTAGATATCCTCAATAGGTCTTGGCAACGGGATGGGAAAGTGGGTGAAATTAGAGACAATTCAAGGGGGCTGGAGTGATAATACAGCAGGGATAATACATTTACTTTGTACCTAGATGACCCAGGTTTGATCCTCGGCATCCCATATAGTCCTCTGAGTACCACCAGGAGTGATTGATTCCTGAGTGCAGAGCCAGGAGTAACCCCTAAGTACAGCCAGGAGTGGCCCCCCCAAACAAACAAACAAACAAAACAATAAAAAAAAGAAAATTCAAGAGAGCTCCCATCAGCTGAAGTTGGAAGCAGAGAACAAGAGGTTGAAGTGGTCAGTGTCTTGTTTTAGAGGCCGAGAGATTGTACAGGGCTAAGGCACTTGCCTCGCACGCCTGATCCCAGTTCAATCCACAGTCCCACATCTGAGCCCCCACAAGCAGCAACAGAGGGGATCCCCTGAGCACAGAGCCAGGAGTAAGCCCTGAGCACAGCCACCTATAGCTCAATCCCCAGCCCCCACCAAACAAAAAGTCTTGTTTTAGAGATACTGGGTTTACAATGTGGCTAGGTCCAGGGAGATAATACAAGGGAAGGCCCTTGCTGGGCAAGTGACTGATGTTAGTTCAAGCATCTGGACCACGTGGTCTCCGAGCACTGTGAGGAGTTGGGAAATAACCTCTGAGCACTACTGGGGAAGACCCAAACCACACACATACACACACGGGAATGGAAGCCAGCGTGTCTCCGCGAGGGAGCCTTGATGAGAAGCGGCCCCAGAGCCCTCACGGAAGGCGCCTTTGCAGAAGAAACTGTCTTTGAAGAGGACTGAGCCGTAGCATGGAGAACCAGGTTCGATGAGATCAGGGCAATTAAACGCAGATGTCATTCGAGAAGCAGGGAGGAGTGGTTGGCAGCATCGCGTGAATCAGAGGTGTGAGGCGTGTAAGGGCGAGGGGACCCACTGGATTTGGCCATTAAAAGATCACTGAGACGTTTGTTGGTGCATAAAAGGGACGGGTGAGAAAGCAGAGGTCGAAGGCTGCCCTTTAAAACACTTCCCAGGTCCTGGTGAGGGCTGCGGTGGGAAGGGAAGGGTATGGAGTGAAAGATGGGAGAGCCAAGAGATTTGGGGGCCAGAGAATACTGGGGCTGAGGGGCTCGGCCCGACCGTGGCTGATCCCAGCTCACTCTTCTGAGTGCCTCCAGGGGCACTTCTGAGCACAGAACCAGGAGGAACTCTTTTTTTTTTTTTGCTTTTAGGGTCACACCCAGTGATGCACAGGGGTTACTCCTGGCACTGCACTCAGGAATTACTCCCGGCGGTGCTCAGGGGACCATATGGGATGCTGGAAATCGAACCCAGGTTGGCGTGTGCAAGGCAAACGCCCTACCCGCTGTGCTATCGCTCCAGCCCCCGCAAGCAGGACTCTTGGACTGGCCTCTCCTCCCAAGCCCAGGTGCTGCCTTCAAGTGAACTCAGAGCAAAGTCCTACCGGTCTGGGGAAAGCAAGGCAGAGGCTTATCAGCATGACCCAGTTAGACTCAAGCTACGTCATGTACTTGAGTGTTTTCGGAGCTGTATCTGTCTAGACAAGTCAGAACTCCCGAAGTTATTGGGTCTGAGAGATAGTACAGGGGTTAAGGTGCTTGCCTTGCATGTAGATGACCCTGGTTCGAATCCCAGCACAGTCTGGTCCCATGAGCACAGAGCCAGGAGTATGGTCCTCTGAGTGTGGATGGTGTGGCCCAAATGCCTCCTCTCCACCAGAAAATTCCCCAATTTATGACATCATCAACATTTGGTGGCTCTCTGGGCTCAGACCTTGCTGCAGGGTGAGTCTGTCAGGGTGCTTGGGAACCCAGCACCTTTTCATCCGCCCCTGTGACCCTTGCATCTCTGTGGCCAGGACAGGACTGAGGGCTGGACTTGCTTTCTAGTTTCCGTCTTGGCCCGTGAAACCAGAGAACGACTTCCGGCTCTTTGATTCTTTTTTTATTTATTATTTATTTTTTTTAAGTTTTATTTATTTATTTATTTTTGCTTTTTTGGGTCACACCCGGCGATGCTCAGGGG
The DNA here is from genome assembly GCF_027595985.1 of Sorex araneus. NCBI lineage: Eukaryota > Metazoa > Chordata > Mammalia > Eulipotyphla > Soricidae > Sorex > Sorex araneus. The sequence continues at coordinate 48,591,726 of NC_073311.1, forward strand.
TTACTCCTGGCTTTGCACTCAGGAATCACCCCTGGCGATGCTCGGGGGACCATATGGGATGTTGGGAATCGAACCTAGGTCGGCCGTGTGCAAGGCAAATGCCCTACCCGCTCTGCTATCACTCCAGCCCCTTGATTCTTTTTTTAAAAAAAGTTATTTATTTTTATTTTTAAATTTTTTATTAGTGGATCACCGTGAGGTACAGTTACAAACTTATGAATTTTCATGTCTGCATTTCAGTCATACAGTGATCGTTTACATCCCTCCACCAGTGCCCATTCTCCTCCACAGCTCTTTGATTCTTATCTCGGAGCCGTGGGTGCCTTTGACTTTGGGCGTGCTGGGTGGCTGGGTGGGGTCCTTGCGTGGCTATTCAGTGGATCCTTTGGCGGAAGCTTTCGCCATCGGTTTCATGTTGGGTTACTCCCAGTCGTCTGGCCAAAATCAAACCACAGGGCCAGTGGCCAGAAGCCGGGCACCCAGACGGGAGAGAACTCTCCAAACTGGTTTCTGCCCGCGGAGCCAGCCGGAGGGGACCACACCTGAAGACACTTCTCTTTGCCTTGACCTTGGAGACGTCTGGAAGGAATCCTGCCTGTTCTGGGCCTAGAAAGGGCCTTGGGAATTGACCTGCTTTCTCTGGAGGCATGGAGAATGGGGCTGGGGTGAGTGAAAGGAACCATCACACTGTAAGGGCAGGCACATATTTGTTTCTACCTAAAAAATTCCACCTCAGCTTGGGCTGGAGGGGAGAACAGCGAGGAAGGCACTTGTCTGGACTGTGCTTTGATGTAGTCTTCATTACGTGTGGTTCCCTGAGCATTGCCAAGGGTGATTCTTGAGCACTGAGCCAGGAGTAATCTCTGAGCATCCAGGTGTGGCTCCAAAACCAAAAGGATAAATGTATATTTTGATTTTGAGGGAGTTTATATTGTGGCTCTTTTGCATAAAGCTATTTAAGTTCAGAGGCTGGGGAGATTGTACAGGGGCTAAGGTGCTTCGCCCAGGTTTGAACCCTAGCCCCACATGGTTTTCCAAGCATAGCTGCGAGAGACTCATGAGCACAGTGCCTGGAGCAGCTCCCAGCACTGCTGGGCGTGGGCCAACTCTCTCTCTTCTCCATGTCCCACTCCCCCAAATGAAACAGACAGGGGCCAGAGAGGTACTACAGTGGGTACCACACTGGCCTTGCATGCACTCGACCAGATTCAACTCACGATTCGGGTTATGGTCCCAGAGTCCTGCCAGGAGTGAGCCCTGAGCACTGCTGGGTGTGACCCAAAACCATAAACAACAACAACAACAACAACAATCCAAAGACCCTGCACTCCCCCAGGTTGATTGTAACCCAAAGCAAGTTGCCGAAATTCCTGTACTATCTCTCCAGCCCCTAGAGTGTGGTGTGTGTGTGTGTGTGTGTGTGTGTGTGTGTGTGTGTGTGTGTTTGTGTGCCACACCTGGCGGTGCTAAGAGATTACTCCTGGCTCTGCACCCAGGAATCACTCCTGGCGAGGTTCAGGGAACCATATGGAATAGCGGGGTTGGAATGCGGGTTGGTCATGTGCAAGACCAACCCCATCCCACTCGGCTCTGGCTCTGGCCCCTGACCTTTGAACCTTTCAACGTGACATGACGGATCCCATCCCCTGAGCATCCCAGTACGTGGAACCTTCCAATTAAGGCTGTGATTTATTTCCCAATAGCACCGAGCACTTTTCTGTGCTCCGAGGGCCACGACTGGGTGTCCTACCCATGGGATCCATTCAGACAGTCTCCCTGGAGACGGTATTTGATCCCATAGGGAAGGGTGCCCCCAGGAGGCTGCCCCATTCAAGTGCCAGTCCCTGGCTCCAGGTTGTCATTGTCAGCGGTGCTTTCCACCCGCTGGCAAGAGGTGAGAGACACCCACTCGGATTTCAGGATTTGCTTATAGAACTCAGGATGCCAGTTGGCCTTTCTAGATGCGCAGCTTCTCGCCTCTCTTTCTCTCTCTCCTCTCTCTCTCTCCCTCTGCCAGACCGGCAGTGCTCAGGGCTTACTCCTGGCTCTGCACTCAGGGATCACCCCTGGGGGGGGCCCGGGGGACCCTGTATAGTGCCGGGGCTCAAACCCGGGTCGGCCGCGCACAAAGCAAGCACCCTACCTGCTCTACCACTGCTCTGGCCCCGAGATGTCCAGCCTCTTTTAAAGGACAGGCATGAAAAGCCTGGGTCCGAGCCTGGGCAGTGCCTTTTCCTCTTCCTGCCTCTTCCTCTGCTCCCTGGCAGGGAAGCTCTCTGCACTCCCTTCATTGGGGTCCTGGAAGCTTAGACGGAGGAAATCATTGATCAGTGGGGACGGGAAGCCCTGGCCCCTTGTAGGAGGTCGTGGGTGGGACTGAAAGTGCCAGATCTAATCACTTGATCAATCTCCTGGCAGGCCGCCCTCTGGGGCTTTCCAGAAGTCGCCTCATTAACACACTGGTTGAAAGGAGCTAGTTAAGGATAATAAGACACCTTTATCATTTTATCACTCAGGAAATTCCAAGGGTTTTTAGGAGCGCTGTGCCAGAAATAGGGACAAAGACCCAGGATAGATTTTGAAAGTTATAAATCAGGGTATCGCACAGGGGCACTGCTCTGCACCACCCCAAATCCGCAAATCCAACTTGGTTCAGTGCAACCGGCAGAGTCCCTTGACATTTCACCAACTGTGGGGCCGGGAATGTGGCTCAAGGTGGCGTGTTTGTCTTGCAAGTGTGAGACCCTGAGTTCCATTCCTCCATGCGTGGTAACCAGAGCACTAAGCTGGGAGTAAGTCCCGAGCACCACCCAGATCCAATAAACTAAAATTAAAACATAACTTTCACCAATTGTCCCAACAAGTTTGCTCATTCCTCTTAGATTTAGGATACTGTCCAGGAACGTGTGTTGACTTGAGTTTCTCTCTCTCTCTCTCTCTCTCTCTCTCTCTCTCTCTCTCTCTCTCTCTCTCTCTCTCTCTCTGTCTCTGTCTCTGTCTCCTCACCATGAGATAGAGCATTATAAAGCTGTTCATGATTGGGTCATACAATGTTCCAATACCCATTCCTCCACCAGTGTAACTTCCCAGCATCAATGTTCCCTGTTTTCCTCTCCTCCCCAACTGCCCCAACCCCAGCCTGCCTCTATGGCAGGCACTTCTCTTCACCTCTGTCTGTCTGTCTGTCTGTCTGTCTTGTCAGGCCCCCTCTGGACCCTGCGTGAACTCCTTGCCTTTGGGGGTGGGCCACGTATTGGCGAGGAGGTGGGCCAGATAGTCACAGGCGGGAGCACTAGCTCCACCCTCCTGAAGGACGTCTGCCCCTGCATGCGCTCTGGACAAAACATCACAGGAGCGAACTGTGCCCTAGGCCAGATATAGTCACCTCCATCACCTACCCACACTGTCTTCTGCCGGGTCTCTCCTTTTTTTTTTTTTTTTTTTTTTTTTTTTTGCTTTTTGAGTCACATCCAGCGATGCTCAGGGGTTACTCCCAGTTTTACACTCAGGAATTACTCCTGGCTGTGCTTAAGGGACTATATGGGATGCCGGGGATCAAACCCGGGTCAGGCGCACGCAAGGCAAACGCCCTACCCGCTGTGCTATCGCTCCAGCCCCTGGGTCTCTCCTTTTAAACCACCACTGTCTTTGCGATCAGTTGATATTTGGTTGGGGCCGGCATCCTGATACCCTGTTCCTCACCCATTTGCCACCCTCTCTCCTCAGCCTTAATGACATTGCCCATCTGCACCAGGTACTGCCTTCGGAGAGGCCAAACGTTGACCCTCTATTCTCATTAGTTCTCTCTGTCTTCCCGTTGTTCATGGATTTGCTCGAGCAGGCACCAGTAACATCTCCATTGTGACACTTGTTACTGTTTTTGGCATATCGAATTATTCAATCTTTGATTAGTTCTCTGACACTTTTAAAAAAATAAAAAAAAATTTTTGTTTTGGGGTCACACTAGGCGATGCTCAGGGCTTACTCCTGGTTCCTCACTCAGGCATTACTCCTGGTGGTGCGTAGGGGGATCATATGGGATACCGGGGATCGAACCTGGGTCAGTTGCATGAAAGACAGACGCCCTACTTGCTGTATTATCTCTCCGGCCCTAGCCCTCCCACACTTACTAGCGGCATTCTCATGTCCTCTCCTAGTTCATCAAAATCCATTCACTTTTTTTTTTTGGTGTGTGTGCTTGGGAGTTCATCCGGCAGTGCTCAGGGATCACTCCTGGCTCTGGGAACCATGTGTGGTGCTGGGGATGGAATCTGTGTCAGCTACATGCAATTCGAGTGCTTTAGTTTTTGTACTACATCTCTGGTCCCTCCTTTACTTATTTATTAAAATTTTTTTGTTTGGTTTTGGTTTTGGGGCCACACCCAGCGATGCTCAGAAGTGACTCCAGCAGCGGGTAGGGCGTTTGCCTTGCACGCGGCCGACCCGGGTTCGAATCCCAGCATCCCATATGGTCCCCTGAGCACGGCCAGGGGTGATTCCTGAGTGCAGAGCCAGGAGTAACCCCTGTGCATCGCCGGGTGTGACCCAAAAAAGAAAAAAAAAAAAACAAAAAAACCCAGAAACTTAAATTCTTTCACACCAGTGTTGAGCTTTCTTTCAACTAGCACATGGACTTTCATAGAGACCCCTAATTTTCTTTATTTTTAAATTTTTTATTAGGGAATCACTGTGATGTGCCGTTACAAACTAATGAACTTTTGTGTTTGCATTTCACTCATACAATGATCGTTTACCCATCCCTCCACCAGTGCCCATTCACCTCCACCAATGATCCCAGTATCCCTCTCACTACCCCCACCCCATCCCCCACCACCCCACCCTGCCTCTGCGGCAGGGCATTCCCTTTTGTTCTCTCTCCTTTTGGGTGTTGTAGTTTGCAACAGAGGTACTGAGTAGCCTTCATGTTCAGTCTATAGTCTACTTTCAGTTCACATCTTCCAACCCGAATGGGTCCTCCCACCATCCTCTACTTGGTGTTCCCTTCTCTATCTGAGCTGCCTTTTCCCCCAGCATGTGAGGCCAGTTTTCAAGCTGTGGGGAAGACCTCCTAGGCTTTATCTCTGCCACTCTTGGGTGTTGGTCTCCCACTCTGTTATTTTATATTCCACAGATGAGTGCAATCTTTCTATGTCTGTCTCTCTCTTTCTGACTCATTTCACTTAACATGATACTTTCCATGTTGATCCACTTATATGAAAATTTCATGACTTTATCTTTTCTAACAGCTGCATAGTATTCCATTGTGTAGATGTACCAAAGTTTCTTTAACAAGTCATCTGTTTTTGGGCACTCTTTTTTTTTTCCAGATTTTGGCTATTTTAAACAGTGCTACAATGAACACACAAATGCAGATGTCATTTCTACTATACTTTTTTGCCTCTCTGGGATATATTCCCAGGAGTGGTATTGCTGGGTCAAATGGGAGCTCAATTTCTAATCTTTTGAGAATCGTCCATATTGTTTTCCAAAAGGACCGAACCAGTTGGCATTCCCACCAATAGTGAAAGAGAGTCCCTTTCTCCCCCACATCCACGCCAACACCGGTTGCTTTTGTTATTTTGGATGTGGGCCAGTCTCTGTGGTGTGAAATGATATCTCATTGTTGTTTTAATCTGCATCTCCCTGATGGTTAGTGACGTAGAGCATTTTCCCAAGTGTCTTTTAGCCATTCGGATTTCTTCTTTGAGAAAATTTCTGTTCATTTCCATCCCCCATTTTTTAATGGGATCAGGAGTTTTCTTCTTGAGTTCAACCAGTGCCTTGTATATTCTTGATATCAACCCCTTTTCAGATGTGTATTGGGTGAATATCCTTTCCCATTCTGTAGACTGTCTTTGTATTTTGGTCACTGTTTCTTTTGAGGTGCAGAAGCTTCTCAGTTTAAGGTAGTCCCATTTGTTTATCTCTGTTTTCGCTTGCTTGGCCAGTAGCGTGTCATCTTTGAAAATACCTTTAGCTTCAATGTCTTGGAGGGTTTTGCCAACCTTGTTTTCCATGAACCTTATGGATTCTGTTCTGATGTTGAGATCTTTAATCCACTTTAACCTGAATTTTATACATGGTGTTAGGTAGAGATCAGAGCCCATTTTTTTTTTTTGCATGTAGCTGTCCAGTTTTTGCCAGCACCATTTGTTGAAGAGGCTTCCCTCACTTACTTTTATCAGTTTTAATTCATTCATTCAGTGAACTCTGTTTCATTGTCTTGATTTTTGTGGGGGTCCATCTGGCCATGCTCTCTGCTATGTCGGGGCTCCTTTCAGTAGTTCCCGGGGAATCTAGGCCTCCTCCAGGCACATGTGTGGGTCAGCCATGTGTAGGCACTTTAGCCCCAGTACTATCTCTGACACATAGATATACTGCCTCTGAACCCACACACATACTTCCTAAGAATCAGTTGAGTAAATCCCACATCCCACTCATTATATGTGAGCTTTTATGTGATTGTGCATTTTTCTGGGGAGAGTGTTCTAGCTGAGCTCTTACCAGATTTTTTTTTTCTTTCTGGTTTTTGGGACACACCTGACAATGCTCAGGGCTTACTCTTTGTTTTGCACTCAGGGATCACTCCTGGCAGTGCTCGAGGGACCATATGGAATGCCAGGGATCGAACTCGGATCAGCCACGTACAAAACAAATGCCCTATGCACTGTACTACCTCTGTCCCCTCTTATCAGATTTTATTTATTTATTTATTTATTTTGCTTTTTGGGTCACACCTGGTGATGCACAGGGGTTACTCCTGGCTTTGTACTCAGAAGTTACCCCTGGAAGTGAGCAGGGGACCATATGGGATGCTGGGAATTGAACCCAGGTTGGCTGCATGCAAGTCAAACGCCCTACCCGCTGTGCTATCACTCCAGCCCCTCTTATCAGATTTAAAAGGAAGGTTCTGGACGTTGGAAGTTTGATCCACTATTAGACTCATTCTTTTTTTTTTTTTTGCTTTTTGGGTCACACCTGGCGATGCACAGGGGTTACTCCTGGCTCTGCACTCAGGAATTACCCCTGGCTGTGCTCAGGGGACCATATGGGATGCTGGGATTCGAACCTGGGTCGGTTGTGTGCAAGGCAAACGCCCTACCCGCTGTGCTATCACTCCAGCCTCCTAGACTCATTCTTGAGTAGCCCACAGGGAGTTATTTTTACCTTCTTGCTATCTCAATTACTTCAATCCTAAAGCACTGTAGCACTGTAGCACTGTAGTCCTGTTGTTCATCGATTTGCTCGAGCGGGCACCAGTAACGTCTCCATTGTGAGACTTGTTGTTACTGTTTTTGGCATATCCAATACGCCACGCTTAGCTTGCCAGGTTCTGCCGTGCGGGCGGGATACTCTCGGTAGCTTGCCGGGCTCTCCGAGAGGGACGGAGGAATCGAGCCCGGGTCAGCGCGTGCAAGGCAAACGCTCTACCTGCTGTGCTATCGCTCCAGTCCAATCCTAAAGCAACCCTGTAGATTATAGAAAATAACCAATAAACATTAGCTCTTTCATTTTGATTTTTTTTTTTGTTTTAGGGCCACACAGAGCATTGCTGGGGTGGGGGGAGTCTCCTAGCCCTGTGCGAGGGGGTTGCTTCTGGCTGTGCTGGGGATTGAGCCCTTCACTCCCAGAAGACAGCATGCATTTAGATCTGTTGAGCTGTCTATCTCTCCAGCCCGACAAGCACCAGCTCTTCAGAGTATCAGAGAGGAATCTTACGTTCAGCAGCTAGAAACTCCAGTAACTCCTGAACATCCCGGCGATATTTCTAGTTTCCCTCCCTGCAGAACTTATTTAATAGCTTTTGAGAAGAAAAGGCTCTGGTGAGGTCGCTCAGGGAGCTGAAGTGTACGTTTGGCGGGCAGGAGGGCTGGCTTTGATCCCTGGCACGGCACAGTTCTCTGAGCACTTCTGGGAACAAACCCGAAACAAAGAAATGAATAAACAGTAAGTTGGGGCAAGGAGATAGGTCAGAAAGATAAAATGCATGCCTGGCTTGCACGGCATCCTGGGTTTGCTCCTGAGCTCTGCATCACTCTCAAGCTCTGCCATCTGTGGCCTGCTGGTCCCCAGCACGTAGGGACTGAGCACTGGATAGTCACTGGGAGTGGCTGCTGGGCCTGAGCACTGATGAGGAGACATACACAGGCTTTATAGGAATAGATACTGCTTTTTGATTACTGCTGACTCAGTGCTCAGAGCTGCTTCCTGAATTGTGTGGTCAACCCCCATTCCATCCCAGATCTGGCATCTAATTACGAGAACCGAGGAGACTCACTCCTCTGTAGGGCCAGGAATAGCCCCTGGACGATATTCGGCATAACCCCCTTTGTCCAAAAGGTTATGATTTACTGGGCCCAACACATCAGTTTTGGGGTGTGAATGGATCTGTAGGGGGCAAAGGCCAGAAGGTGGAGAGGCTCAGGTGAGGTCATCACGCGGGAGCAGGGGTGAAGCAGCAGTGATGAATGAGCAGGGTGGGGAGGCCACAAGTTGACCCCATGAAAGGGTTTAGTTCTTTTAGGGTTTTGTTCAAGGGTGAGGGCACAGCCACTGTTGATCAAAGGCTATTCCTGGTTCTGTGCTCCCGGGTCCCAGTGGTGCCTCTGGGTGGCCCCAAATGTGATGCCAGGGTTCGAAGCAGATTGGTTGCATCCAAGGCCTTAAACCCTGTGTGATGGCTCCGACCCCAAAAAGAGGAAAGTTAAGGGAATGGCCCTGGAGTGACTAAATAGTCTCAGATGTTGCAGAAGGCAGATGCTATGAAAGTAGTGAGAAGAGGCCTGTTTCACACACTCGTCTAGCTGGGTAAAACCTTTCCTGTTTATCCCGACACACTTGGGAGCACCCAGGATCTCTGATCTACCTTGACGAGGTGCAGCAAGGGCAATTCCATTTAGGAGAAATTTGGGAGAATGCTCCATGTTTTTTAAAAAAAAAAAATCCAAGATTCAGGGGTCTGAGAGATAGTATTGTGGTTAGGTGGGTAGGTTTTTTTTTTTCTTTTTGGGTCACACCCAGCAATGCACAGGGGTTACTCCTGGCTCATGCACTCAGGAATTACTCCTGGCGGTGCTTGGAGGACCATATGGGATGCTGGGAATTGAACCCAGGTCGGCCGCACACAAGGAAAATGCCCTACCCGTTGTGCTATCGCTCCAGACCTAGGTGGGTAGGTTTCTTGCACTGCACGTGCCTGACCTGGGTTTTGATCCTCAGTACCCCGTAAGGCCCCCAACCCTCACCAGGAGTGATTTCTGAGTGCAGAGCCAGGAGCGAGCCCTGAGCACTGCCAGGTGTAGTCCCAACCCGCCCCTCCCCCCCAAATAGCACTGTAGCACTGTAGTCCCATTGTTCATCGATTTGCTCAAGTGGGCACCAGTAACGTCTCCATTGTGAGACTTGTTACTGTTTTTGGCATATTCAATACACCACGGGTAGCTTGCCAATCTCTGCTGTGCGGGCGGGATACTCTCGGTAGCTTGCCAGGCTCTCTGAGAGGGACGGAGGAATTGAGCTCAGGTAGGCTGCATGCAAGGCAAAACGGCTACCTGCTATGCTATCACTCCAGCCCCCTCCCTCTCCAAATATACCTCTTAAATATCTTGTGGTAATTTTATGATTTTTGTGCCACACCTGGCAGTGTTCAGGATTTACTCCTGGCTCTGCATTCAGGAATTACTCCTCGTGGACCTCGGGGGACCATATGGGGTACCAGGAATTGAATCCAAGTTGACCACGTGCAAGGCAAGTGCCCTGCCTGCTGTACTAAAGTTTCAGTCCCATGACTTCTTGGGGGTTTTGGGGGTCCACATCTGGTGGTGCTCTGGGCACTTTATGTGGTGCAGGGGATCAAACCCGGGTCAGCTATATGGAAGGCAAGTACCCTACCCACTGTGCTATCTCTCTGGTCCATTTACAAAGGTTAAAGAAAGATCTACATAGCAGCAGCTTAATATCTACAAGACTGTAATCAATATTTTTTTCCTTTTTCACACCCAGCGATGCACAGGGGTTACTCCTGGCTCTGCACTCAGAAAATCACTCCTGGCAGTGCTCAGGGGACCATATGGGATGTTGGCAATCGAACCCGGGTCTGCTACATGCAAGGCAAACGCCCTACCCACTGTACTACCGCTTCAGCCCCTGTAATCAATAAATTTTTAAATTTCATTTCTTTGCTGATTCAAGAAATACCACAGAATTAGAAAATCACTGTGTTGATATTCCGTCTCAAAAACTTTCCCTGTTGTTCTGGTACAGGGACAATACAGCCCACCATCAGTATGTGGTATCAGTGCTTTTGAGAATATTAATTATAAACCAAATGGCCTTCAAAAGGGGCCAAGATGTGCAAAGTAGTAAGACATCTTCATGCCTGAAAGAACAGTCAGTGCTGGGTGTTCTGGCTGTATATCGATGGCAAGGTTCTTTTCTTTTTGCTTTGAATGGGAAATAACAGGAAAACAATCTCCCTTTCTTTTTGAACTCTAAATATTAATCATTAATTTCTCTGGTCTTGAATGAAGGCCATTTTCATTGGAAATGCTACACAGAAACACAGTCTGTAAAACAGAAACACCATTATAGAAACCATTCTTTTCCCTTCTGAATGCCCTCCCCTCCCCAGAGTAACTTTTTTTTTTTAATAATTTATTTTTAATTTGTGAATCAACATGAGGGTACAGTTACAGATTTATACATTTTTGTGCTCATGTTTCCCCCACACAAAGTTCAAGAACCCATCCCTTCACCAGTGCCCATTCTCTACCACCAGTAAACCCAGCATCTCTCCCACCCTCCCCAGTCCCGTCTCTCCCCACCCCACACTGCCACTATGGCAGGGTATTCCCTTTTGATCTCTCTCTGATTAGGTGTTGTGGTTTGCAATAAAGGTGTTGAGTGGCCATTGTGTTCAGTCTCTAGTCTATATTCGGCCCGCATCATCCTTCCCCCACATGACCTCCAACCACATTTTACTTGGTGTTCCCTTCTCTGAGTTGCCCAGAATGAGACCAGCCTCCAAGCCATGGAGACAACCTTCTGATACTTATTTCTACTAATCTTGGGTGTTAGTCTTATAGTCTATTATTCTATATTCCACAGATGAGTGCAATCTTTCTATGTCTGTCTCTCTCTTTCTGACTCATTTCACTTAGCATGATACTTTCCATGCTGATCCACTTATATGCAAACGTCATGACCTCATTTTTTCTAACAGCTTCGAAGTATTCCCAGAGTAACTTTTAAAAGCACCTAATCAAGTTCAACGTCTCTTAGAGATGCTGCATGTGCTACTGACATCAGTTTTGGGGAGGGACCTGGCTTCAGTGAAATCTTCAAACGCCTTCTCACTCGGCAGGTCTGGTTTGCAGGCACTCCTGCGTTGCCTCATGTCTCGAGAACTGGCTGGAAGCCGCTTCCCTTTCTGTGCCCTTGGTGTCTACAGGGAACGCACTTCCCAAGTTGTCTGTGCACAATAGTTGCTGGCTGAGTCTGAACTCGTGAGTAAGCTGTAATTATGGGATTAAGACTCCTAATTCATTTATTGGTGACTTTCAAATTCCATCACTAAAAAAACAACAACAAAAAAACCCACTTCCGTGCTCAGTGTTCAGACCATGATAAGCCTTTTCATTATCATAAATTTTAAAAGGAAGCTGTTTTTTCCTGGTCTTCCCAAACGACCATATCTGATTCTAGAAAATACCTCAGCAATGTTTAGAAATATTTTCAGGAAAGAATACATTTAGGATGAGTCTCTGAAAGCAACTTGGGAGGAAATCAGGAACACAGTAAAGTGAGTCAAGTACAAATACTATGTGAGCTACATAAGATCAACAGCAATTTAAACAACACATTGCAATTTTGTTAGGTCTTTATTTTTACCGGCAGGACCCAACTAAAGTCTTAGTTAACTGTAACTGGCAACTTTTTTGGGGGGAGGTATGGGGGGAGGGGAGAGGGCACACCAGCAATACTCAAGGCTTATTTCTGGCTCTGCACTCAGGGATCACTCCGGGCAGGACTTGGGGGACCGTATGGAGTGCTGGGCATTGAACCAGGGTCAGCTGTGAGCAAGGCAAGCACCATGCCCCCGTCCGATCTCTCCAGCCCCTGTAACTGGCTTCTTGGAGGGCCGACAGCACGTACCATGAGATCTGATTAGATGGCACAGACCAAGCAACCTGACACAGAGCAACTGGTGGCATCACAGCTGAGCTTATCTCATGCTTTCGTACTAGTCTGATCACAAATGTACAGATTCTCAGGATCACTGAGAGTTCTCTGCTGCTGCGCACGGCGTTTATTCAGGGAAAGCTCGGCAGACCAGGTTAATTAGTGACAGATGACATTCTGCAGTTAAGTCAAGACTGCCGAGTACTGAAAATGGAAAGGCAGCAAATGTACGACACGTCTTTCTCTTGCACCCCCTGCTGGGTATGCTGGCATCGTCTAGTCATCTAATATCTTCTGCCTCTGGCAGGGGATGGACACACGACTCCCCAAGTAAAGAGTGGGATTTAGGGTTTTTCTGAGTGCAGGGCAATGACTCAGACGGGGGAATGAACAGATAAACTAACAGGCGGGGAGAGAAAAAGAAAACATTCCAAACCTCCTTTAATAGAATGTTCTTCGTGCCACCTTGCTGGAAATGAAGAGCTCGGTGTGCAGAAGATCATCCTGAAGGTCAAAGAAAGACTTAACAGGAAACAGTAAGGCAATGTTTTGATCTGTCCCCGCCCCAAGGATTTTCCTAAAAACCCGGGACCCTCAGGGAAGGAGCCGAGCTTCCCAGCCGCGGCTCTGGAAAACAGCGAGTCCGAAATGGCGCCAGCAGCTGTCAGGGTGCTGTGGAGCCCGCCAGGCGGCGAGGCACTTCTGAAGACCGAGTGAGTCCGTGTCCACGTCAGTGAGGGCCGGCGGTGTCTGGCGGCCAGGGTCAGGGGCTGCTCTACCCTTTGATCACAGCGATCGGTCTGAGTTTAATGGCCTTCTTGCTGATGCCGGCATCATGGCAGGTGTTCACCACGTCGGTCACATTCTTATAGGACTCTGGAGCCTGCGGGAGGGGACAAACATGGTAAAAGCCTGTTTAATGTGGAGCCTTGTGGGCCTCTACACTCAGGGGACCACTTGGGGTGTCGGGGATCAAACCTGGGTCAGCCACATGCAAGGCTGACGTCCAAGTATCTGTCCAAATGCTGTATGAGTGCTCTGGCCCCAGTATGTCCCTTTTTGGTTTTGTTTATGGGCCACACCTGGCAAAGCTCAGGGCTTACTCCTGGCTCTGCACTCAGGGACCATTCCCGAGCGCTCAGGGCACCATATTTGGGTGCCGGGAAATCGAACCTGGGCCCATTACAAGCAAAACAAGGGCCTGACCTACTGTATCATCTCTTTGGTTCCAAGGAACACACACCCTCTCTTGATCTACACATTTCTCAAAATTTCTCCAATACAATTATTCATTAGTCTTAACTAGGACAGTAGATGTCACTGAGTAAAAACACATGCTATCTAACTATAAAGAAGCATGCCAAATCCTCCTGGTAGTGATAATTATGCTTGAATGATAGTCACTGGAAATTCTGATTATCTGTTTTTGCAATTGTCAAAATCTTTTAGTAAACATTCTAACTGTCCTCCCAACAAGAGGTGCCAGTGAAAACTATTGAACACTCTTACGTACACACGTGTCTATCAGAAAGCTTTTGTGTTTACACATGGAACTATTTCTGAGGTGCTACTAAGAACATCCCTGTTCCTTCATACCCACACCATCTTGCCAACATCAGGATGATTCTCATGACAGACCCTTTCTCCTGTCCTGGGTCTGTGCAGAAACTGTCTCCAGGGCGATTCTCGTGGGTTCTGCATGGACCCCTTTCCACCAGCTCACTTCCACTCCCTTCTAACTTCTGAAATTTTCCTGTTGTGGCCCTTGGAGGTCTCCTGAGTCAAGTCAAGCCCTCCCACTCCCTCTGCACACGCCCCTCTCCTTTTTCACATGCAACTTGATCTCCCCCAAAGCATTTTCCCTGCATTTTCTCTTCTCCAGGCCTGGAGTGGGGCAGGGGTCTTTATTCTTTGTGGTTCTTTAGGCCACTCTCTGTCCACTCAGGCACCTCCAGGTTTGAGTCCTGCGACCATCACCTACACCCCCTACCTCTTCAAGTATGCTACAGTCTGAATTGAACATCTCCCCTCTAATGCACACATTTCTAGATTTCTCTCTTCGGCACATAAGCATGCTACATGCTACCACCCTGATAGTACTGGACCATGCTACTATCCGACTCAAATATTCAACGTCTTCCCATTATTCTATAATAAAAGCGAAGTCTTCCATAGAGATGCGTGTGTGGGGAAACGAGGATTCCTACCATCTGGCGCCCTCTACCTGCTGAACTTCATCTCTGCTCTTGGCAGCTGCTCTAGTTCTAGAACATCACGTGTAACTTGCCTCTGGTTTGTGCACTTGCTTTTCTCCTCGGAACATCTGATGCCCTCTCCCTGGGCCCTTCACGTTCTACCCTATTGGAGACTGTACCTGGGGCTGGAGCAATAGTACAGTGGGTAGGGTGCTTGCCTGGTTCGATCCCAGCACCCCATACAGCCCCCCACAAGCACTGTGAGGAGTGATTCCTGAGTGCAAAGCCAGGAATAACCCCAGGAGTATGGCCCCAAACCAGACTACCTGCCGGAAGCTGCAGCGATGGTACAGGGGATGAGGAGCTTGCCTTGCACGGACACTGACCCCGGCTTGATCCCCGGCACCACAGATTGTCCCTACGTGCCACCCGGAGTGAGTGACCGTTGAGAGGAAAGAGCTGCATCTCCTCTCCCCACTACAAAGCCCCTCAACAACCAAACAGGAAAACCAACCTCCCCAAATTTCTCTTAGTAATGATCAACAACTGCTACTTTGGTGGCCCGGCACATGTGCAGTTTCGTGTGAACATTTACCCAAGTCTCACTTACCTCTTCCATGACCAGCTTGGGGGAGGCAACACGGATGGCAATTCCCATGTCTGCCAATTTGTCTAGGACATCCTGGAAGTCTAAGTTACGTCGAGATTTTGCTCGGGATAACGCACGACCCTAAGGTGGGAAGGAATAAAATTCACTTACAAATTCTCAGCTAAGACCTTTGCTCAACCCCAGTGATGACTTTGAAATCACAGGATGACATATGACATACAGTCCTTTTGTTGTTGTTTTGGGGCCACACCCGGCTGTTCTTAGGACTTACTCCTGGCTCTCAGTCAGGGATCACTCTTGATGAGCGGGGCCCATATGGGGTACCAGGAATCAAACTGGGTTGGACACATGCAAGGCAAGCAACATACCTTGCCTTCCTTTTCTTAAATTTAAACCTTTTTTAAAAGAAGTGTTTCCTGTTTTATTAGCTTTATCACCTGTATTCTTATAAACCTCATTTTAGTCTTTTAGAAAACATTTTTTATCTATTGAGCACTATGTAAATTGCGTTTCTAATAACTTCTAGACAGTACAACTGTTGTCACAAAAATATTCATCTGTCAAAGCCCATGGGGTTTGATGGGGCTGTGGGTGAGACCTGCCTGCAGAGGTGAGGCCTCGGGTTCCAGCCTCCTCATCACCCTCTCGGCTGAGTGCCATCCTGGAAGCACTTTGCCGGGAACTCAGGGATCTGTGCTCGGTGAAAAAACAATATCCACATGAAAAGGAAAGGGAAGGAAAGGGGGTGAAGTCTGCCGGCCTCAGTGCTTCCGCCGTCTCTGGGCCAGAGTTCTCTGCCGTGAGAACCGACTACACTGTCAGGATTCTGACAGCATCCTTGGCCTTCACTCAGGAGGCGCCAGATCCCCTGGATTAGGGATGCCAGTAGCCACACTGAAAATCTAAAGGCCCCCAACAACTCCCAGGTGGAGGAGGAAGCAGACATCCTAAGTAAGAATCAGAAACTCACAGCCGGGAGCAACACCAGAGCACTGCCGGGTGTGGCTCCCAAACGAACATTAGAGACTCAGAAGGGCCCGAGTGACAGGACCCAAGTTCCATCCTCAGTGCCACATATGGTCCCCTGAGCCCTTCGAGGAGTGATGCCCCAGCAGAGCCAGGAGTAAGTCCTGAGCACTGCTGGGCGTGGCCCCCAACCAAAACAAAAATGCACCCCCATCTTCACTGAGGGCCGTGATTTACAATACCAGTAACAGTAGTTTCATGCCTACACTGTCCCAGCCCCACACCCACCAGCATGCCTTCCTCCCAGTGCCAGCCCCTTTCTCTCTGCCACTAGAACTCAATTCTCTAGAGCTGAGCTACAGACCCCACTGCCTCTGGCCATTTGCTCTTCCCTTACTTTTTTTTTTTTCACGAGTTCAAGCTATATTTTTGTTTTTGACTTGAGAAATCCATTATTTAATTTGAATTCTTCCCTGTTTTCTGACAGTGATTAATTCCCTTTTTAAAGCACTGTGGTTTGAAATGACAGGCATTATTTACTTATTTGTTTTTGTGCCATACCTAGTGATTCTCAGGCTTTACTCCCAGCTCTGAACTCAGGAATTACTCTATGTGGGGCTCAGGGGACCATACGGGATGGCAGTGATTGAACCTGGGTTGGCTGCATGCAAGGTAAATACTCTATCCACTGTACTATCACTCTGGCCCCTGTATCCATCACTTACATACGGTATTTTGGTTGTCGTTTCTTTTGGGGGCTATACCTGTAGTGTTCAGGACTTACTCCTGGCTCTGCACTCAGGGATCACTCCTGACAGTGCTCAGGGAACCATACAGAGTACTGGAGATCAAACCTGGGTCAGCTATTTGCAAGTGGCTTACCCACTGTACTATCTCTTACAACCCCTAAATAAGGTTTAATTGGAAGCCAGAAATGCCCTTTTTAATGTATTGTCTACGCTGCCTTTTCACTACAAAGGCATAATTGAATAGCTGCCATAGGAATGAAATAGGCCCGGATTCTGAAGTGCTTCCTTACTGATGCTTTCTTTACAGCAAGTGTTAAGTATGCAGGGAGTGTACAAATGGGCGCTGACTTGCAAACAGGCACTGGCAAATATACAAACAGGCTATATACCCTGAATTTTGAATGGACCTACTAGTCAGAAGGCACAAAATATATAAATAACCAGTTGGAATGAACACATTCAGGCTGAAAACAGACTGGACTGACCCAAACCTGCAATGTGTCAATGGCCAACTTGCTATGTGTCTTAATGCAAACCAGTGACTAAATCGGAGACCTTCTACATTAGTTCCTCATTTCCTTACCGCTCCGTGGCAGGTTGTTCCAAAGGTCTCAGTCATGCCCTGTTCGGTGCCAGTCAGGACATAACTACAGGTCCCCATGGTGCCACCAATGAGCACTGGCTGTCCCGTGAGCTGAGGAAGCACACAAATCAAGGAGGTTAAAACTGAGGAAAGCTGAGTCTTTATCAATCGTGAGTCGCTTGCCCCGGGGGACTGGGGGCATGACAGGCGCCTCTGAAGGCACTGCTCTCGAGCCACCCCAAGAAACCATTTGGATTCGTCAATAACCGGAAGCGGAAACAAGAGCCAGAAAAGCAGCAGAGACGAGGGAGAGCCAAGCTCAGCTGTGGGGGGGGGGGGGGGGGGGGAGTGTTCTCAGCAGGGCCCCCGAGCCAGCAGCCCGCCCTCTCTCCAGCTGCCTTCCTCCCTGCGAGAGGGATGCAGGGAGCTGGGCTTTCCACGCAGCCCAAGGACAAAGGGGACGAGACTGCGTTTGAGTCTTCCTCCCATCACTCAAGGAGGCCGGGAGTCACCGTCAGCACACGTCAATGGCGTGAAGGAGTCTCACACAGGGACAACGCGGGGCGGGGTTGCTGTGTCAGAGAGCGTGGGGAGGACTGTCCTGGAGTCTGCTTTCCTGTCTGACCCGCAGTCGTGTCCCCCTGCAGCCGGACCGCCTGGCTAGGGACGTACTTGGTAATCGACGGCGATGAGGGGGTGGTGCGGGGGGAAGGCGCGGGTGGACCCCTTCCTGTGCACCAGCAGCGTCCGCTCCTTCCCGTCCACCACGTGCTGCTCCACCTTGGCAATATTGTGGGAGACGTCGTAGATGACGTGAAGGTCCAGGTCATCGGGGGTCGTGTTGAAGACCTTGGCGAAGGCCTGCAGGAGAAGTTTAAGGACGTTAAAGAAGCGCAGCCAGAAACAGGCCCGGCAGCACTCCCGAGGGACTGCCAAGAGCCTGTTCTGAAAGGAGCAGGGATTCAGGGGCTCAGGATCACCGAGCACTAATCTTCAGGGAAGGGATTTTATTTTTTTAATTTTCTTGGCTTTTTGGGTCACACCCAGAGATGCTTAGGGGTTACTCCTGGCGGGGCTCGGGGGACCCAAGATGGGATGCCAGGGATCAAACCCGGGTTGGCCGAGTGCAAGGCAAACATCCTCCTCGTTGAACTATTGCTCCGGCCCAAGGAAGGGATTTTATTATTATTATTATTATTTTGCTTTTTGGGTCACACTCGGCAATGCACAGGTGTCACTCCTGGCTCTGCACTCAGGAATCACTCCTGGTGGTGCTCAGGGGACCATATGGGATGCTGGGAATCGAACCCGGGTCGGCTGCGCGCAAGGCAAACACCCTACCTGCTGTGCTATCGCTCCAGCCCCCAAGGAAGGGATTTTGTAAAAAGCACCTTATCTAGCGGCTAACTTTGCCCCGCTGCCGCCCACTCTGGCTGAGGGCTGCATGGCTGACACTCAGCGCCGCCCTTCAGTGCTGTCCCCTCCTCAGCCTCAGCCTTAGCCCTGCTCAGGGAAGCTGGTTTTTCTTTTCCCTGAATTCCCCACGCCTGATACCCTGATGCTTTTGTCGGAGTGAACACCAAAAGCGCGTCACGTCTCAAGAACCATTCAGAACAGAAAAGCAACTTGCAGGGTACCTGGCGGGTGAGGAAGGTCATGGAGGAGCGGTTGACCCAGGCGTAGTTTCCCGCCGCCGCCATTCCCTTCAGGTAATCCTGCCCCTCCGGGGAGGCGATGCGCGCGCAGGCCAGCTGACGGTCATTGACCACGATCTTGTCTCTCTTCATGGCCTTTTCCATAGCCACCAGAGCATCTGGAGCAAGGGAGCAAAGCGGTTGGTTTCTCCTTGTGACCCAGGTCCCCTGCTGGAAGGGAGGCTCCGTTTGAAACCCTCCGGGGTGGCCACGCTGGCCCAAGGCAGGCTTTGCAGAGACCCAGGCTGGACACCAGCACTGCTGGGAGCCCCCACCCCCCAAGCCCAGAGAAGGCCCTGAGCACCTCTATGGTGTCCCTTAACAAACAATTTCAAAACCATTCTGTAAGAAAAGAAGTAAAGGGGCTGGAGTGATAGCACAGTGGGGAGGGCGTTTGCCTTGCATGCAGCTGACCCAGGTTCAATTCCCAGCATCCCATCTGGTCTCCTGAGCACCGCCAGGAGTAATTCCTGAGTACAGAGCCAGGAGCAACCCCTGTGCATTGAAGGGTGTGACCCAAACAGCAAAAAAATAAAAATAAAGGTGTCAAGAGAGGTTGGAGAGTGGGGAGGACGTTTGGCTTGTACTTGGCTAACCTGGGTTTGACCCCTGGTATCCCATATGGTCCCCTGAGCATGCCATGAATAATTCCTGAGTGCAGCGCCAAGAGTAAGCCCTGAGCACCACGGGGTGTGGCCTCCCAAAACAAAACAAGACAAACAGCATCATTTAAAAATAAAACCACAGAGAGACAGAACAGTAGACAAGACACTTGCCTGCAGCCGCCCCTGCTTTGGTTCCCAGCACTGTGTATGGTCCCCCAAGTACCCCCCGGGCCACTCTTGAGCAGAGAGAAGAATAAGCTGTAAGCCCTACCTGCTGTGGCCCCCAAACCAAATAAAACAGTGAACGAGGAAGTGTTAACACGTTTTGAAAATGAGAGTATTTTAACACTTTGAGGCTGCAGATGTTTTCCCTTACGCATCACATTCAAAGGCTTTTTAATCTGTACTTTCCCTTTTCCTAGTTTTTGGGGCACACCTGGCAAAGCTCAGGCATTACTCCTGGCTCTGTGCTCAGAATTACTCCTGGTGGTACTCAGGGGACCATATGGGAATCTCCAAACCATCCCCCGACCCTTAGTCCTATTAGGGGGAAAAAAAAACCAACAAAAGAAAAATTCAGGTGCTGTGAGGTTATTGGATTCTCGGGCCACAGCTGCCAGGTCTGAGAATCGGGTGAGAGCCCAGAGAGCACTCCCATCACGTTCTCTCCTACGTCTCCACACGGATTCCCCTGGAATGGGACATTTCTGAGCTACCTGCTGGAGAGACCAGGGCGGGGTGGTGGGGAGGAGAAAGCAGCGGTTCAGTATTTTCTATGACACTCTAGGACCGAGCCCAACATCAGGTGGGAACGTACCTGTGGCGACCTGGTGGCCCAAGCCCCGGCTTCCGCTGTGGATCATCACACACACCTGCCCCTTGTGGTCAATGCCCATCTTCTTGGCGGCGTACTCATTGAAGATTTCATCCACAACCTGGATTTCTGCATAGTGGTTGCCTGCGCCCAGGGTCCCCAACTGAAAATATGAGAATGTCCAGTGAAAGAGTCAGGACAAATCTATGCAGGGGCCGGGGCGACAGTATAGCGGGTTTGCACACAGCCAACCTGGGTTTGACCCCCCGGCACCCCCTCCGGTCCCCCAAGCATCACCAAGAGTAGTTCCTGAGTGCAGAGCCAGGAATAACTTGAATATTGCTAGTGTGGCCCCACCACCCTAACTCCCCCCAAGAGAAAAGAACAAATCTACTTAAAAGGCACACAGGTAAGAACTACCAACGCCGTAACAGATGGGCTGCAGTGTCTCACACAACAAACTAAATGTAAGCCTCGGGAATTTAAAGCAACAGACCAGACAATAAGAACTAGAGTTGGGGCTGCATCGAGGGTAGGATATTTGCCTTGCACATGGCTGGTGCAGGTTCGACCCCCAGCACACCCTAGGGTCCTCCGGGTCTAACCAGGAGTGACCCCCGAGTGCGGAGCCACGAGCACTGAGCTGAGCACTGAGCACTGCTGACCCCAAAACAACAAAGAAAAGCAAACAAGGATAATAGTGTTTAACCCTGGTTAACTGTTGTCATTATCTGCTTGTGGTACATACATTAAAAAAAAAAAAAGTTATTTATAAACCAAAAGTGATCATCAAGAGGTTCTGAGCAAAATTTTTTTTTTTTGCTTTTTGGGTCACACCCGGCAATGCACAGGGGTTACTCTACACTCTTGAATTACCCTTGGCGATGCTCAGGGGACCATATGGGATGCTGGAATACGAACCCGGGTTGGCTGCGTGTAAGGCAAACGCCCTACCCACTGTGCTATCACTCCAGCCCCGGTTCTGAACAAATTTTCAAGCATTTTGAGAGGGGTTGGAGAGACAGCTCAAAGGGCTGAGGACCTGCTTGCAGGAGGGGCTCAACCCCAGGCACTGCACAGTTCCAAGCACTGCTGGGAACAGGCCCTGAATCAGGAGAAACTGCTACGGACTCCCTAACCCCGCCTGCAAAAAACCCTCAATGTCACCAAGACCCACGTCCAAACTATTTTTGCAGGAATGGAGCGACAGGACACTGGCTAAGGCATGTGGCCAGCCCGGGTTTGATCCCCAACACCACAAAGGGTCCTCGGAGTAGCATGAGGAATGATTCTGGAGTGCAGAGCCAGCCCTGAGCACGTCTGGGCGTGGCCCCCAAACCACCACCAAACACCTGTCGGCGTTAAAAAGTATAAAAGAATAAACTCGGCGCCCGGAAGTGTTACCTGAGGCAGGCCTCTTTTCTTGGCCCTGGCAGACACCTTGTTGGGGTCGGCCTGCAGCATCCTCCCGTACTCCTCACAGTGCTCCTTGTCCTCCGCCCAGGCGTAGCCTTCCCGCAGGGACCAGTCCACGCCCATCTCCAAGGCCTCCTCCAGGTCTCTGCGCGAGTCGGAAGGGGCCAGTCAGGGACAGCCAAGAAGGCCGACAGGTGGACAGACAGGTCGCAGAGCGGAGGCCACGCACCGCTTCCTGTGTATCTCTGTGCCGCGTTCTGAGAAGGACCACGCGGCTCGACTGCAGCTGCATTCTGAAGCTGAGGGGCACACGTGCCCTCCTCTATCTATTTAATTTTCAGCTTCAGAAATATGTAATACCGTTTTCCCGGCTGGGGAAATAGCTCAAAGGGCCTTGCCCGCTGGATGCCCAAATTTGATTTGTGGCTTCGCATCGTCGCCTGTGTTCAGCTGGGGGTAATATCTGAGCACTAAAACAGGAACACCCTGACCACCACGGGGTATAATCCACCTCCCACGCCGCCCCCCCTCCCCCGGCCGAAAAAAGTAACACTCAGCTGAAAATCACATTCAGTGCAATCATTCAAAAAGGAAGCCTGCTGGGCTGGAGTGATAGTACAGCAGGTAGGTTGTTTGCCTTGCAAGCAGCTAACCCGGGTTCGATTCCAGCATCTCATATGGCCCCCCAAGCACCACCAGAAGTAATCCTGAGTGCAGACCAAGGAGTAACCCTGAGCACTGCTAAGTATGACCCCACAAAATAATAAAAATAAAATAAAATGAAGAAAGTTTTCTTCTTCTTTTTTTTAAAAAAGGAAGGTTGTACTAAGTAGACTCACTGATCTAAGGCAGTGTGGTTCAGAACAAGCTCTGAAGCCACAGGATCTTCACCGAGACTGACCATACTTTCTATGGACTGTCTTACCTCTAAACCTCAGTTTCCTTTCTTGAAAATTACGGCTACAAGGTATCATCTAGGTGAAATGACATGTTCAAAACAACACGACATCTTACATATAAGATAAAGTGCTTACATAAAGAGCTCAATTAAAAATTAGTGGATGATATGGTGACTTAATAAAAGAATTAAAAAAAAAATTAGTGGATGGCATTCTAAAATATTACTCTGTGTCAAAGTCTGTAAGAACGGGGGCCGGAGTGATAGTACAGCGGGGAGGGCATTTGCCTTGCATGTGGCCACCACTGTTCATCCCAAGCACTGCCAAAGTGCTCATCCAAATGAATGCCAGGTAAGTAATACAGGAGTAATCCCTGAGTGCTGAGCCAGGAGTAATAACCCCTGAGCATCACCAGGTGTGACCCCAAACCCAAAATAAATAAATAAAGAAGAGTTTTTGAGTGTGAACATGAGCTGATAATGCCTGCTGTAAACAGGCTGGTCCTCCTATTCATGAAACCAGCTCATAGCCGCTTCCTGGAAAGCGCAGGGCAGCCCCCCTCTCCCAAGAGTCTGTGGGGAAGAGGTGAGGCCCCTGTGGCTCTCTCTCTGGAAAGATGCGCTCTTACTTGGCATTCATCGGGATGACGCCTTTGGAGCCGACACCGACAGGGATGTGGTCAAACATGGCCTGGGCCAGCTGCTCCTTGACGGGCTGCACGTCGCTCTCGTCCAGGTTGGTTCTCAGCAGGCGCACCCCGCAGTTGATATCGAAGCCGACACCACCTGTGAAACACAGCCAGTTGGTAAACACAGTGCAGCCGGGCGGCTGAGCAGCAGCTCCCACAGTTCCCGACCACTGCTCTAGAGCTAAAAAGGAGATTGTTATTTTACAGGTGTTTATTGATTCTTTCAGGCAGGCCTTGGTGTATGGCAGGGGTGCAGCCCGGCCCTCCCGGTCCCAGCTCAGTCGCTTTTCCTCAGGCAACACTGATTCTATCACCAGTGTTCACTGCTTTGTCTTTTTTTTTTTGGCTTTTTGGGGCACAAGTGGCAATACTCAGGGGTGACTCCTGGCTCTGCACTCAGGAATCATTCCTGGCAGTGTTAGGGGACCATATGGGACGCCAGGGGGGGTCAAACCTGGGTGGGCCACGTGCAAGGAAAACGCCCTACCTGCTGTACTATGGCTCTGCCCCCTGGTTTGTCATTTTATTTGATTTCGTTGATCAATTTTTATATCCTTATATTGTATCCAGAGGTGACCTAATGCAATTCTTCCCCTTTATCTCTGATTTATTTTGCTTTATGTAAATTCAAGGATTTTATGGAAAATTAAATTGGGGCTGCAATTTTCTCAGTACCGAAAGGAAAATAAATGACAGAAGATCAGGAGGCTGAGAGATGGGCCCAGGAGCAGGGCTGCTCTCCTCAGAAACCCGGCGTGCAGACGCGGCTGCCTCACCTGGAGACACCACTGCTTCGGGGTCGCTCATGTCAAAGGCCGCCATGTTGCCAATAGCGAACCCGTACCCTGAATGGACATCTGGAAGCCCGATAGATCTCTGAAAGAGAATTTTAAAATAAAACAAGTGAGACACACAACTTCTCCACCTGAACTGCTGTTGAAGGGTCAGATACTAAGTCTCAAATAGGCTGTGGGCTGAAGCACTCTCCACAGCTAGTCTCATGAAACCTCTGCTGGTGGAAATCAGGTGTAAAGCTCTTCCTTATAAAGCAAATGGGGGCAGCGGGAAGCCTTGTGAGGCCTGACTCTGAACCAAGGACCCCTGAAAGAGAAAAGCCTCAATCTAACACGGTACTTGGAGGATCTCCTATCATTCACAGCAAACTGTGATCCATTTGATCGTATGCAGAGTATATCATTTCTGGGGTCACAGAAGGATGCCCAGGGAATGCAGGTCAGACCTGTGAGGTCACATGGAGATACCTGGACACAAATTCCTAAATGCACAAGTCACATCTTCATTACCATCCCCCACAAATGCCAAGCACAGGACTTGGCAATAGGCCCCAAACACTGACCTGACATGCTTTTTTTTTAAATCTTTATTTTTCATGTCTGAAATTTCTATAACCTTGCTCTGGATGGAGCAGGGCAAGGCCTCAAACCGTTCCATAATGTTCTTGCAAGCACTGTAGGAATGCACAGGGTCACTCCAGACCCCAGCACGCTGGAGGCTTGCAGCTGACATGCTTTAACATCTGCTGTTAATGGAATCTGAATAAGGGCTGTCCGTGCTGTCCAGGTCTACCCGTTGTCACCATTCCCTCGCCATTCCAGTCATGTCCAAGCTGTTACTCTTCCACCCCTCTCCTCAGTCCTAACCCTTGAACTTCTGACCATTCCTTTTTAACCATCCTTAGAAAGGCGGCCAGTGCAGCCTGTAGCTGCAGTACACATCAGAAATAATAATGTAAGATGATAAAGAAAGCAAAAACAGCCAGGGATGTGGTATGCCCAGTAACCAGCACGACAGGAAAAAAAAAAAATTCATCCAAAACCCAACATATACAAAATCCCCAAACCAATCAAAATGCCTCCACCAGATGACAGAACGACTTTAAAGGTGCTCCAATGTTTTCGGATTCTAGCCAAAGCAACCAGAAGCTGAGCTGTGCCCCAGGGTCTGATGATTTCTAGAACCCAAAGCCACCACGCATCCATCCGTCCAACAGTGTTTCCGAGTAGGGGAGAGGTTAAGAGTGCAGGGCGCGGACTCACATGAACAATCCCAGGCAGGGCTGCCACGTTGCCGATCTGCTTCATAGCAGGCAGGAAGCCTCCAACCCCTGAACAACAAACATTCCAAGTTAGAGACAAGAACACATTGGTCTTTTAGCTTTAAGTCTAATTGTGTTTCTAGACTGCACCGAATTAAGGAGTGGTGAGGGTGACTAAAACAAGAAGCCCCAAAGGATGTCTGAGATAGAGGTGGCGAGGGAGCTGCTCCCAGAAGGCAGCAGACCCCTAGGGTGGGGGGGTGTCAGTACCCTGTGTGCCCACCCCCGAGAACCTCTTACAAATGCCACACTGGGAGTGGCAAACCCAATGTGGTCAATTAAAAAAAAAAGTTTCCTTGGGGCCAGAGCTTGCCTTGTGTGTGGTAAAGTGTTTGCCTTGCACATGGCCGATCCAGGTTCAATCCCTGGCATCCCATATGGTCTCCTGAGCAATGCCAGGAGTGATTCCTGAATGAAGAGCCAGGAGTTAGCCCTCAGCTTTGCTGGGTGTGACCCCAAAACAGACAATCAAAAAAAAACAAAAGGAAAAAACAGGAGCCTGAGATACAGTATAGGGGTTGATTTGCATGATGCCAACCCCAGTTCAATCCCTGAGCACCATAGGTGTGGCCACAGTTTCCACCCCCATTCTCCTCAAAAAAGCAAAGACAAACATCTGAAATCACCTGAAGTTAGAAGATAGCTAGGGGCACGCATACCCTTGGAAGTGCAGGACCCCCAAACATCACTGGGTCTGGCCCTGGTGGTCCCCAGTACAGGGCCTAAGAAATACAGAGTCCTTGGGCCGAGTGTCGAAGCACCTGGCCAGGTTGGTGAACGATCACTGAGAGTGGTCTCCAGGCCCAAGACCACTTAGTTCTGGTCCCCATCTCCACTGGTCCCCTCCTCCTCCAAAGAGAGGAAAAGAAATCAAAGCTGGTTTACTGTAAGAACTAAGGAAGGGCGGTGTGGGGTTGAGACCCCGACAGGCAAATGCACCGCTCCACAGTATGTGCCAGAGAGACAGTACAAGGGTTAAGACATTTGCTTTGCAGTGGCCAACCCAGGTTTGATCCCTGACACCACAGATAATATTAATGCCCCCCCTCATCCCCCCAAGCAATTCCAGATCAGTGACCCCAGAGTGCAGAGCTGTGAGTAAGCCTGGAGTACCACAGCGTATGGTGCCCCACACTCCAAAACAAAACATTTGAAAGAGCAGTCAGGGCCATGCCTCTACTGTCAAGAGCAGGCTTTGCATGTGTGGGGCTCTGGGAAAAAAATGTCAACAAAAATCCTTACTGTTTTTAACTTTCTCTTTTATACACAACTGGGGTTTGGCGAGGCCAGTCAGTGTACAGCTAATAATACTGACTTACTACTGAACACAATGGCCACTCAACACCTTTATTGCAAACCACAACACCTAATCAGAGAGAGAGAGAACAAAAGGGAATACCCTGCCATAGTGGCAGTGTGGGGTGGGGGGAGACGGGACTGGGGAGAGGGGGAGGGATGTTGGGTTTATTGGTGGTGGAGAATGGGCACTGGTGAAGGGATGGGTTATCAAACTTTGTAAGGGAGAAACATGAGCACAAAAATGTATAAATTTGTAACTGTAAAAAAAAATAAATATTAAAAAAATTTAATAAATAAATAAATAAAGATAAAAAAAAAAATAATACTGACTTACTAAGAGCCTGTGCATACTCGGATGAACTACAGTCAGACTTTACTGAGCCTTAACTCAGGGTCTACAAAATGGAGACAGGATCCCCTTAGATATAGAAGTACTTAGCACAGTGCCTGGCACCTAGTAAGCAGTTACTGGTAGTTCTTGTTACTCTTGTCTTAGTTTTGCTGAAAGAATTAACTAGATTCTCCCAGTTTCAAAAGAATTCTACAAGGCCAGGTTGCTACTATGGCTAATACGGTTATCACACACAAAAAAAGTAACAGTGGCTTTCTGGTCTCATTTCAAGTACTGACTGTTCCTTGACTATACTTTTATGTAACTTGGGAGGGGTGGGTCTCCCACACCCAGCTGTGATTAGGGTTCACTCATGGAGGCGCTCAGACTAGACGCCGCATAGAGATAAAGTCCAGGCTGGCTGCGTGCAAGGTCAGCGCCTCACCTGCTGTACCAGCTCTCCAGTGTCAATGTTTGTTTTGTGCCATTCAGTGGTGCTCAGGGGGCCTGGGGACCTTATGGGGTGCTGGGTACTGAACCTGGGCTGGCCACATGCAAGGCAAGCGCCCTACCCTCTGTACTATTGCTCCAGTCCCAACTTTTGTATTTTTAAATGGTGATTATCTGAATCGCCATCTTTTTTCCAGGCCACAGGGAAGACACTTCGTGCCCTACTCTAGATACACACCACCACCTCGGCAGGCATTCCGCAATTCTTCGAACATTAATTTTTCCAGAGAATCGTTCACATAGAAAACGCCTTCAACCTGGGTCCAAAGAAAAAGGCAAAATTATTCCTGAACACATATACAAGATACACATGCACAGAATGGACTACAGACACCGCAACACGCACTTTGCTTTCTCTTATAAAACCCTTCAGACTACCTTAAACGCTTTTTACCAAAATCGTGAATAGTCCCATCTTTCTTTCTTATTTTGATTTTTGGGCCATACCCAGCAGCGCTTGGGGGACCATAAGGGATGCCAGAGATCCAACTTGAGTCAGCAGGTGTAAGACGTATGCCCTACCCATGGCTGTACTACCTCTCCAGCCCCTAAAGAGTTGCATCTTTATGTATTGGTTTTTGGGCTCATCCAACAGTGTCCAGGGGTTACTTCTGGCTCAGCACTCAGTAATCACTCCTGCCAGTGCTCGGGGGACCATATAAGATGCCGGGGATTGAACCTGGGTCGGCTGAGTACAGGGTAAATGCCTAAATAATTACATTTTTAAATACAGATTAAAAAAAAATTTTTTTAAACAATGCTCACAAATTGTTTTGCATATTCTTACTCAACGTCACACTTACAGAGTCTGAAGGGAAAACACCTTGTGTGTAGTGCTGCACAGGTCAAGGCAGTTACTCTGCATGTGACCAAGCCAGGCTTGATCCTCAGCATCTCACACTGTGCCCTGGGCACTAACAGGAGTATCCCTGACCAAAGAGCAAGGAGTAAGCCTGTGCTCGCCCAGGTGTGCCCCTGGAACCAAAATAAACTAAAATGTGTGTGCGTGCGTGACTTCTTCCAATTATGCTCTGATATCAAAAGTCTCAGTATTTGTAAAATACTGACGATGTTAATATAGATGATTCAAAACTTCAACCTCTAAACGTGAGGATGTAGTCACGGAGCTTTCCTGTACATTTTCTTGTACGGAATACCAAGCGTTATTCATGGCACGCCACTGTGTCCAGTGTTGATCTGCACAGCTGACAACGCCTTTGAGAAGCAGTGAGGACTTCAATTCTAACCCGCAGCTAACTGCCTGCTCTGTTGTATGATTTACATAATAATCTTGAGAGGGGATAGCAGCTTGGTAAAAGGGAATGCCCGGTCCAATTATGTAACACCGGAAAGGCAGGAACATTTTTTTTAAATCAGTGATCAAACACTATAAAGGAGCTACACGTCACACGCACGCTCCAGCAGAAGACTTAACCCTTTACTAACGGGGCAAGACCTGGAGAGGCAGCTCAAAGGGCTGGCGCCCATGCTCTGCACCCTGCAGCCCGAGTTCGAGGGTTCGATTCCCGCGCGATGTCCAATCCGGGGTCCTATGACTGAATGAAAACTTCCTAACCACAGGGGGAGGGGTGTGATGGGGTGTGTGTGTGGGGGGAGGGGAATACTGGGGACCTTGGTGGTGGGAGGTGTGCACTGGTCGAGGGTTGGGTGATCAATCACTGCATGACTGAAACTCAAACAGAAAAGCTTTATAACTGTATCTTACGGTGATTTTAAAAAGAATCATAAAATAAACATTCTGAAAAAAAATTTAAAAATATTAAAAAGGGGCTGGAGCAATAGCAGAGCGGGTAGGGCGTTTGCCTTGCACACGGCCGACCCGGGTTCGATTCCCAGCATCCCATATGGTCCCCTGAGCACCGCCAGGGGTAATTCCTGAGTGCAGAGCCAGGAGTAACCCCTGTGCGTCGCCGGGTGTGACCCAAAAAAAGCAAAAATAAGTAAATAAATAAAAATAAAAGGAAAAGAAAACTTCCTAACCTTTCTGCTTCCCTAACAGGACCTCCCCCGAGAGAGCTTGAAGAGGCTGCACCGGGGTCTCCGGGACGTCGGCGAGCCGCACCCCCGCCCCCAGGAGGTCGGTGCCCCGGAGGGAAGATTTCAACTCTCGGCCCGCGGGGTGGGGGCGGGGCGGCGCGCACTTCTCGGACCCCCAGAACTCCCGGCCCCACAACTCCGCTCACCAAGGCCACGCACACTGAACACCTCTGCAACCACGTTACCGAAACTACAACAGGGAATTTTTTTTTTTTTTTAAAGAAAGAAAAAAACCACCTCAACGGCCTAAGCGAGAATCTCGCGGCCCGACCCATCCAAGCCGCCTTCTCGCCCAGTCCCGGCTGCGAGGACGCTGAGGCGGGGCGGGGAGCCGGAGCCCGGGCGCGGGGGGCGCTCGGGGGGCGCTCGGGGGGCGCCGGCGTCCCCCGCCGGGGAGGCCCCGCCGCCTCACCTGCATGTTGGGCACGAAGCCCTTTTTGATTCTCCAGCAGTTCTTATTGATCTTTTCCAGGAACTGCAGCTCATCGTTGTAGTTGCGACTCATGGCGGCCACGACGGGGGCGACCAGGCCCGGGGTCCGCTAGGAGGATGAGGAGGAGGAGGAGGAGGAGGAGGAGGAGCTGCAGCCGCTACCTCAGCCGCCGCCGTCGCCGCGCCGCGTCCGTCCCGAGGCGGCACCTCCTTCCGCAACCCGCCGCGCAGGCGCAGTGCGCACGCGGCCGGCGCCGCGACGGGCAGTGCCGAGGCTCAAAACTCCGCAACCCAACGCGCGCGCGCTCTCCTCTCTTGCTGTTTCTCGCTCTTCCTTCCCCCCTCCCCGCCTCCGCTCCTCTTCTGACGTTTCTGGGATAACTGCCCCTACTTCCTGGGTTTGCTCAAGGAAACCCAGCCGTATGTTAGTGTCATCTAATTGTTTCCTCTTCTAGAAGTGCTTTTAAGATGAAGTCATGGAATTTGCTTAGAAGTGGATGGACATGCAGAATATCCTGCTAATTGAAATGAGTCCAAAGGAGAGGGACAGGCATAGAATGACACACGTAAATGACTCATTTGTGGAATATAGAATAGATATAGAATATGTGACTCACACCAAGGACAGAAGAGACAAGGGCCAGGAGGATTGCTCCATGGTTTGGTAGCCTGCCTCATGAGCTGAGGGAGAAGGAAGCTGGGATAGAGAAGGGATCACTAAGCCAATGATGGTTGAAGGGATCCTTCGGGAAGGGAGAGGTGGGCTGGAAGTAGATAAAGGACCGAACATGATGGCCTCCCAGTATCTATTACAATCCATCATACTGGAAAGTAGAGAGAGAGAGTAAGAAGGATTTTTTTTTTTTTGTAGGAGTACTGCTATTTACTCAGCCATTGATTAAACTGATTGAATTGGGCATGGATTCCACATTACTTAAAAAAATTTTTTTAATTGGATATCCATGAGATAGACCATTACAAAGCTGTTCATAATTGGGTTTTAGTCATACAATGAACGAGCGCCCATCCCTCCACCAGTGTACATTTCCCACGACCAATGTTCCCCATTTCTCCACCACCATCCCCCAACCTCCCACACCCTACCCCCTACCCACTTTCCTTCTTGCTCTCTCTTTCCTTTTCCTTTCATGCATTATGGTTTGCAATACAGGCGCTAAGAAGTCATGATGCTTGTTCAGGGCATTCGGTATTTTTATCAGGACGGTAAGGCTGGAGTAGCTTTTCAGTTGGGTGGATGCTTTGGGGTGTGGATGTGACTTCTGAGGCTTCCGGAAGTACAGGGAAGTGTGGGGAGGTAGCCTATTCCAACCCCAAGAAAACCTGGAGATTTCAGTCACAAAACCTGCATACCAGAATTTTCAGCAGATAATATTTTGGTGAGGTCCATCCTGAGACATGGAGTCAGGCTAGGGATATGGTAGCAATTTCGGATTGTGGAAGCAAGTAGCTGCTGGGGGCTTTGCTTGGGCAAGTCCCAGGCCAACCTGCCCCCCTCTGATTTACCCCAGTCTGTTCAGCCATGTGTGGGTCTGAGATTAACTGCTGCTTTTGTCTCTTTCGAGATTTATTGATGCAAGGCCAGTAATAGAGTGCTGGAGTTGGTTTGTGGAGGTGACTGCCAATGCTTCCATGAGTATTGGGAGGTGGGCGGAGGTAGCCCATCCCAACTCCAAGAAATCCTGGAGATTTTAGTCACAAAACCTGCGTGCCGAAATTTCAGCAGATTATATCTTGGTGAGGTCTGTCCTGAAATGGTGGAGTCAGGCTGGGGGTATGGTGGTGATTTTGGATAGTGGAAGCAAGCAGCTCCCAGGGACTCTGCTTGGGCGGGTCACCAGCCAATCCTGCCTGCCCCCCCACCCCGATTTACTCCAGTCTGTTCAGCCATGCACAGGTTTGAGATTAACTGTGGCTTTTGGTCTCTTCGAGATTTATCTATGGGTCTCTGAAATAAGGCCAATAAATGAGCTTGTAGCTGAGCTGGAGGTGGTTTGTGGGCATGGTTCCCACATACCTAACTTTTGGCTGTTTAATTTCTTGGTAAACTGGGTCCCAAGTTGTTGGGTTCTGGCCAAAGGCACAGCGACAATTTGGGGGTATCATAAAGCCTGAGGTCACAATCAGGCTGCTGATGCACTCACCCCACAGGTACAGGTTGACCTGTTGGCAGCATCATACCCCCTTAAGAAGGAAACTGTCTGCCATAGAGGCAGGGACGGTAGGGTGGGGGTGGCAGAAGGGATACTGGGGACATTGGTGGTGGAAAATGTACACTGGTGGAGGGATAGGTGTTCAATCATTGTATGACTGAAACTCAATCATGAAAGCTTTGTAACTGTATCCCACAGTGATTCAATTTCTAAAAAAAAAAAAGTGCTTTTAAGCACTTCAGAACGCACTGCATCTGCACTAGGTCCAGTTGCTCTAACGAAATGTTTGGAATTATCATTCCCCACAGATGGGAATTGGGAAAAGATGTCTGCAGTGGTGAAAAAGAAAAGTGTGGATACATAGTGTAGCTGAAATACAGTGGCTTTGTAGGTCCCCAGTTCAATTCTTTTCAAGCTGGAGAGACAACTGAAGGGGTTGGACATGCAGAGTGCATGGTTAGAGTAATGGCTGAACCTTCTGCTTGAATAGCTAGTCCTACCTTAGGTTAAAGAAGAGCATTTCTGGGGCTGAAGAGCAGACTCGGGAAGTTAGGGTTAGGTGCTCCTAAATGCATGATCTCACGCACCACAGGGCACCGCGTCGCACCAAACATGAGGAACTCAGGGTGGAGCCCCCGCCATGAGACCCCGAGTTGCTGCCCACGAACGAGCCCTCTGACTGCTGATCGAGCTGCTTATCATCCATGATCCCAGAGACTCAGAAACAAAGCTTGGAACACAGCGGCTTTGGGCAGAAATCCCTCCAGATTTAATTATTAAAACTTCAGAATTCCAAAATCTTGTGGCTGCAATAACGGCCTCACATCATCATGTGCGATTCATAATCAGCAAAAGAAAACAAATTGTCTAATGTTGCCTTCTCGGCAGATCTGAGTGTTGGGGTAAAATCCCAAATAATAACGATGGGTTTGGTGTCGAAATGTTGACTGTAGTCAAAGTAGAGAGAGAGAGTAACGTGGAAATCGTCTGCCATACAGGTAGGGGGAGGATGTGGGATGGGGGAGATACTGGGGTTTTTGGTGGTGGAAAGTGTGCACTGGTGAAGGGTCGGGTGTTTCATCATTGTATGACTGAGACTTAAACCGAAAACTCTGTAACTGCTCTCAAGGTGTTTCGATATCAATCAATCAATCAATCAATCAATCAATCAATCAAGTCTTGAGATCTGCATCACCTCAGCTTTGGGTGCTGTTAAAACTTTAAGCCCCCCCCTGTGTTCCCTCTATTCTTATGGAGATAGAAAATGCAGAGATAGGAAAATTTTCAGATAAAAACACAAGGTTGACTTTGATAGAAAACAATTTTAATTAAATATCGGGGACAGTAACAGTAAATACAAAACAGGAAATTCAAAACAGCGAAGGGGCATGTGGGCGGGCACGGGGAGGGCTGCAGGGTCTCCACGGACACCGACTGGTGCAAGTATGCGCCTGAAGAGCTTCAGTACCTGCTTGCACCTGGCTCCAGAATCTTACCGACATGGAAACACACAGCAGACATTCAACAGCAACACACACTCAAACATCCCGCCCCACCTAAGTCGCTCTTCACCCAGCTTTCCTCTCTGTACATCCCTGAGGGTTGGAGAAAGAACACTTTCACTTTCGGCCTCCAGGCTTCACCGTGGCTTCACCATTAGGCGTGTCCCGAGGCGGGCACTCCCAGGAGTCCTTCCGGAACCTGCCGTTAGGGTGCTGGCTTCTTCCTCCACAGCTCGTGAAACAGGGGTAGGCCTTCCCAGCCATAGAAACTCGGCTGTTGCTTCGAGGACGTTTCATGCTTCAGGTCCGTGGAAATCAAAAGGAAGCCCTGAGGGGTAGGATAAGGTAATGTCACACTCTGGGCCTGGCCCGCCGTGGCCCGTCCAGGTCCCTCTGAAGACTTCATGGTCAAGTGAGAGCCCTCTGCTCTCCCCGGGCCCCTTGAGTCAGTCACTAGACTGTGGAATAAGCCACTGTAGCCACGACTCAAGCCACCGAAGAAGGAGGAGGTGCAGGCTACAGGAGTGGAGAATCCACCCGAATCTTACTGCTATCTTTGCAAGCTTGACGAGACCCCCCAAAGGAAGTGAACAAAGGTGTTCTGAAGTTTGTTTCAAGAACGGAAGCAGGACTGGAGACTTAGTGCAGGGCGTGATCCCTGGCATCACAGACGGGCCTCTGAGCACCTCCAGGAGTGATCCCTGGGCATTGGGTCACGAATAAGTCTTAAGAACTACCGGGGATCAAACATCAAACAAACAAAAAATTGATCAGTTCATAAAGAACTGGGAGCTCAGAGTGGGGTCTTTACTAGGGGCAAAAGTTTGTGGGAGTATGGGAAGGATCAGTGTGGCCTTAGCCAATGCCCTTTGACAGCCGTTAAGATACTTCCCCCATCTTCATCTTAGTCTCCTCATCTGTACAATGGGACGAAGAACCCCAGCATCACAGGTTGCCTGATAAAACGAAATAAAACAAGCCACACTGCCTTCTAGTGGGGTGAGGAAAAGTTTGACTACAAAGGGGAATCTGCCTCAGTCTATTTTGGGGGAGGTATGTGGGTCAAATCTGACTGTGATCAGGGGCCTGAAAATACAGTGAATAGAGCGTTTGTTTGCCTTGCACACATTGGCCCAGGTCTGATCTTCGGCATCCCACATGTGCTCTGGAGCTCACCATCAGCGATCCATGAGTGCAGAGCCAGGAGTAAGCCCTGAACGGCGCCGGGTGACCCAAAACCAAAAAGCAAACAAAGAATCTGACTCCAGGGTTACTTCTTGCTCTGTGTTTAGGGAACCACACACAGGGTCAGGATTGAACCACCACCAGCCTTAGGCAAGATGGCACCTTAAACCCTGCACAATTTCTCCCCACCAGTACCACAGGAGGCTGGGGGTGGGGTGGGGGGTGGTGGAGGAGGATGCAGACCCTGGAGCACTACCCTGACAGAAGCCCCTAGAATAGAGAAGGCCACTCACTGACAGGACTTGGGCCTGGAGTAACTGACCTTGGTTTTTTTTTTTTTTTTTTGCACTTTTTGGGTCACACCTGGGTTACTCCTGGATCATGCACTCAGGAATCACTCCTGGCCTCCTGGCGGTGCTCAGGGGACCATATGGGATGCTGGGAATCGAACCCAGGTCGACCGCATGCAAGGCAAACGCCCTACCCGCTGTGCTATCGCTCCAGCCCCCTGAAGCTTGCAACCCTCATATTGATATACAAACGTATTGAATTGTCATGGGTTGTCTTGCTTGGCAAATGTTTGGACTCTTGACTTCGAACTCAAGTTAGAAGTCAGTGCTTCTCACTGCTAACTGCAAGCAACATTGTTTGCAAAAGTCCTCAGGCCCGTGCGGTGGGGGAAAAGGAGCAGAACAAATGTAAACCAGGAAGAAGCCAGAGAAGCAGAGTTATTTTCCAACCAAAGGAAGCCCGGAGAGCAGGGTCAAATGCTTACCTCAAGGACTTCAATCTCCGATTTGGTCAGGGAGATATTGTATGGGTTGGGCAGGGGAATTCCTTGCTGCAATTTGGCTAACGTATGGAATGAGAGAATTATAAAATGATTAGACAACAAGCACAGAAATTTGGGCAGACTTTCTCTTAAGAAACATGGGCGGTATTTTAATGATTTCCTCTTAAACGCTACCTAGTTTCCAGTTTTGCTGTGATATGTCCCAGGCATTCCCCTGGAGGGATAGTTACAGAGTCCTTAGAAGAGCCAATCAGGCAACTCCCAGGGCGGAAACTGGCAAGAAGTGCAATTTACATTCTGAAAATGCCTTGAAGAGCGGGGTTCTGAGGTTCAAGACAAAAACATTTCTGTCTTGAATATAAAAATAGTTTAATTTTGGGTGGGGGACTGCTGGGGGGATTGACCCTATCACCTCCTGCACTAGGAACATTCACCCTATCACGTCCAAGCACCAGGAAAAAAGCTTCTTTCTTTCTTTCTTTCTTTCTTTCTTTCTTTCTTTCTTTCTTTCTTTCTTTCTTTCTTTCTTTCTTTCTTTCTTTCTTTCTTTCTTTCTTTCTTTCTTTCTTTCTTTCTTTCTCTTTCTTTCTTTCTTCCTTCCTTCCTTCCTTCCTTCCTTCCTTCCTTCCTTCCTTCCTTCCTTCCTTCCTTCCTTCCTTCCTTCCTTCCTTCCTTCCTTCCTTTCTTTCTTTCTTTCTTTCTTTCTTTCTTTCTTTCTTTCTTTCTTTCTTTCTTTCTTTCTGCCTTGGGGCCACACCCGACTTGTACTCAGGGGTTGGTTACTCCTGGCTCTGTGCTCAGGTCACTCCTGGTGGGGGCTCGGGGAACCTTAGATGGTGCTAGGTTCTGAAGGCAAGTGCCTTAACTCACTGTACTCTCTCTCTCTGGCCTTCACAAGAAGTGGTTAAATAAGCAAAACCCAAGATGCTGCAGTTTGTGGTGTTCTTTGCGTTTTATTTTGGTGCCACACCCAGGGTGGTTAGGGGCTACTCCCAGCTCTGTATTCTAGGGTCATGTCTGGCAGTGCTCAGGGGACCATGCCGTGCTGGGCATTGAGCCTGGGCCTCCAACATGTATAGCAAGTGCTTAGTCCGTTGGGCTATATACCAGCCCGAAGGTGCTGCGGTTTATAAATAATTCCAGTGCATCAAGCAGGCAGGTCCGGGATCGCCATTCATTAAATTGCTGTTTTCCCTGATGGTGGAGCTGGGCCCCTTCCCTTCCCTCCTCTCCCCTCCCCTCCCCTCCTCTCCCCTCCTTCCTCATTCTCTTTCCTTCCGTCCTGGCTGTGCTCAGGGTTTCCTCCTGGTGGGCTCAGTGAACCATACAGGGTCCCTCCCTGTGGTGGGGAGATTGTGATGGCAGGGATCGAACCCGTGGCTCCTACTGCAGTAAGTACCCTGCCCATTGTCTTATCTCTCCGACCTGAGACTTTCTACTTTCGAAGGAAAATGGTTTCAATTTTTAAAACTTGACCCTAGTTAGCCATGTTTGCTGAATTTGCAAAGAGGGTTGAACTCCCATGGCTTGTGCCTGGAATAATTGACGTTGCAATCCTGTTATTGATGGTACAGATGTTTTTTTTCTAAGTTTTGGCGCTAGCCTGGGTTCATCCTAACAGTCTCAGAGGAGAAGCTTCAGGGTGAAAAGTCCCTGACAACTGCAATCTGATGCCTTCATCAGAGTCCCTTCCATTCTATTTCCTCCGTCCCTTCCTCCCTCTCTCTCTCTTCCTCTCTCCCTCCCTCCCTCCCTCCCTCCCTCCCTCCCTCCCTCCCTCTCTCCCTCCCTCCCTCCCTCCTCTCTCCCTCCCTCTGTTTTTGCTTTCAGTTTTGGGGCTACTCCTGTAGTGCTCAGGGGCTATGCCCAACCTGCTGCTTGAAAATAAAAATATAAATTTTTATATCACTTCTGGTGGTGCTCAGGGATCACGCAGTGCTGGGGGTTGAACCCAGACCTCCAGCATCCAAGCATGCACTCTGCCCCCTGACCATCCCTCTGATCCCCAGGCCACCTCGTGTATGGACAATCCCTTACCGTTGGCCAGTGGGAGGACACCGAAGTGGAGAATAGAAGACAGAATATTCTCAAACCTCAGGACCTGAAATGAAAGGGGAAACAAAGTCAGTAGCCCAAGCAAGACACTTTGCAAGCACCAGCTAGGTTGGACATGCCTTCCCCAGGCCAGGAGAATCACCCCTTGGAAGCTGGGGGCACGGAAAGCTCCCGGTGGGAACCATTCCTCAGCCTATCTGCTCCAGGCGATGGACATTTCCTCCTTCTTTCCTTCCTTCCTTCCTTCCTTCCTTCCTTCCTTCCTTCCTTCCTTCCTTCCTTCCTTCCTTCCTTCCTTCCTTCCTTCCTTTCTTTTTTCTTTCTTTCTCTCCCTTCCTTCCTTCCTTCCTTCCTTCCTTCCTTTCTCTCTCTCCTTCCTTCCTTCCTTCCTTCCTTCCTTCCTTCCTTCCTTCCTTCCTTCCTTCCTTCCTTCCTTCCTTCCTTCCTTCTTTCTTTCTTTCTTTCTTTCTTTCTTTCTTTCTTTCTTTCTTTCTTTCTCTTTCTGAGTCACACCCAGGATGCTCAGGGGTTACTCCTGGTTCATGCACTCAGAAATTACTCCTGGTGGTGCTCAGGGGACTGTATGGGATGCTGGGGATTGAACCCGGGTCAACCGCGTGCAAGGCAAATGCCCTCCCCACTTCAGAGGGACCACACGTGGGGGGGTGGGGGGGAATGTACTGAGGCATTTACCAAGCAAGACAATCCATGACAATTTGAAACTGAAAACCTTGATACCATAAACACTAGGGTTGCAAGGTTAGTTACTCCAGGCCCTAGCCATGTCAGTTTGTGGTCTTCTCTGTTTGGGGGGGCTTCTCCCCATGGTGCTGGTGGGGAGACTCTGGTGCCAGGGATCGAACCTGAGGCTCTGGCATGAAAACTGTGTGCTCCAGCCCTTGAAGCCGTGCTCCCAGCCCTGGTTTTGCTTTTCTTTTATGCGGTGGGGGTTGGGCCACATCCAGTAATGATTGGGCTTACTCCTGGCTCTGTGCTCAGGGCTCACTCCTGGTGGTACCAGGGGCATCCATACCTGGCTCTGTACTCACCTCATGCCTTGCTGCCTGCTCTGGTTTTTTTTTTTAACTGCCCTTGAACCTTCTTTTTTTTTTTTCCTTTTTTGGGTCACACCCAGCGATGCTCAGGGGTTACTCCTGGATCTGTGCTCAGGAATTACTCCTGGCAGTGCTTGGGGGACCATATGTGATGCCGGGGATTGAACCTGGGTCAGCCGTGTGCAAGTCAAACGCCCTACCTGCTGTACTATCACTCTGGCCCCATGCCCTTGAACCTTCTGCACAGGTAATTTTTATTGTTTAGTTGTTTATCTGTTCTCTGTTGTCCTCACTATGTCACACACCCATACATACACTCACACATGTAACCGTCACACGAAACCTGCAAACATCCTCACATACTCACATGTGCACACACACACAACACACACATATACACACACACACTCTGGAAGGGGGCTTTCCCACAGTGGCACCATTGACATTGAGGGACACTGTTCTTTGTTGCAGGGGGATAGGGGACATCCTTGGCCTCTGCAAATGCCCACAGCACCCCTGGCACTCACTCTAGCGTGTTCTCCAGAAACGCCTTCAGACATCGTCAAATGTCCCAGGAGGTGGGGGCAAGATGAAGGTCAGTAGGAAACCCCCCAATATAGGGCCCAGCTTCTAAAACAGGGGGTTGTGGACCTCTAGGTTACATAACTGAATGTGCAGCAGTGAAATATTCGGCCACAGTGAAAGGTTTCTGACTTCCTAGTGACAAATGTGCCATGAATTGAGGAGTTTCTGCTACGGGGTGGAGCACGTGCTTCACATGCAGGAGGTTCTGGCTTGATTCCCGGTGCTGGGAGTCGCCCATGAGTACCGCTGGGTGTGGCCCTCCAACAATACACTTAAGGAAAGAAGCCCTGTTAGAAGGACACCTAGGAATCGGTCTTATTGATCTCTCTCTCTCATTTTTATTTTGTTTTTTTGGGTCACACCTGGTGATGTTCAGGGCTTACTCCTGGCAGTGCTCGAGGGACTACATGGAATGCTGGGGCCTGAACCTGGGTCGGTTGCATGCGAGATGAACACCTTAGCTGCTGTGCTATTGCTCCAGCCCCTGGTCTGGTTGATCTCCCAAAGCTTATGGAAAAACTTCCAAGTCACACTTGGGATTTTTCCTCCAAGAAGGAGGTCACTGGGTTCCTTGCCCGCCCCCCCCACCCCGCCCCGTCCCAAATGGTACTCCTGGGGCCAGAGCGATAGTACAGTGGGTAGGGTGCTTGCTTTCCATGCGACAGACCTGGTTTTGATCCCTGGAATCCCAGGTGGTCCCCTGAACACCACAAGTAGTAATTCCCGAGTTCAGAGTCAGGAGTAATCCCTGAGCATGCTCAGGTATAGCCCCCAAATGAAACAAAACAAAAAAATGATATTCCTACAACCCATCTGGCCTAGGTTTAGATATGAAAAAAGTCTTTGAAGAGCAAACATAATCTAGACCTAATTAATTACAGATAACCTCTTCCTTTCGGAGTTTGCATTTTATTAATATATATTTATATCTATCTATCTATCTATATCTGTCTATCTATTGGTTTTGGAGACATGCCTGACAGTGCTCAGGGGTTAATCCTGGTTCTGGACTCAGGAATCACCCTTAGCATGCTCAGGGTACCATATGGGATGTCAGAGATTGAATGCAGGTTGGCAGCATGCAAGGCAAGTACCCTACTCACTGTACTATCATTCTAGCCAAGCACCTACCCACTGCACTATCGCTCTAGCCCTGTGAGTTTTCATTTTAAATGTAGCTCTGGAGTATTATTTAATCCCAGAAATAAAATCTCTCCTAAATATTCTCCAAATTTTCCTTTCTTGGGAGGGGTTTGTTGGTTACACCCAGTGGTTCTCAGAGGCTACTTTCAGCCCAGTGTTGGGGGTCACTCGTGGGGGTGATCCTGGACCATGATCACGGTTGGGATCCATCTGGGATTGGACCCATGCAAGGCAAATGCCTTAAACCTTGTAGTATTTCTCTGGCCCCGACAATGCACATTTCCTCCAACTTTATACAAAGTCTTGACAGTCTTCTGAATTCTTTTTTTTGTTTGTTTTTGTTTTTGGGTCACACCTGGCGATGCACAGGGGTTACTCCTGGCTCACGCACTCAGGAATCACTCCTGGCAGTGCTCGGGGGACCATATGGGATGCTGGGATTCGAACCCGAGTCGACTGCGTGCAAGCAAACGCCCTACCCGCTGTGCTATTGCTCCAGCCCCAGTCTTCTGAATTCTTTCGAAAGTTTTTCTGCGCAGATAAAAGTGAATTCCAGAGTTCCTTTCGTGTTTGTGGTGGGGTTTGTGGACATGAAGAACTTAAAAGTTAAAGCCTATATTCTTGGGACCAGGGGAGTATCTCTAAAGGCTCGAGTGTGAGGCCCCGAGTTTGATTCCCGGCACCTCATGCCCAGCACCAGTGGGCATAGCCCAGGAGCACCCACACATCATAGGATTTGGCCCTGGAGACCACAAGTGGCCCCTGTTCTCTGGGTCTGGGCAGCACCGCCTGGCTCGGCCCACACACCACAGTGTCAGGCCTGCACAACTGTTCTGTGTACTGCTGGATGCACCCTGCATCCTCCAAACATCACTGAGAAGGCCCCTACTCAAAACCAAACACCAAACGCTTCCCTCCGGAAGAACCCACGTTTCTACATCATTAAACAGCCACTCAGGGCATGGGAAATGCCTACCTCAATATTGCTGCGATCGATCTCCGGCAGAGAAAGGCGGAATCTGAAACAAAAGCCAAAACACACAGGAAATGGTCAAAGGAAGTTTAAAAAATAGACAAATATGTGAGCTTAATTTTTTTTTAATTTTTTTAAAAAAAATTTGGAGCCCAGCTCTGCTCAGGGCTTACTCCTGGCTCTGTGCTCAGGGACCACTGCTGGTGGG
This sequence comes from Sorex araneus, assembly GCF_027595985.1. Lineage (NCBI taxonomy): Eukaryota > Metazoa > Chordata > Mammalia > Eulipotyphla > Soricidae > Sorex > Sorex araneus. The sequence continues at coordinate 48,633,541 of NC_073311.1, forward strand.
CCTTCGGGGGGCACCATATAAGATGCCAGGGATAAAGGAAAGTGTGTTTGAAAATTACCATCTGAGTGGAAGGCCAAATATGTAAAGAGGAGTTTTGGTTTATTTTTGGCCCACATCCAACTGTGCTTAGGACTTACTCTTTTGTTGTTTTATTTGGGAGCCCTCTGCAGCGGTGCTCAGGGCTTACTCCTGGTTCTACTCTCAGGGACCACTCCTGGTGGGTTCAGAGGACCAGATGGGGTGACAGGGAGCAAACCTGGGTTGGCCGTGTGCAAGATAATCAGGGCTTGCGCTATAATCAGTGAACCATATCTGGAGTCAGGGATGGAATCCAGGCGGGCCATGTGAGAGGCAAGTGCCTTACCTACTGTATGATCTCCTTGGCCCCAGGGAAGGGATTTTTAAAAACTTAATAACTCTGCCCAGAGAGATAGTTCAGGGGTTAAGGCATTATATATATATATATATATATATATATATATATATATATACACATATATATATGACAATGCGCTTTCCTTAACCCCTGAGTGGGCTGCAGGTAGGTTCCTCGCATTGTATATGGTCGCCAAGCAGGGAGTGACCGCTGAGCACACCGCCAGGAATATGCCCTGAGCACGCCCAGGTGTGGTCCAAACCCCAATCCCTAAGAAGGAACGTATTTGTGAGTTTCTTATTTCCCTTAGGATTCTGGACCACACCCACCATGGTCAGGAGCTACTCCCTGTGGCTCAGGGACCACGTGGTGCCAGGGGGTTACACCCAGCCTCTCGCGCGCCCCGCACGCTCACTAGCCCTTGGGACTACCTCCTCTGCCCCGGAGTTTCCTTTCAGACCAAGTCCTGATGGCACTTCCTGAATGAACCCTCTGGAGATCTCCCAAGAACCAGACTACCTTTCCGCGAAAGACCCTCTTCTTTCTCTCTCTGGTTCTCTGCCCACCCGCAGCAGGTCACCGCTCATTCATTATTGTTGGAAGTGGGGCAGGGGCAAACAGCACAAACTCCCAGTCTTGGTTCTGAAAAACGTGCAGCTCAACTTATAAACCACTAGGTGGCGCCTGAGTTCAGTTCTTAGACTCAAGTCCTCTAGCCAACCACATACTCGGTTCTTCAAACTATTTGAAGTAGGTAGGTGTGTGTGTGTGTGTGTGTGTGTGTGTGTGTGTGTGTGTGTGTGTGTGTGTGTGTGTGTGTGCGCGCGTGTGTGTGTGTACGCGTGCACGCATATACATATATGTATATGTATGTATATATACATATATATACTTTCAGGTGAAAATCTATTACAACTTTCTTTTCACCATCAAAACTATAATCTCGGATTTTCCTTCTTGCCTTGCACAAGCCAAAAAAGCGACATCAGGGGTTGGAGCGATATCACAGCGGGTAGGGCGTTTGCCTTGCATGCGGCTGACCCGGGTTCGATCCCCAGCATCCCATATGGTCCCCTGAGCACTGCCAGGAGTAATTCTTGAGTGCAGAGCTAGGAGTAACCCCTGTGCATTGCCAGGTGTGACCCAAAAAGCAAAAAAAAAAAAAAAGCGACATCAACTATTTTGGGAACTTTAAAGCAGACTGCAGAAATGTCACCAACATCCTGGACTTTGCAAACCAAATCCAGCAACCAGAACTTCATCGTTGTCCTCAATAAAATTTCAAGCAGTTCTAGATCAGCTGGACTTAGATAAAATTCCTTTTTTTTCCCCGTTTGTTTTTTGGGCTACAACCAGCTATGCTAAGGTGCTTAGTCCTGGCTCTGTGCTCAGGGGTCACTCCTGAGGGGGCTCAGGGAGCCATATGGGGTGGTGGGGAACAAACCCAGGTCAGCCGTGTGCAAGGCAAGCAAGTGCCTTATCCGCTATACTAGTTTGCTGACCCCCATGACACACTTCCTGAGAGCAGAATGTGGCTGTTAGCTTCAGCCTGACTTCCCAGCCAAGCATCTCCAGCCCTGGGCCCACGTGGGCTTTCTTGTACTGTTAATGCTGCCACTCCTGACCTTGCCAGAGCAGCAAAAGACCACCACACCCACCATGCCCATAACTCAGGCCTGAGTCAATGAGCTGTTTTATTACATAACCAAAGTCATGGAAGAGAAAGGAAGCTCCGTCAGCCACACCGTGAAAATAGGTGAAATTGGGGCCAGAGAGACTGTACAGCGAGTAGGGTGTCCGCCTTGCATGCAGCAACCCCGGGTTCGATCTCTGGCGTCCCATATGGTCCCCTGAGCACCACCAGGAGTGATTCCTCAGTGCAGAGCCAGGAGTAGGTCCTGAGCATCACTGGGCATGAGCTCAAAAGCCAAAAAAGCCAATATATGTGTGTATATATATATATACACATATGTGTGTATATATATATATACACACATATATATGTATGTATACACACATGTGAAAGGACAATACATCATGTACAAGAGTCAGTTTCTTAGGCTGATGGAAGACCAGAGACCAAGTTCAAATTCTGTTTTTTCTTTGAAAGGGGGGAGAGGATGGAAACCGGGTGATGGCACAACCATTGGTGCTCAGGACCAGCTCTTGAGGGGGAACCCTAAGGGTGCTGGGGATCCAACCAGGTTCAGCTGCATACTATCTCTCTGCCCAGCCCCATGCAAATTTTTAAGCATGGCAAACATGACATAATGTAGGTCAAGGGCACCAAAGCTCAGGCCCCCAGAATGCTAATCCTCAACCTTGTGGCAATGGCAGACATTGAAAATCAGCCCATACCCAATTCCTTATTGAACATGGTTAGATGGTTCATCCTGCCTGGCAGAGCCTGGCAAGCTATCTGAGGCGTATTTGATATGCCAAAAACAGTAGCAATTAAGTCTCACAATGGAGACATTACTGGTGCCCGCTTGAGCAAATTAATGAACAATGGGATGACAGTGCTACAGTGCTAGTGGTTCATCTCTTTGCCTTCTCTGAGCTCCTTGGGGGTGGAGAGCCAGTATTAATTCCCGTGCATTCCCAGACTTGAGTACGCAGCATATTTTGGTCCTCAGAGTTAGTTCATTTATTCATTCATCCCACAGATGACAGATGATTCATCCCACAGATGACAGATGAACACCCAAGGTAGGTGAGCTCTGGGACAGATACTGGAGACACAATTTTGGGCCAAACCTGGTGGTGCTCAGGGCTTAGTCCTGCTCTATGCTCAGAAATCACTCCCAGTGGGACTCAAGGGACCATAGGGAATCGAACCACGGTTGGCTGCATGCAAGGCGAGTGAGTGCCCTACCGGATGTGCGATTGCTCTGGCCCCGGAGACTCAGTTTTGAGTCGAACCAGACACAGCCACACTCGCACGTCGCCTGCAGCCTGACCCAGGTGGCAGCTTTTTACCAAAGGGTCCCACTGGCTCAGGGTTAATTACAGAATGAGATGGAGGCTCAGGAGGCAGAAGAGAGAGATCTGAGGGAACGCGGAGGGCTTGGGTGGGAAGGGCAGAAGGGAAGCACAGCCTTGAGCTGAGAAAGAGGAGCAGGAGCAAAAGGGCCAAGTGGGGGAGCAAGCAGGAAAGAGTCCCGGGGTTGGGGGGAGGGTGCAAAGGCCACAAAGAGAGAAGAGAAGGTGAGGGAGGGGTGACAGAGGGCGATGCTGGCGAGGCAGGTGGTGGGAAGCGGCAGGGGCTCTTGGAACACTGGAATTTCGCTATTTACCCCAAGAACAAAGAGTCCATGGAGGTCCCTAAGGAACTGATGCTAGTTTTCTGCCTCACCCCTCTGATGCTGCCGGGAGGAAGTTCCCACCCCCCCATGGTAACCCTGAGGTGTGAAAAGAGGGGGCTGGAGTGATAGCACAGCAGGTAGGGCGTTTGCCTTGCACGTGGCCAACCCGAGTTCAATCCCCGGCATCCCATATGGTCTCCCGAGCACCGTCAGGGGTAATTCCTGAGTGCAGAGCCGGGAGTAGTCCCTGAGCATCGCCTGAGCATCGCTGGGTATGACCCAAAAAGCAAAAAACAAAACAAAACAAGGTGGAAAGACAGCAGAGTGGGCTGGGCTTGCACACACATGCATGAGACCTGGGGAACGGCCTTTTGGGCAGTGGCTCTCTGTCCCTCAGCATCTAGCTCAGTCCCTGTGTGCTAACCGGGCTCATCTCCACACCAGCCCTGAATCCAGACGGCGGAAAGCCAGGGGCTTCTTGCTGCTCTGTGTCCAGAACAGAGCGGAGCGGGCAACACCCAGACATGCCCATTCGTGCATGCGTGCAGAAACGAGCAGGGCAGGGAACTGGTGGGGAGCGGCTGCTGGAATTGAGGTCACTTGGAGGCAGGACCAAGGTGATGGTCACTTGAGCCCCCAGGCTGGGAGGGGCTTTGCACCAGGGGAAGGTCCCAGGGAAGGAAGGATGCGTGGAACCCCTTCCAGTTACGGAAGCGACCCCCAATGTTTTCACATACTCATTCCCCCCCCAAGTCTGGGAGAAGCAGAAGTTATTGGGGGGCTTCTAACCTTTGAGGGGGCCAGCCCCTCGTAGCAATCCTTTGTTCCAGCTTCCCCAATGGCCCTGGGATGGGTGGGGAGGGCAGCGTGCCAGGGCCTGCGCCTGCTGACCGGGTCACGAGCCCAACCACCTCCCCAAACCTGTTTTCCGCTGGGGGGTTCTTTCCAGGTGGCCCCGTTGGGAAATGCTTATCTGCCCAAGCCAGGAGCCCGGGAGGGGCCAGCCTTCAGCTTGGAGGCAGCTCTCCTAGGTGTTTTGGCAGTGTGTGTGTGTGTGTGTATGTGTGTGTGCGCGCACACACGAACGCACATGGGATATGTGTGTACGCACACGAGAGCATCTGTCTCTGCAGTGGATTGCCTTGAGCTTTGCATGTGACTTGAAGACAGGTCAGACAGAACCCTGACCTGTCACTTGGATGAGCATGAAGAACAGGAAAGTGCCATTGAACTTGGCCTCTGAATTCATTCAAAAAATACCCACAATGTAGACCGACCTGCCAAAGAGAGCTGGCTGTCAAGAAAGCAGTGAGGATTTGATTTACGGTGGGGTGTGTGTGTGTGTGTGTGTGTGTGTGTGTGTGTGTGTGTGTGTGTGTGTATGAGATGACACGGGAGAACTGTACCTTTTTTTGGGAGAGGGCTGGGGCATATCTGGTGCTGCCCAGGGCTTATTCCTGACTCTGCATTCAGGGATCACACCTGGCAGGGCTCAGGGGACCATACGAGGTGCTGGGGACCAAACCCCAATTTGGGAGTGTACAAGGCAAATGCCCTACCCACTGTACTATCTTTCTGGCCCTATATTCTCATTTTACAAAGAAGGAATCTGAGGCACAGAGAGATTGCCTGGGATCCCACAGGTGATGAATGCCAGGGCTGGGATTTGTTTGTTTGGGGGTCATATCCAGCTGTGCTCAGAACCTACTCCCAGTTTCCCAGTTCAGTGCTTGGGGGGGGGTCGCTGCCACCAATGTTGGGGATCAGACAGTGCCAAGGCCCTTGTATACCGAGCAGGCACGGGAGCCTTCTGAGTAAGCCCCCTGGTCCCAGGGCTGGGATTCAAACCATCCAATGCCATGATCTCTTTGACTCTCTAAGCTTGCCATTCATGCAGCTGACCCTGGTTCCATCCCCGCACCTATATGGTCCCCTGAGCCTTGCCAGGAGTGAGCCTTGAGTGCAGAGCTAGGAGTAGCCCCTGAGCACCACCAGGTATGGCCCCCAAACAAACAAACACCATCCCAAGACCCCCTAAACTGTTCACTCCTAGAGGTTGCATCTGCTTTTTGTGGTTCTTATCTCTGTGGCCAGCCCTAAGCAGGGGCTGGTAGGAGGTGATGGAACTCTATCACTGTATCACTGCATCACTGTCATCCTGTTGATCATTTTGCTCGAGCAGGTGCCAGTAACGTCTCCATTCATCCTAGCCCTGAGATTTTAGCAGCCTCTCCTTACTTGTCCTTCCCGGCAATTGGAGGCTCTTTCGGGGTCAGGGGAATGAGACCCATCATTGTTACTGTATTTGGCATACCAAATATGTCACAGAGAGCTTGCCAGGCTCTGCTGTATGGGCAGGATGCTCTCGGTACCTTGCCAGGTTCTCTTGAGAAGGAGAACTAGGCTATAAAAGGTTGCGAGCTTCTGGGAGCATTGTTTTATAGTCTCTGGATGGTCATTGATGGGATTACACGGCGGGGGGGGCAGTTTGTGGGTGTGACTGCCAAGCTAATGGAAAATGGGGGATCTGGGTGGAGGAGGTTCAGTTCCAATCCGAGCAGTCTTGGAGATCTCAGCCCCGGGTCCCGCACACTTGGGCTCCTCTGCTGGTTCCTTCATGAGTGAGGCTCATCCGAGTGTGTGGAGAGGGGCCTTGAGCATGGCTGTGGCTGGGTTCCGGAGGTCTTCAGCTGCCGGGGCTCTCTTGGAGGGAAACTCAACCCTTCCTGCTCTGAGGGACCCCAGTGAAGACAGCCAGGGGCGGGGGCAAGAGACTCTGCTGATGGGACTCTATAGTGCGATATTGGGGGACTCTGAGCCTCCCTCCTCTCAGGGAGGCTTCACTGATCCCTGCCCCTGCTCCCCTCCACCAAACTTGACATCTTTCCTGCCCTGTCTCCCTGGCATTGCCAAACCAGCTTAACCTGAAAAGCAACAGCTAGTGGGGTACATTAGGAAGAGCCGGCTGGGTGCCCCGTCTGGAAGGCAGGGCCCCCCACTTGCTGTCTGGGGTGAAGTGTGTCCTCTGGGATAGCTGTGCTCCTTGGCCACCTCTTGCCTGTAGTTGGCTGTCACAGGCCCGAGTGAGGCCTGGCCCATCTGCCTCACCTTCCCCAGCAGCCCTCCAGGTTTGCTGCAGCCCCCACCTCTTGCAGAAGCCCCCTCTCTCTGATTCCACGCACATGGCTGGTGCGGAAGGACTGGCTCTGGCTGGTTTAGAGGAGCCCCAGCCTCAGTTGGACCAGGCACCCCCCCCGCCCCCCAGTAAAACCATCTTGAAGTCTTTCTGTCTGGGAAGCCACACGTTCTGTTGGTTCCTTTTCCATCTATGTGTGGCACTGGGGGATTGACTCACACTTGCAGGTAGGTGCTGTATGTGCCACAGTCACATCTCTGGCCCCACGAGAAGCACTTTAAGGGGATGAAACCACCTGAATTTCACACCCTCCTGGAACTCCTCGTGTGTGATTCTCTCCCGTGCTCTGATGGAAGGCAAGTCCTCACCACAGAGCATTGGTTGTGCATTTCTGTACCCCACAGACTCTCTTTGTAGCGTGAAACACGCCCCGTGTTTCACAATAGTCTTCATAGCCATTGAGTTGACTTACTAGGATTGACTTCCTTCTTTTTATCTCCTATTATTATTATTGTTGTTACTGCTGGTATTTGGAGGGTCACACCCAACAGTGCTCATGGCTCACTCCTGGATCTGTGCTCAGGAATCACTCTTCGGGGGCTTCAGGAAACCATAAGGTAGTGCTGGGGATGGGAGCTGGGTTGGGTGTGTGTAAGACAAGTGTCCTACCATTGTATTATCTCTCTGGCCTTTGGTTTCCTATATTTTTTTGGGTGGGGAGAGGCCACATGGCAATGCTCAGGGGTTGCTCCTGGCTCTATACTCAGGAATTACTCCTGGTGGTGCTCAGGGTGCCATATGGGGCACAAGGGATCCAACCCAGGTTGGCCACGTGCAAGGCAAGTACTCTTCTCTGTGCTATCACTCTGGCCCCTGGTTTCCTATTCCTTTTGGACTGTCACAGGCTGGTTTTGCTCCCTTTTCTCTCTCTGGGATTTAGTCTGAGTCAGCCTGTTCTGTGTATCCTTCCTCACATCATCTGGCTCACGGCCTCACCCACCAGCCTCTGAGGCTGAGAAAATGTACGTTGTAGGTGGATCTTCCAAGTGGCAATTGAGCGCTCCGTAGTAGATGTATAAAATCCTACCACATCCTTTTCAGACTGTGCGACTTGCCATGAGCCAGCAAAACTGAGTCTTATAAAAATCTGTGTTCTAGTAATGGGATCAGCGTGCGGGGGCTGGAAGGTGCCTCGGAGATGATTCAGTCCAACTTCCTACTTGACAATTAAGGAGAGGGAGGCTCAGAGCAGAGAGTAAACTAAATCACAGCTGCAGAAGAGAGGAGGAGGGATCTAAAATGCCTCCCCTCAAGTCTCATGGGTGGAGAGTATCCTTCCTGCATTTGTTGGGCAGGTTTATATTGCTTTACCATTAGCGTGTGCATTTCTGTTGCCATAACTTACACTTATTTTCTGCCCATTTAATCTTTTGGTTGGTTTGTTTTTGTCTGGGGGCCCGACCTGGCTGTGTTCAGGACTTATTCCTGGCTTCGTGATCTAGAGTCACTCCTGGCAGGGCTTGGTGGACCCTCTGTCACACTGGGGATTGACCTGGGGCCGGCTGTGTACTAGGCAAGAACCTTGCCCACCGTCCTATCTCTCCGATCCGACCTTTGATTACTAGAGTTCCCAAAGGTGCCCTCAATGGTTCTTACCTGTTCAGAGACAAGGAGCAGATCAGTTTTTGTCCCAAGATGACGAGGCCCACACTGGTGCTGGCAACCTGTGGACCACAAAAGCATGGTTATCAAGGGGAGCCAATCAGCCCTACTGGCCACAAGTGATTGTAATAGCGGAGACACCCTAAGCTCCACTTTCCCCCTTATTTCCAGATTTACTGGAGGGGCTGAAACGACCCAGCATCCCATATGGTCCCCTGTGCACCACCAGGAGTAATTTCTGAGTGCAGAGCCAGGAGTAGCCCCCAAGCACCACTGGGTGTGACCGTCCCTCCCCCCTGCCACCAAAAAAAAAAATAGATTTACTAGAAAGGGGAGGGAAAAGCCTGAAAATACTGTCTTTCAGGTAGGGAAACTAATGATAAGCTTTTTTGGGGTTGAGGATCATCTTTTTTTTTTTTTTTTTTTTTTGGGTCACACAGGAGGTATCCAGAATCACTCCTGGAGGTACTCAGGGGACCATATGGAATGCTGGGAATCGAACCGGGTCAGCCACGTGCAAGGCAAAAACACCCTACCCGCTGTACTATCGATCCAGCCCAAGGATATTCTTTATATCATTTCCCCATTTTCTCCTCATGTGACAGTGCATGTATGTGTGCGAATGTGTGTGTGTGTGTATGTATGTGAGTTGTGTGTGAACACTTTTCATAAGTTAATTGAATTAGTCCCTTTCCATTGGATCACATTTGGCCTTCATCTGCCTGTTAAGCTTGAATTCCCCCTTGACAGAGTTCCTCCAGGGCTAAAAGAAATCCAGCTCTCAGTGTAATAATGAAGCAGAGAAGGCTGGCTGGCTATTGGACCAGAAAGGTCTGAGACCGCCTCTGAAACCTTCCCCAAGCCCAGTCTCACCCCTCACGGACCGGTCCTCTCCTCTGCCTAAACACTGGTGGCCTGCTTCAGGGACAGGCCTGCTACCCTCTGGCTGCCCGCCTGTCCTGTGGACTTACGAAGTCCATGGAGACAATGTTCTCTGTGGTCGCGTTCTCAGTCTTGGTGAGAATCATGATGGAGGCCGGGATGTCCAGGGTGAAGTTGCCAGGTAGCAAATGGACAATGGGAGGCTCCGTGGCCATGATCCGCATCATGAAGGGCTGTGACAAGATGTAGCTCTCAGCGATCTGCCACATCGGGAGAGAGAAGCACAGATCATGACGGTGGGAGCTGGTTAGGGGAGACGCCAAATTGGGGTGCCCTGCGGGGAGAAAGGCGCTGATGCCGGTGCTGTTATTTGTGTTAATGAAGACACATGCAAGGGAGAGTCATTGGTGGTACCCTCTGGAGCCAACAGGTGAAATTTCACATCTTGCAGGTATAATAGAAAAAGGCCCTTTGATAAATATAAGAAAATAAAGAAAATAATAATAGCTGATATCGCTTCAGCTGCTCCCGTGTGGCAAGCAACAGTCCCAAGACTCCTGCACGATCCTATTCGATCTCCACCAGACTCCCCGTGAGGCAAGTTTTATCAGGATACCCGTTTCATCCCCAAAGAACGTGAGCTGTAGAGGGGCCGGAGCAACAGTGCAGCAGATAGGGCACTTGCCTTGCATGTGGCCGACCCAGGTTCAATCCCTGAGTGCAGAGTCAAGAGTCAACCCTGAGCATCTATTTATTTTTTTTGGTTTTTGGGTCACACCTGGCAATGCACAGGGGTTACTCCTGGCTCTGCACTCAGGAATCACTCCTGGCGGTGCTCAGGGAACCATATGGGATGCTGGGAATCGAACCCGGGTCGACCTCGTGCAAGGAAAATGCCCTACCCGCTGTGCTATCGCTCCAGCCCCAACCTGAGCATCTTGCTGGGCGTTGTTCTGCTCCCCACCCCCAAAGAAAAAGTCAGCTGCAGAGAGCCAAATAATTTTTCCAGGGCCCAGTGAGGGACCGGGGAGGAAGCCCACAAGACTAGAGTGTAGGTTTTGCATGCTGGAACCCCAGGTTTGCTCCCCAGCACCGTACAGTCCCCTGAGCATCTTTGGAAGGGAATTCTGAGCACTGAGCCAAGAGTAATCCCAGTAGCCATGGGTGTGGTCCCTAAACCAAATCACCCTTTCCCTAAAGGAGTTTCCACATTGTAGGGCTGTGGTTCAGACCTCTGCCTGTCTGGGCCGAGAGCCTTGTTCTAGAAGTGGGGTGCAGGTGAGACTGCAGCGGATGGCTCCCCGTCCTCACGCCTTTCTGGCTGCTGTGCACCAAATTCAGGGGCACTCAAGGCATGCCAGCAAGACTTCGCCTTACTAAAGTCAGGAACGAGGCTGCTGCTCCTGCATTTCCTAGTCAAGCTCTTTATTTATTTATTTTTTTTTTTTGCTTTTTGGGTCACACCCAGCGATGCTCAGGGGTTACTCCTGGTTTTGCAATCAGGAATTACTCCTGGCAGTGCTTGGGGGACCATATGGGATGCCGGGGATCGAACCCGGGTCGGCCGCATGCAAGGCAAACGCCCTACCCGCTGTGCTATCACTTCGGCCCCAAGCTCTTTATTTTTTAACATGGTGGCGCCTTAGGAGGGACTAAAGATGTTATTTGGTGGACTTACAATGCCTTCCATTGTAACTTCTTCAATAAATATTTGTGAGTTTTTTTTTTATTGAAAGGAAAACATAACATTCGGAATGGAAAGACGGACTCAGAAAGGAACAGAAAGAACCCGTAAGTCTCCCGGAAGGAATTCCCACGAAACCAAATCCATTATCAAGGAGTTTCACCCTCCCACCCAGCCACCCACCTCCGCGCCCTGACCGGCTGGACTCACCCAGGAGAGCATGTTGCCAATGCCTGGAGAATTCTGAGCAAAGTGCTTGGAAATCTGCAATAACAAAACCATAGTGCTATTGCCCAAAATTTTCATTTGAGCTTTCTTTTTTATTTTTTTTTTTAGTGGAAAATCTAGCTTCTCCTGTGATTTCTAGGGCTTGAGAAGATACTGCATGATAAAATATTTGTGATTGAAGGTGACCTATTATCTGTATAGCCAAACCATAAGACACCTGAGGCCCCGAGAGGTCAGGAACTTGCCTTTGGTATAACCTGAACATGGACATGCTACAGTCTTTGGACAGTCAGTCATGAGCCATTGCCCTTGTTTTCAGAGACGACTGAGACACGAGCACTGGGCTACTCTACCTTCACAGATAAAAGGTTTCTGGAGTGATAGCACAGCAGTAGGGCGTTTGTCTTGCACGAGGCCGACCCAGGTTCGATTCCTTTGTCCCTCTCGGAGAGCCCGGCAAGCTACGGAGAGTATCTCGCCCACACGACAGAGCCTGGCAACCTACCCATGGTGTATTCAATATGCCCAAAACAGTAACAAGTCTCACACTGGAGATGTTACTGGTGCCCGCTTGAACAAATCAATGAGCAATGGGATGACAGTGACAGTGACCTCCGAAGCCAGAAGCAGCTGATTCTAAGCAGGGCACGGTGACACTGAGGAATGGGAACCTGAGATTGATAGCTCCCTGTCAAGTTGTAATTACACCGTGTAGAATGAAGAGATCCATCAGGATGCTCAATAAAACCGGTTGGTTGAGTGTCTGCGGAGAGTGTTTTCATTAGAAGAGGAAGGGGTGGGGTAAAGGTAGTTAATGAGTATCTGTTTTATTACTGGTTGTTGTAGATAAATCAGGTACAAGTACCAACAGGAGAAAGCTTTTGGGTGTCTGGGGCAGGGAGTAATAATAGCCGGGACAAAGTGTAGCAGCTAGAGAGGGCTTGCTCGGGGGAGGCGCTGGGCTCCCGGCTGCAATTCCTTTCAGTGTTCCTAGGAAAAGTGCTCTCACTTCCCCCAGAGGCAGAAAATTACTGCAAATTGAGGGCAAGATGCTGTGTCCATGTATGCATGTATGGGATGTTCTGGAGTTTTCTTTTTCCTTTTTTCTTTTCTTTTGCAATGCCAAAGATTGAACCTGGGTCCTTCGCACATGAGGTGTGTGCTTGGGCTGCTGAAGTTCACCTTGGTGTTACTTAAGATCAGGCGGGAACAGGGGCGAGTGCCACAGACAATGAGAGGAGCAGAACAGGAAGCTCAACAACTCCTCAGCTAATAGCAACACGACTCATCCTGTCAGTCCCTTTGGTCCTGCTCGTCGGAACAGTCTAGAAAGGGCCAGTGATGGAAACTCTATTGGGCTTCTTCCAGTCAGGCTAAATCCCCCGCTGCCTGCTGGCCGCTCACAAACTCTCACCTCTTCCGTGGACAGGGTGACGTTGAAGGCCCCCGCCATAAAGTGAGCGAAGGACGCAGACTTCAGGAAATACTCAGAGATGGCCACGTAGAGCATTGAATTAGTGAGTTCTGGGAGCACCAAGGGGGCTGGGGAGAAGGGCGGGTCAGAGAGGTTTTGCAGTGGGTAGAAGACCCCCTGTGGAAAAAATCAGAGAAACAGTGTCCAGTGGAGACTCAAACAGTTAGAGTGAAAGGAATTCTAAAGAAAGTTCCAGAAACTCAGTAGGGACGGGGGAGAAAAATAAAAGATAACACCTTGGAATTCTTGGCTAGTGACGGTGCTCCAAGTGTTGAGTGACTTCCGTGCATATTGGGGCATAGTCCGGGGGGGCTCCCGGGACATTTCAGGGGGTCCCTTTATCAGGAAAAGGGAGGCAGTGCCTCGGCAGGGAAGACAGCTCTGACTGGCTCTGACTGGCTCCTTGAGTGTCGGGTGCACATGCCACCACCTTGACATACAACCTTTGTTACACAGAGCTTCTGGGGTGTCACAAGAAGACCCAGAAAGGTATATTCTCCACCCTGGAGTCACCCGCATCTCAGCCTGAGACGTGCGGTTCCTCTCTTTGCCAGGGTACGGCATGTGCTTGCATGCAGCTGGCCTTTGTTTGATCCCTGACACCTGACCCCCAAACACGGCTGGGAGTGACCACGGGGCACAGAACCAGGAGTAGTCCCTGAGTACCCCAGGTGTGTCCCGTCCTCCACAGAGTAGACTCAGAAGGACCCAGGGCTGAGCAGGCTGTGGCATCCTTGCTCCTGCCTTGATTAGCTGTCCAGAGTTAGTATAAAATGACACTTGCGTAGGGGCTGGAGCAATAGCACAGCGGGTAGGGCGTTTGCCTTGCACGCGGCCGACCCGGGTTTGAATCCCAGCATCCCATATGGTCCCCTGAGCACTGCCAGGGGTGGTTCCTGAGTGCAGAGCCAGGAGTGACCCCTGTGCATCACCGGGTGCGACCCAAAAAGCAAAAAAAAAAAAAAAAAAAAGACACTGCGTTGCACTAACAGATTGGAATGACTTGGAAGTAGAAGCCTAGGGGCACTTTCAAGATAATATTAATTTTGGGCTGAACCTATACCTAAATACAACTAGCGGCTATCCAAGAATCTGCAAACCCCATTTTCATCTTCTAATGATGCTAACGAACACTAGCACCCCCCCATTGGATTGACTAAACTGAGTGAAGAAGAGACTTCCTCTGGGACCCCAGCTGGAGGGTTAGGTTGAACCAGAGAAGACCCCTCAGTCGGACCCTCCCAGTCCCAGCAGCACACCCAGAAGCACAGGCAGAGCCACACCCTTTCCTGAAGGAAGAAGATATTTTCTGTAAAGTATGGGAAAAACTTTTGAGGTTTTTTTTTTTTTGATGGTGGTGGTGGGGGTTCAAAACCCAGCAGTGCTCAGGGCTTACTCCTGATTCTGTGCTCAGGGCTCACTCCTGGCGGTGTTCAGGAGACTCTATGTAGTGCCAGGAATCACACCAGGCTCAGCATCACGCAAGTCAATCGCCTCACCCACTGCATCCAGCAGACTTTTGAAAGAACACGAACAGGAGCTTGAAAGAAGTGATGTTATTTGGTGAGTGTGTGGCTGTACCTCCTTCTGTGCATAGTAGCTATTCCCTGAAAGCTTCCTGAATGGGCAGGGATCCTGTTTTTGTTGTTTGTTTGGGGGTCACCCTTGGTGGTGCTAGGGGGCTGTTGCCGACACATTGCTTGGGGGTCACTCCTGGTGAGGATCAGGGGCTTGAACCCAGGCCCCCTGCGTGCAAAGGGTGCTCAGTCTCTTGAGCTATCTCTCAGCCCCAGGGTGAATGAAGTCTCTGATGTTGACAAGTTACCTTCAAATTCAGATCCATGTAATTCTCAGCAACTTCTGGAAAACTGATTAGGGAATAATCCAGTATAGTATAGTTGTCGATCTTGGTTAACACTAAATGGCAAAGAAAAAGGGATATTTGAATTCACTGTAGACATAGCACAATATAATGTCCACCTAGAAAAATATAATTTTGAATTCTCTCTTGTTTAAATTAACAATTATTCTATTTCCTAATTCGTGCTTACTTTTCTAAGCCCAGGAAATGTAGATAAGTCAAAGGAATAACCCAACGTGTCGGAGTTGAACAATAAAATGTTTTTCTTAAGGACTGGAGCGGTAGCACAGCGAGTGGGTAGGGCATTTGCTTTGCACTCCGCCACCCCGGGTTCGATTCCTCAGTCCCTCTCAGAGAGACCAGCAAGCTACTGAGAGTATCCCGCCCACACAACAGAGCCTGGCAAGCTCCCTGTGGCATATTTGATATGCCAAAAACAGTTACAAACAAGTCTCACAATGGAGACGTTACTGGTGCCCACTTGAGCAAATCGATGAACAATGGGAAGACAGTGCTATAGAAGAAACACCAATAAAACCCTGATGCTTGAGGCTTCATGTGCATTTGTATACAAACACATACACAATGCATATACGCATTTAAACCAAACGAAATTAGGGGCTTGGAGGGGAGGATACAGAGGTTAAGGTGTTTGCTTTGCATGCAACCAATTCCAGCCTCATCTCCAGCATCTGGTTTTCCCACGCACTGTCAGGGGTCTCTCCTGAGCACACAACCAGGAAGGACCCTGGAGCATCACTGGATGTGCTCCCCCTCCCCGGCAAAAGAAAGAAGGAAAGAAAAGAAAGAAAGAAAGAAGGAAAGAAAGGAAGAAAGAAAGGAAGGAAGGAAGGAAGGAAAGAAGGAAGAAAAGAAAGAAAGAAAGAAAGAAAGAAAGAAAGAAAGAAAGAAAGAAAGAAAGAAAGAAAGAAAGAAAAAAGAAAGAAGGAAAGGAAGGAAGGAAGGAAGGAAGGAATAAGGAAAGAAAGAAAGGAAGAAAGGAAGGAAGAAAGAAAGAAAGAAAGGAAGGAAGAAAGGAAGGAAGGAAGGAAGGAAGGAAGAAAGAAAGGAAGGAAGAAAGAAAGGAAGAAAGAAAGAAAGGAAGAAAGGAAGGAAGGAAGAAAGAAAGGAAGAAAGGAAGGAAGGAAGGAAGAAAGAAAGGAAGAAAGGAAGAAAGGAAGGAAGGAAGGAAGAAAGGAAGGAAGAAAGGAAGGAAGGAAGGAAGGAAGGAAGGAAGGAAGGAAGGAAGGAAGGAAGGAAGGAAGGAAGGAAGGAAGGAAGGAAGAAAGGAAGAAAGAAGATTACAAGATGACAGGTGACTGGTAGATGGACTGATGGACGGAAGGGGAGAAAACAGCTGGGAGGTGAGGGATGGGAAAGAGACGACATAGGAGGAAAAAGCTCCTGAATTCCTAGGTGTGAGTGAGTCTTGGAGAGTTACTGAGCTCTGAGAGCTTGACTCCCCTCCTCTGAGAAAGGGGCACCTGCCTGCTTCCTGTCAGGCTGGTGACGGGGTTTAAAAAAATTGTAGGGGCTGGAGTGAGAGTATAGTGGGGAGGGCGTTTGCCTTGCATGCGGCTGACCCAGGTTCGATCCTTGGCATCCCATATGGTCCCCCAAGCACCGCCAGGAGTAATTCCTGAGTGCAGAGTCAGGAGGAACCCCTGAGCACCGCTGGGTGTGACCCAAATAATGAGGGGCCTAAGAGATAGCACAGGACTTATGGAGCTGCATGAGGTCCCCTCAGCAGGGCCAGGAGTGATCCCTGAGCACTAGCGGGTGTGTGGCCTCCAGGTCCCAAACCAACAATCAAAAAGGTAGTGACGAGGGTGGAATTGTTCCCCACCTTCGGAAACTCCCCTTGTTCTCTGAGTCCCTTAAATAAACTGGACATGCGGTGGGAGGGGAGAAGACGGGGCCTTCCTGGAGCAGGCGCCAGTTTTTATCCTGAGCACTCGCTGAGAGCAGGAGAGCACCTTTGGGCCAGGGCTGGACCCCAAGCACTGCTCCTGCCCGCTCAGCCTGGCTCGGGCCCGGGACCCTGCATTTCCCGCCTAGCCCTGGCCCTCTAGTGCCCCAGACTTGAATGGGCAGCACTGTTGCCAAGAGCATCTGTTTAGTCTGTCTCATCGTCTCTTTTTCTTCCCCACCCTGATTACTTCTCTCTCTCTCTTTCATTTTCTTTGGGCCACGGAATAGCTCAGGGTCCCCCTCCGGGCTCGCCGCGCAGGGGTCACTCCTGGCAGTGCTCAGGGGACCATTTGTAGTGCCGAGGAGCTCGCTGGGGCGGGCTGCATCAAGGCGAGTGCCTTCATCCCTGTTCTCTCTGTTGCTTCCTTCGCAATCCAATATTGCGAACACGGGCATGTTAGGGAACGTGCCAAGGGCTGGGGACACCAGCCTAATTCAAAGGAGCCTTGACGAGGAGCCTCCAAGCAGACAGAAACAGCTCCCGGGTCACAACATGGTATGAGCAGAAGGAAATCTGAGCTCAAGAAAAAAAACTATTTTCTTTTTTTTCCATTTGCTTCTGGGCCACACACAACAGTGCTCAGGGAACCCTGTGGTGCTAGGAATAGAACTTAGTTCTCCTGCATGCAAAGCCTGCAGTTAGCCTTTTGAGTTATTTCTCTGGCTGCCTCCAGACCCATTCTGCCCAGCTTGGAAAATGCTAATTCTATTCCAATATTCTCCCTGCTCGGGGCAGAGACCTGGGGTCATTTTTAACTCTCCTGCCCAGCCACAGCCACGGAGCCAGCAGATATTGCTGTCTCCACCTTAGCCGCGTGAACTCAGGGTCTTCACTCTCAGCAATGAAAAGAAATTATTAAATGATGCCTTTTCAGCAGGCCTGATTGTTGGGGGGAAATTCCAAACAGTAATAGTGAATTCTCTATTGAAATATTGAATGTATTCAAAGTATAGAGAGAATAAAGGGAGTATCATTAGCTACTTAGGTAGGGGTGGGTGGGAGGGGGTATATTGGGGTTCTTGGTGGTGGAACATGTGCACCGGTGAAGGGATGGGGGTTTAATCAGTATATGACTGAGACTTAAACCTGGAAGCTTTGTAATTTTTTTTCACGGTGATTCAATAAAATAAAAACTTAAAAAAAAAAAAGAACGGCCTCACCATCTCCACCAGTCAAGCCAGGCCAGCTGCCACCACTGGCCGGGAGCCACGGAGGGGACGGGTCTCCCTGCTTCCATGCTTGCCCCCTTCCTGCCTATTATTATTATCATCCAAAGTGAGTCATTACTTTTCAAAAATGGATGGTTTTGAATGTTTGGGTGTTGAATGTTGTATTGACCTCTGGAGAGAAGACAGGATCGTCACCAAATGTTCTATCCCCGCCAACTACTGGGCTGTTGACCATCTTCCTCTCTGGTAACACCGTTCTGTTGCCTAAACTAAATCTAAATATTTTGCTTCTGTTTCATTCTTTTTTTTTTTTTCTTTTTGGGTCACACCTGGCGATGCACAGGGCTTACTCCTGGCTCTGCACTCAGGAATTACCCCTGGCCGTGCTCAGGGGACCATATGGGATGCTGGGATTTGAACCCGGGTCGGCCGCGTGCAAGGCAAACGCCCTACCCGCTGTGCTATCTCTCCAGCCCCCAGCTTCTGTTTCATTCTGCTTGTTCATTGGCTTCGCTTCTCAATCTTCTGCGTGTGGGTGAGCGTGTGGGTGAGCTCCTGTGCTATTTGTCCCTTCCCGTCCACAACAAATAGACGGATGTCAGAGGGACACTTCCTTGGAATAGGAGTGGGATCATGGTGGCCTTGTGTGGAGCTCTCCGAAGGCTTCCCCTGTAGACCGAGAGCTGCCCTGGGCAGTGACCCAGAGTCCTGGCCATCTGACCCCAGCAAGTGCCACTCCCCGCCCTCCCTTGGCTGGCACTGAGGCCCCTCTGGTGGACGGCCACACTCCCCTCAGAGCTTTGGAGCGGGCAATAACTGATTTCTTGGAACATTCTTCCCATAGGCGCAGGAGCTGCGCACTTTCTGCTTCCTCCTCCTTCTAACCTAATGACACGCGTTCCTTACGTGGTGCCTTTCAGGT
The DNA here is from genome assembly GCF_027595985.1 of Sorex araneus. Lineage (NCBI taxonomy): Eukaryota > Metazoa > Chordata > Mammalia > Eulipotyphla > Soricidae > Sorex > Sorex araneus. The sequence continues at coordinate 48,652,212 of NC_073311.1, forward strand.
CCTGCGATTTGAAGCGGAAATCTCCCTCAGCCTTGGGTTGAGGAAACAGAGTACCTTGCCTTGCACGTAGCTGAATGGGGTTAAATCCCTGGCACCCCCCAGGGCCCCCCAAGCACTCCCAGGAGGGATTCCCGAGTTGCAGAGCCAGGAGTAAGCCCTGAGCATTACAGGGTGTGGTCCCCAAACAAAACCAAAGAAGTCTTCCCCAATCTCTTCCCTGTTTCATTTGTCTTGTTTGTTTTCAGGTCCACATTCAGAATCCTCAAGGGCTCCTCTCAGTGCTCAGGAGTCGTCCTGGAGGTGCTTGGAGGAACTTGCCCTGCTGGGGATTGAACCTGGGCTTTCTGCAGGCAAGAACACGCACGCAGCCCTTTGGTAGCTCCCTGGTTCCAGCAGGCCCTAATTTTCCTTACCATCTTGCTTGCTGTCCACCTCCTCCCACCAGTCCCATGAAGGCAGGGATTGCCATCCCTTGGCTTATGGCTGTACCCTCACACCAAGAACCCCTCACACCCCTATGTCCCCACATAGATGTGCTCAGTGTGTCATTGGTGCATGAACAGATGGAGTGGGAGAGATTCATGCCGAGTATCATGGAATCCTAGAGGAGCCAACACATGGGACAGGGCGATCAGTTAAGATTCTTTTCCTTGTGTGCGTGTGTGTGTGGGAGGTAGGTGGGGTATTGGGGTGCCACACCTGTAGATGCTCAGGACTTACTCCTGGATATCTGCTCAGAGATAATTCCTGATAGGACTGGGGGACCACATGGGGTATGAGGGATCAAAGTTGGTCAACCTTGTGCAAGGCAAGCGGCTTCCTCACTGTGCTATCACTCCAGCCTTAACTTAGATTTCTCGGTAGGGAGTCTGTGATGGAGTATTCAACTCTGTTCCATTGGTCTGCAGGTCTCTTTCTAGCCCAATACCATGCTGTTTTAATTACTACTGCTTTGTAGTACAGACAAAGGACCAAATGTGATAGCCTCTCAGTATCTATATTGCAAACCTTAATGCACAAAAGGAGAGAGAGAGAGAGAGTATGGGGGAAATTGTCTGCCATAGAGGCAGAGGGAAGGTTGGAAGTGGGGGATAAAACTGGGGACGTGGGTGGTGGAGGATGTGCACTGGTGGAGGGATGGGTGTTCGATCAATTGTATGACTGAAACTCAAACATGAAAGTTTTGTAACTGTATCTCACGGTGATTCAATTTAAAAAGAAGTTGGATATTTGGAGGGGAGGGAGGATTATTACTTCATATAAATTAAACAGCATTTGATAAAAAAAATTTCTTGGTAAGGACTGGACATATAAGATGAGCTGGAAGGGAGCAGTGACCAGGACAGAGAAAGGGATTGTGCCCTCCAGATCCCCCAGGGCTTAGGGCTTAGTGCGGTGCCCATAGCTGCCAACCAGAGATGGCATCGGGGCTGCTGGACATCCAATTCTCTGACCTGGGTTCAGCACCTGGGTTCTGAAGCCAGCCCCAGACACAGGCTGTGTTCATCCCCGACCCCCGAGTGCAGGGCAGAGCGCCAGAGCCAGACGGCTGGGAGAGCCTGGGGCAGGATGGGGACGGGGGGGGGAGGGGGCAGGCAAGCACCGGCAAGAGGCTGTCTCGGGACTCACCCTCCAGCATGCTGAGGTTGGCGTTCAGGGCTTCCACCTCGCTGGTGACGATGGGGCACAGCTGGCCAGGAAAAAAGAACGGGGAAAACGAAGGTTAGGCTCTCAGTCCCAAAACTCTCAATTTCTTTTTCTTTTCTTCCTCCCTCCTTCCTTCCTTCCTTCCTTCCTTCCTTCCTTCCTTCCTTCCTTCCTTCCTTCCTTCCTTCCTTCCTTCCTTCCTTCCTTCCTTTCTTTCTTTCTTTCTTTCTTTCTTTCTTACAGTGAAAACTCATCATATTCAACTCGTCAAGCAGATACTGAGTAATGCCTGAATAGTTTTGAAATTTTAAGTAGCACTGTCTGTCACTGTAGCACTGTTGTCCCGTTGTTCATCGATTTGCTGGAGCGGGCACTAGTAACGTCTCCATTGTGAGACTTGTTGTTACTGTTTTTGGCATATCGAATATGCCATGGGGAGCTTGCCAGGTTCTGCTCTGCAGGCGGGATACTCTTGGTAGCATGCCGGGCTCTCCGAGAGGGACGGAGGAATCGAACCCGGGTCAGCCACGTGCAAGGCAAATGCCCTACCTGCTATTAAAGACATGCATCTCTTATAGACCTGGCAAATAGTTTTCTGATACCCGCAGACTTGTCTTTGCCCTTTTTTGCTTTTGGGGGCCACATCTGGCAATGGTCTGGGCTTACTCCCTTACTTCTGGCTTACTTCTGGCTCTGTGTCCATGGACTCTCCTGGTGGTGCTGGGGATCAAACCTGGGTCTGCCATGTGCAAGGCAAGAGCCCTGCCTGCTGTACCTGCTCTCTGTTCTTAACTATTTTTTCCTTAAATGTAGGAGTGCTGCTATTTATTCAGTCATTGATTAAGTTGATTGAATTGGGCATGAACTCCATATTACTTTTTTAAAAAAAATTCAGAATGTTAATTTTATTACTGTTATTATTATTATTTAACCACTGTAAGATACAGTTACAAAGCTTTCCTGTTTGACAAATTGGAATGTCCTGCCACAGAGGCAGGGTGGGGTGGGGGGATGGGATTGGGGGGTGGGAGGGATACTGGGTTCATTGGTGGTAGAGAATGGACACTGGTGGAGGGATGAGCTCCCGAACACTGTATGAGGGAAAAACAAGCACGAAATGTTTGAATCTGTAACTGTACCTCACTAATTAAAGTAAATAAATAAAAGTAAATAAATAAATAAAAAAAAACCAAAAAAAAAAAACCCAAAGCTTTCCTGTTTGAGTTTCGGTCATACAATGCTCGATCACCCAGCCCTCCACCAGTGCACATCTTCCACCACCAAGAACCCCAGTATCCCCCCCATCCTACCTCTCCCTCTGCTTCTATGGTGGACAATCTCCCCCATACTCTCTTTTGTATTGCTTGTTATGAATAGCATAAGATGTTATTCCAAGATGCTCCTGGAACTCCAAAATTCCAGATAATTAGGATCTGGAGAAATCTCCACAATGAGCTGCTTGGTTAGCAGATTCTTTTTTTTTTTTTTTTTTGCATCACACCTGTGGGGGTTACTCCTGGCTCTGCACTCAGGAATTACCCCTGGCGGTGCTCAGGGAACCATATGGGATGCTGGGAATCAACCCGGGTTGGCTGCGTGCAAGGCAAACGCCCTACCCGCTGTGCTATTGCTCCAGCCCCGATTCTTTAGTGTGTGCCTGGATTTATGGCTGCCAAAGAGCTTAAGTAGCAGCCAGAGGCAGTTTGTGTGCATGACCTCCAGGGTCCCATGGGGACAGGGGGATGAGAAGGACCAGCCCATCCCCTATCCCTTGAGGCCTGAATTTCTGACCCTCCATTTCTGACGCTGCCTCTGACGGCCTTCCGGGTTAGCCTGGGCCTACCTCCCTCTCACCAGGACTTTCCCTGAAGTGACGTGCCGCCTCTGGGCCTTGACTTGCTACGTCAGGGAGACCTGTCATCCATGACGGGGAAAGTTCAGAGCCACTGGGCCACTCCCAGCCCGTCGCAGGGAGGAGAGAGCCCTGGGCACTCTCTGGGACGCCGTGGCACATGTGGCTAGTCCAGGCTCGTGCTGTCCCACCCGTGGAACCTGCTCGGCCTTTCCAGTGAGGCCGGCACCTCCCAACTCGCCTCCTCCCTGGGCAGTGCCAGGCCCGGCCGGGAGTGATCGGGACCTGGCCCTGCTTCCCACTCGGCCGATTGGAGCCCCGAGGGGCTCAGACATCTGGGGAGCAGTCCTTCAGAAACCGGCCTGGAGTCACCCAGACACCCCTTCAGGAGGAAGGGAGGGTGCCGGGAGCCAGGGCCTGCCGTGTGCTGAGCACTGGGGTGCCCGCAGCCTCCCTGTGTGGCCTTTCGCCTCTACTCGGCCCTCAGTGCCCCCCTCCAGCCGGAGGGTCCTCACTGTCTGTACCTCACTGGGTGTCCTGAGTGGACACTGAAGTGCCAGCTCACAATAAGCCCTCTGGAAGTAGGGACGGTTTGCTCTGTTTTTCTTCTTTGGGGCCAAACCTGCCAATGATCAGGGGCGATTTCAGGAAATCACTCCTGATGGTGCTCGGGGGAGATTCCGTGGGATGACGGGGATCGAACGGGGGTGGGCAAGGGGCCAACTTGCCGTACTATCACTCTGGCCCCCGGGCTGTTTTATTTTCTCTTGGGGGCTCTCTAGAGTTATGTCTGGAGGTTCTCGGGAGGCCATGGACTGCCCCCTGCACGTACTGATGTGCTCCAGCCCTCCGGAGCTCTCTCCCCGGCCGCACGGCAGCTGCCTTGGTCCCGTCTTCTCCTCACTGGAACCTGGGATCAGGCAGCCCCTGGCTCTCACACTGCAGTCACACTCTCCAGGTAGGGACGGTGAGGCTCCGAGAGGTGCCGTGAGTCTCCGGGAGTTCTCTGGAGCCTGGTTCCACGCCACCAGTAGAAAGCACATTCTGCCATGTTTTCTAAAAGTGGCCGGGAAGACTCACAGAGGCAAATGATCCCGAAGCCCTCTGGAGCCCCAGGGCTGAGCTGACTCCTGCCTCCGCTCAGAGGCCAGAGCACTGTGCTCCTTCAGGACACAGGGATGTGGCCGGCAGGGTGTCTGCAGTGGGTCTGCTCTGTCCTAGTAACTGTTTCATCTGCGGGGGCAGCACTGCCTGCTAAGGGGGAGTGGAAGGGAGTTTCCTGCTCTGCTGGCAGCCTGGTGGACATGCTGCCTATTATTTCTGTTTTTTGCTTTTTTTTTTTTTTTTTTTTTTGCTTTTTGGGTCACACCTGGTGATGCTCAGGGGTTACTCCTGTCTCTGCACTCAGGAATTACTCCTGGCGGTGCTCAGGGGACCATATGGGATGCTGGGAATTGAACCCAGTTCGGCCGCATGCAAGAAAAATACCCTACCTGCTGTGCTATTGCTCCAGCCCCTGCCTATTATTTCTAAGTGTATTATTACTGTTGTCCAGTTGTTCATTGATTTGCTTGAGTGGACACCAGTAACATCTCCACTGTGAGACTTGTTGTTGCTGTTTTTGGCATATCGAGTACGCCACGGGGAGCTTGCCAGGCTCTGCCGTGAAATTAAATTAATTAAAAAAATTTTTTTATTGGTGGGGGAACATATCAGGCAGTGCTCAGGGCCTACTCCTGGCTCTGTGCCCAAGGATTACTCCTGGCGGGCTCAGGGAATCATATGGCATGTGGGGGATCAAATCTAGGTTGGTTGTGTACAAGGCACTCTACCCACTGTCTATCACTTTGGCTCAGTTCTGAGCTTTGATTTCCTCCCCGTATCCTTGAGGGACCAACTGCCTGCCAGTGTAGAGCTCGGCACCAGGTGACCAATGGAGCCCCACACTGGACTAGCCCCTTCTGCCAGAAAAATTCTGTTTGTCCATTCCTTATCCTCCTCTCCTTATTCCCTCCAAAACATGGGGAAAGAGTTCAGTGGATCGTGGTCAGGCTGGGAAAGAAGGTCACACAGTCCGTTCTTCATTTCCCTTCCCCAAACGCTGACTTCCGGAATTGAGATTCCAAAGCATCTTAGCTGGCGCCTCCTTACTGACTCAGCTACCCTCCCTGCTTCCCCATCCCCGACTGTCCAAGCCCAACCAAGACTTTAGGGGCCAGTTCAACTCCTGTGTCATCTAAATCATTGTCTCCGGGACACTTCCAACCTGTCTATATTTAGTCTCACCGTGTCTTGGATCTCCTGCGGTTCAAGCTCACACTCATCAAAGTATGCATGGAACCAAGGTCTTACTTTGCAGCTAGATTTTGGTTTCTAGAAAAAGAAATTTCCTATTCTTCTCTCATGCCCAGCCCCCTTATCTAGTCGGGGAAGGGGGCATGCAGTAAGGGTATTACAGGGCAGTTCCTTGGATGGCTTGCCTGCCTCGTGACAGATAGCATTACGGAATGCTGCTTTAGGAGGCATCACTGCACCCCAGAATCTGCCCCCGGTGTTTCACACACAGTAGTTACTTGAGAGACTGTTGGTAGGTTGCAAAAGGGTGTGCATGCAGCAGTTTTGCTGCTGAACGACCAGGATCCAGAGCCAGCTATATTACTTCTGGTCCCAGCAAGTGCTTGCAGCCATGTCTCCAGACTGTGAACTAAGCTTTTGCCCAACGCCGGCTAAGGGGGGAAATATCCTTCCTTGGTTTTTCTTCCCTCTGAAAAAAAGCGGTGTGGCGTCCGCCATATTATGGAACTTTTAAACAGGTATGAACTTGGTGGCGTGGGAAAAAAAATGTGTTTTGAACTTGAAACAGCGGGACGCTTGAGTAGTCTCGGGCCGGGGCCAGTACCGGCTCGCGCTCTGCCGAGATTCGACCCGGGTGACCATGCCTTGCACAGCCGCTTTCCTGCTGAACGACCAGGATCCAGAGCCAGCTATATTACTTCTGGTCCCAGCAAGTGCTTGCAGCCATGTCTCCAGACTGTGAACTAAGCTTTTGCTCCATGCTGCCCCAGGATGGGAAATGATGCAATTTTCAACTTAAATCTCCCTGGACTTAATTACTAAAATACAGAAATCATAAACTGCGCGCAGTAGTGGCCGTGCGACTTTATATCTCTTTATTCTCATCAATGGAAAACTAATTATCAAATGTTTGCTTGTCAATAGGGCCGTATTTTTTGGGGATAAACTCCAACAAGAATAGTGAGTTCTGTGTTGAAACTCCAACAATAGTGAGTTTTGTGTTGAAATATGGAATGTAATCGAGGTAAAGAGAAAATGTAGTGAAATTTGTCAGTTATGCAGGTGGGGGTGGGGGGTTGGGGGCCGGGGGGGATGGGAGGTATACTGGGGTTTCTTTTTTTTGGTGGTGGAATATGGGCACTGGTGAAAGGACGGGTGTTTGAGCATTGTATAACTGAGACATAAGCCTGAGAACTTTGTAACTTTCCACATGGTGATTCAATAAAATAAATTTAAAAAAAAAAGAGTGTGCATGGAAGGACTTAGGAAATTCCTAGCATCCAGTAGGTGCCCTACCAAGGTTTACTGACTCGGCAGAAAGACTGATTTGGTGAAGCCAGTGTGCGGTAATGCCATCTCTAAAGACTTACCATTTCGTTTAAATTCTTTAAAATGGGTTTCTCCATGGGTTCAGCGAAGGAGTTATACAGGACACTAGGAAACAAAAGAGAGAGAAAGGGGGGAGGTTGTACTCAGAGACCAGAATCTGCAGTTAGAAACCAGAATCTACCTGCATCATCGCCAGCCACAGATGAGCCACTGGCCGAGTTGCCTCACCTGAGCTCTCCGGAGAATGTGACGTGGGCGTGGCTCACTTGGGCGTGGCAGTCCTGGAGCTTCAGGATTGGGTGGCCAAAGTCATTCTGGGTCAGGACAACAGTGCCCGAGAAGAAGACCCCAGAGAGGAACAGATCAGCCCCTCCAAAATCTTGGCTGTGGGGAGGCAGAGGGCAAGGTTACTTAGGGTTGAAGAAGCCTGGGTCAGTGTCGGGGCAGAACCCTCCCATAGAACCATCATCGTTCCTTCTGCGTCCCACCACTGCGCACAGGGAGAAGAGGGGGCAAGGAAGGAGCACTTTATGAGTGAGTGAATGAAAGAATGAAGTGATGCTGAGGAGCATGAGCAGCTGTGGGAACCTTGTGGTTTTTCCCCCCATGCACTGACTCTTACAGCAGTCAAGCTTACATTGAGCACCCTTCATGATTGAGTACTTCCCGGTGAGTTTTTATTTGCTTCATTTTAATTTTTGCTTCTGTGCCACACCTTGCAATTATTCAGGATTCTCTCCTGGCTCTGCACTCAGGGATCACTCACGGGGGTGAGGGGGGGTCAGAGGACTCTATGCTATATGGGGTGCCTGGGCTCGAACTCGGGTCAGCCGTGTGCAAGGTAAGCACCTGAGCCCCTGTACCGTCTCTCCAGCTTCTTGGATACTTTCTGGAGGGAATGTAGGGGTGCAGTGGGCCTTCTTTAGGAGGGGCACAGACACAGGGTGGCACTAGAATATCGTGGCACTGAGAACTCTCTGAGGGAGGAAGTGGAGCATGTGGTTTTCATCTCTGTCTCCAGGAGTTAGCTCCTGGCCTGACACAGAATAAACACTTCGTGTATGGGTGATGAATGAGTTAGTGAGGAAATGAATAAATGGCTGAATCTATAGTACTTGTGTGTGTGTGTGTTTTCTTTTCTGTATTTGGAGGGAGATTTGGAGCCATTCCTGGTGTTGCTCTGCCTGTTCCTGACTCTCTGACTCTGGGCTCAGTACTCCCAGCAGTGATGGGGAGGTTATGTGGTGTGGGGACTTGAACCAGAGTCAGCCGCATGAAAGGCAAATGCCTTAAGCCCTATTCTACCTCTCTGCTAGAAATATGTTTTTTTTTTTTTAGATTTTTCTGGCTGCACCCAGCAGTACTCAGGACTTACTCCTGGCTCCATGCTCAGGGATCACTCTTGGTGGAGCCTGGGAGACCATCTGGGGTGCAAGGATTAAAGCCAAGTTGACCATGTCAAGGCAAATACCCTGTATTATTACTTTGGACCCACTAAGTATGTTCAACAGTTAACAAGACTGGAATTCTTGGACGGTCCTCAGTATCCCTTATAAATAGATACATCTCACTAAGTGCTGGTTGAACGACACTCTTGACGAGTGAATGACTGGGTTATTCTGGGGCACTCGGACAGGTGGGTTAGAGCCATGCCAGGGCCTTGCCCAAATAGGGGGTCTGACCTGTGCCTTACACTTGTTCTCTCTTTTTCTAGTAGAGGTGCAAGAGTCTTTGGTAGGGAAAAAACTGGCTTCAAACTCACTACCCTCCTCCTACCCATGTTGAGTTAGGATGGCTATATTCCCCTCCAGCTGCCTTTACAGATGGGGAAGAATATTGGAAGACAGGGTAAGAACAAAAAGTGATTCCAGGTCAAATGCTGAGATCAGGGGCCAGAGTGATAGCACAGAGGGTAGGGCTTGCACTCGGCAGACCTGGGTTCAATCCCGGGCATCCCATATCATCCCCGAGGCCTCTGGGAGTGATTTCTGAACACAGAGCCAGTCCTTAGCATTGCCAGGTATGACCCTTTCCCACAAAATTTAAAAACTAAATAAAACTGAGCACAGGTCCCTTCTCCTAATATTGTAAGAAATCTTGAATTAGGAACTGGAGCAATAATACAACGGGGAGGGCGTTTGCCTTGCATGTGATTGACCTGGGTTCATTCCCTAGCATCCCATATGGTCCATTGAGCACTGCCAGGAGTAATTTCTGAGTGCAGAGCCAGGAGTAACCCCTGAACATCGCTAGGTGTGGGGTCCAAAAAGCCAAAGAAAAAAAAAGAAAGAAAACCAAACAAAGAAAATCTTAAATTATGTATGTGTATATATGTGTGCATGTATGTGTGTGTAGATGTATGTGTGTGTGTATGTATAGAGGGGGGGGCACACCTGGTCAGTGCTGCTTAGGGAACACTCTTGGCTAATTGCTCAGGGGTTGTTCCAGGTGCTGCTAGGAGGACCTTGAGGTACCAGGAACGGAACCCAGACCACCAACACACAAAGCCCGAGCTCCATCCCTCTGAGTCATCTCCACGGCCCCAGCTGACTTTTCTTTTTCTTTTTTATTTCTCTTCAGTTGATTTGTTACTCTTTCTCTAAAGGAGGGTTGCTTCCCAGCCCTTTCCCTTCTCCTTCCCCTCTTCTGTAGAAGGGATTTTCTTATTTACATTTCCATTGGGTCAAAAAGAGAATTCTTGAGGAAGATTTAATAGCTGAGGGGGACCAAAGAGATCTACAGGTCAGGTGCTTGCCTAACATGAGCGGACTCCAGTTTGATGTTCAGCACCACAGATGGTCCCCTGAGCACTGCCAGGAGTGATCCTCTGAGCACAGAACCAGGAGTAGCACCTGAGCACTTCTGAGTGTGGCCCCAAAGCCAAACAGCAACAACAAGGGAAGGAAAGAAGCCCAAGGTAAGGAACGCATCAGACGGCCAGGGAGAAAGTTCAAAGGGCTGGAGGTCTGCGCTCAATCCAGGGCACTGCAAGTTGCCTTGAGTCGCATAGAACTGAGGTGTAAGCAAGGCATCAGCACCCAGGGCGTGGCCCACCCCCACCCTTGTCCCCCAGAAGAGCCACTGCGTGTTGTGGGGACACTTACAAGAGTGGAGACTTGAATTCCCAGTTGGTGCTGATGTTGGCGGTGCCGTGGTTGGTCAGGGCTCTGATTCCCACCCCAGGCACGAAGGTCAATGACGTGTTTGGAAATGAAAAGGCATTGATCGATATGCTGTGAAACAAGACACGGAGGGTTAGTGCGACTCTCCAAGCACAGGGCTGAGACAACAGAAACCAGAAACCGGTTCTAGAGTTCCCACTGGGAAGGGCTCCTCCGGGTGCTGCCTTTACCTCTCCATCCCATGCTAGGAATCCCCTCGTGTCTCATCTAGTCCCCCGTATGTCAGGGAGAGAAAAAAGCGTGTTCAGAATAATTCTGCTACGGGCAGGAGAGATGGCTCAAATGGGTGCAGTGCATGCGCTGCATACGGGAGGCCCTCGGTTGGATCCCGGGCACCACACGGAGCACAGGACCAGCACTTCAGGCCAAACACATAAGTAAAAACAAATCTTTCTTTTGGCCACAACTGACTGCACTCAGGGCCTACTCCTGGCTCTGGCACTAAAGGATTACTCCTGGCGCGTTCAGGGAACCATATGGGTGCCAGGTATTGAACTGAGGCTGACCACATGAAAGGCAAGCTACCTTACCACTGTACTGTCTCTCTGGATTCTAAGTCTTCCTCCCTCTCTCCCTCCCACCCTTCCTTCCTTCCTTCCTTCCTTCCTTCCTTCCTTCCTTCCTTCCTTCCTTCCTTCCTTCCTTCCTTCCTTCCTTCCTTCCTTCCTTCCTTCCTCTTTCCCTCCCTCCCTCCCTCCCTCCCTCCCTCCCTTCCTTCCTTCCTTCCTTCCTTCCTTCTTTCCTTCCTTCTTCCTTCCTTCCTTTTCTTTCTCTCCTTTCTCCCTCCCTCCCTCCCTCCCTCCCTCCCTCCCTCCCTCCCTTCCTTCCTCCCTCCCTCCCTCCCTCCCTTCCTTCCTTCCTTCCTTCCTTCCTTCCTTCCTTCCTTCCTTCCTTCCTTCCTTCCTTCCTTCCTTCCTTCCTTCCTTCCTCTTTCCCTCCCTCCCTCCCTCCCTCCCTCCCTTCCTTCCTTCCTTCCTTCCTTCCTTCCTTCCTTCCTTCCTTCCTCTTTCCCTCCCTCCCTCCCTCCCTCCCTCCCTTCCTTCCTTCCTTCCTTCCTTCCTTCCTTCCTTCCTTCCTTCCTTCCTTCCTTCCTTCCTTCCTTCCTTCCTTCTTCCTTCCTTCCTTTTCTTTCTCTCCTTTCTCCCTCCCTCCCTCCCTCCCTCCCTCCCTCCCTCCCTCCCTCCCTCCCTTCCTTCCTTCCTTCCTTCCTTCCTCCCTCCCTCCCTCCCTCCCTTCCTTCCTTCCTTCCTTCCTTCCTTCCTTCCTTCCTTCCTTCCTTCCTTCCTTTTCTTTCTCTCCTTTCTCCCTCCCTCCCTCCCTTTTCTTTCTCTCCTTTCTCCCTCCCTCCCTCCCTCCCTCCCTCCCTCCCTCCCTTCCTTCCTTCCTTCCTTCCTTCCTTCCTTCCTTCCTTCCTTCCTTCCTTCCTTCCTTCCTTCCTTCCTTCCTTCCTTCCTTCTTCCTTCCTTCCTTTTCTTTCTCTCCTTTCTCCCTCCCTCCCTCCCTCCCTCCCTCCCTCCCTTCCTCCCTCCCTCCCTTCCTTCCTTCCTTCCTTCCTTCCTTCCTTCCTTCCTTCCTTCCTTCCTTCCTTCCTTCCTTCCTTTTCTTTCTCTCCTTTCTCCCTTCCTTCCTTCCTTTTCTTTCTCTCCTTTCTCCCTTCCTTCCTTCCTTTTCTTTCTCTCCTTTCTCCCTCCCTCCCTCCCTTTTCTTTCTCTCCTTTCTCCCTCCCTCCCTCCCTCCCTCCCTCCCTCCCTCCCTCCCTCCCTCCCTCCCTCCCTCCCTCCCTTCCTTCCTTCCTTCCTTCCTTCCTTCCTTCCTTCCTTCCTTCCTTCCTTCCTTCCTTCCTTCCTTCCTTCTTTCCCTCCTTCTCTCTCTCTCCTTTCTCCATCCCTTCCTTCCTTCTTTCCTCTCTTCCTCTCATTCTTTCTTTGCTCAGGGCTTTTTACTCCTGGCTCTGTGCTCAGGGGTGGCTCCTGGTGGTGCTTAGGACCACATGTGGTGCTGGGGATTGCTATAGGGCTAGCCATACTCAAGGCAAGCACTTTAAGTCTTATACTATCTCTCCAGCCCAAAAGCTGATTTCTTTGGTTCTTTGTTTATAGACAAAGGAGATACAACGTTACCAGTATTAGTTTTTTCCCCTCCAGCTTTCCAGTGTTTCTCATAGGGATAGGGTCATTACTATTTTGGGTGGGATACACAACTATCTTTGTGATGGACCGTTAAAGATTTAGCAAATGTACCAACTCGCAGCACTCCTCCACACACCCCGGGGCTGTCTGACGGTGCCTTTTTGGGTGCCTTTTTGATTCCAAATGCCCATGGGCTCAGGACATTCCTTAGTGGAGAAATTTATTTTAGAGACTGAACTTGCCCTACAGTTGCTCTAAGCTGCTAGACAGAAAACTAGGAGGCAGATGTCTGTACGGAATTCTGTAAGCCACATTGCTTGTGCTCAATGACTATGACAGCTTTGAGGATTCCTCCCTGCCAGGCACTGTGTATGTGCATTAACTCATTTGAACCCTCCTGATAGTCCCAGGAGGCCAGTGCTGGTTTCTCAATTTGCATTCCAGACACAAAACGATAAGGAACTTGGCTGGAGTCCCTGCAAGTTGTAGAACCAGACCTGGCCCTCTCTCAGTCTGTCTTTGGACGATGCTCCTAGCAGGAGGCAGTTCCCACTGGGCTCTCTTAGCATTTTTGCAAAGGGCACTTGACGTGGAGCTGAGTTTTGTGCTGGCTGCGCACCCTTGGGTGAGGCCCTTCATGTCATAGGGAGAGAGAGCACAGTAGGTAAGATGCTTGTCCTGCAGGTGGCCGACCTGGGTTCATCTCTGACATCCCATATGGCCCCCCAGCACTGCCAGGAGTGATTCCTGAGTGCAGAGCCAGGAGTAAGCCCTGAGCACCACAGGATAGGGCCTCCTGATCCACAGAATGGTACTTCACCTTCTTCAGCTGCTCACTCAGAGTCAGTGGTCCTCAAGGTGGGGGGAAGACAAAATGGGATCATGTGCATGTAACTGGGGCCCAGGATGAGACCATGTGTGTAACTGTCTGAGGAATGGGATCGTGTCTGTGTCTGTGTTCTCAGAATGGGATCATGTGTATGTAACTGTGTCCCAGGAATGGAAGTGTGTGTGTGTGTGTGTGTGTGTGTGTGTGTGTGTGTGTGTGCATCTGTCTCAGGGCTGAGGCACTGTCACAGACTTTGGGGGAAACCGCAGAGTATGAGACCAAGAGAAGACACTTCCATTACTTCAGGGCGTCGCTAGCTAATAAGAGGATGAAAAATCACGTGCCCTGTAACCCATTTAGTAGCTTCTGAAGTCTGGATTAATGAAAAGTCAGTACAGAGTGGATTAAGCAATTAAAGAAGTCTGGATTAAAGTTAGGCAAATACAGTCTGGGTTAAAGTAGTAAAAGAAGTCTGGTAGAGCACAGGCTTGCATTATAAAGTCCCTTGCCCTTGATCCTCTGCCCTGTCAAGATGAACTAAGGTGCTGACTAATACGAGTCTTGATGGGCATAGATTCGCTGCTGAGACTGCACTTGGATTCTGCATGTAGAAGTATGGGGGAACTGCAGCAAGGGAATAACTAGAATGTCATTTAACATTGGCGGGGCATCGTGAATGCATCCACATTGAACTGGAACCCTCATTTTAGGGACAAAGCAGGAACGTGAAAATTCTCATCAGAGAAGCCCTCAACCAGTGAGCCGTCCGGGTGGGACTAGGGCCCCGATGCCACATCTTTGTCCACTTGAGGGTTCCTTCCTCGGGTTGTTTTTCAGAGCAGCTTCTCACCACAGGCTGCCAAGGCTACTGTGCTGGTTGTGGGACCCCACCAGAGCACAGGGGGCCGCATCCACCACCCTGGGGGTCTCAGATGAGTTTCACAGCTGAAATTGCTCTTCTGGCTTCAACTTACTTTGAAAAGTTGTAGTCCACATAATCAACCTTCAGAAATTCCAGGGTTTCCGAGCCCTTTAAGTCCGGGATGTTTCTCTCCTTGAGCATTTGCTCCATCATCTCCAGCCCAGCTTGGACACCTGGGAAGAAAGCAAAGGCAGAGTGTCTTGAGAACCAACACAACAGCACTGACCCCATGAGTCAGTTGCATTGAGTAGGACAGGGCCCCGCACGTAGAGAAGGGAAACCTGCAGAGTGGGCCACTGTGCTTGGTTCGCAGATGAAAACACTGATCTTTGGACAGGCTGAGGAATAGGGCCACATCCCCAGAGCTAGCAGCGGGGGAGAAGCTCACTGTGCGGCCTGCACAAAAGAATGTCCTCATGGGACAGCATTTTAGGAATATCCTCCTTACCCACATTTCCAGGAGGATGCGACTAAGCTTCAAGGAGGTTCATTGTTTCAGCCTAAGTCACCCAATTGAGATTGAGGGACCCACAGGTCAAATCAGGACAATCTTGCCAGAGTAAACACGCCTCACCCCCAGGCCCAGAGATCCCTCACATTCTCCTCCTCTCACCTCCTCTTAATGTTTGAAGCTCAGGAATTTCTGACCTAAGATGGACTACTGTGAACTCTTGAACCTTCTGAAGGTTTAATAAAAATGTGTGTGTGTTGGGGCCGGAGCGATAGCACAGCCGGTAAGGCGTTTGCCTTGCACGCGGCCAACCCGGGTTCGATCCCCGGCATCCCATATGGTCCCCCAAGCACCGCCAGGAGTAATTACTGAGTGCAAAGCCAGGCATAACCCCTGAGCATCGCTGGGTGTGACCCAAAAAGCAAAAAAATTAAAAAAAATGTGTGTGTCAACACCTAATCAGAGAGAGAGAACAAAAGGAAATACCCTGCCATAGTGGCAGGGTGGGGTGGGGGGAGACGGGACTGGGGAGGGGGGGAGGGATGTTGGGTTTACTAGTGGTGGAGAATGGGCACTGGTGAAGGGATGGGTTATCGAACTTTGTATGGGGGAAACATGAGCACAAAGATGTATGGATCTGTAACTGTACCCTCACGATGACTCTCTAATTAAAAATAAACTAATAAAAAAAATGTGTGTGTGACTGTGTGAGAGCACACGCGCATGCAGGCACACATGCACATACACACATTTCTTATTCTTCAGGGGAGAGGCCCACATTTTCCCCATTAGCTAAATCAGATTCTCTGAGTCTCCTATAATCCCAAAAAGGTTAGTAAGCACTCTTCTCTTTCTCTCTCTCTTTTTTTTTTGGTCACACCCAATGTGTGATACACAGAAGTTACTCCTGGCTCATGCACTCAGGAGTTACTCCTGGTGGTGCTTGGGGGACCGTATGGGATGCTGGGAATTGAACCCATGTCGGTCGCGTGCAAGGCAAACACCCTACCCGCTGTACTATTGCTCCAGCCCACCACTTTCTTTTTTTTCTTTCTATTGCTTTTTTTGGTCACACCTGGCGATGCACAGGGGTTACACCTGGCTCTGTACTCAGGAATTACTCCTGGCAGTGCTCAGGGGACCATATGGAATACTGGAGATTGAACCCGGGTCGGCCGCGTGCAAGGCAAACACCTTCCCCACTGTACTATCGCTCCAGCCTCCCACCACTCTCTTTTTGAATTCTAGAATAATGCCAACCATGACTCTGTGAGTTTATTAGCCCCTCTTCCCTTATCTATGATGGAGTCTTTAGTAATCATGAAAAGGTCTGTATAAGTATGAAAGTACATTAACTGTCAATTTTGGACAATAGTTATTGTGTGTTGTACAATAGAGGGGTCCTAGAATAGCCCCATGGACAGGGACTCTTACTTCGAGCCCTGTTTTACTAAGTATCTACTGATAATATACACATCTAATTTACAGGAAAAAATTAGGGGCTGGAGAAATAGCATAGAAATTAAGGTGCTTGGAGGCTGACCTTGTTTCTATCCCTGACAGTCCAACTAGTCCCCTGGGCATCATTAGGAGTCACTACTGAGCACACTAGTGGTGCCCGGGAATAGCCCCTGAGCATCGTTAGGTGTGGCCCAAACTGTCCCCTCATACACACAAAGAATAAAAGAAAGGTGAGATAAAATGTTAAGGTTTGTAATGAGTGTATGTGCCACGACTGTGTATACTCTCCACACAGCTCTCCCTCAGCTCATCTATAATCTATCTAGATTATTTTCATTCTTTTTTTCCCCTTGGCTTAACCAGGCATTTCTTCGGGGTTATTTCTGGCTCTGCACTCAGGAATTACTCCTGACATGCTCAGGGGAAAGAAAGGGTGGCAGGGATTGAATCCTGATTGGCCACATGCAAGGCAAGTGCCTTTGTCACTATGTTGTCTCTCCATTCCCCTCTCGACCTGTGTTTTTGGTGGGTTTGGGGGTTGAATGCCTTTCAAATACAAGACAAATGCTCTGCTGTTCATCTACATCCTTGGTCCCACACTTTCTCTCCTTTGTCACTCTATGATAGAATTCTCTAATCCTAGGTAACATGACCGCTATTTTCATAGAGAAGGGAGCTAACGCCTGAAGAGAAGTACTAATATACTCCAGAGCCAAGAGTAGTGACTGATTTTCTTTAGGACAACAGAGTGTAGGTTTTGAGGTTGGGCCAAATAGACCTGAGTTAATATCGTTTTTGCTTGTTTGTTTTTGGGCCATGATTGATGATGATACTCAGGGTTTACTATTGGCTCTGCATTCAGGAATCACTCTTGGCTGTGCTGAGTTTACATCTTGATGCGAAAAATTGCTTTGGTCCCTTTTAAGGCCCAGACTTATCCTCTGTCAAAGGACGATGCTGTTTCCACTATGTTGTTGGAATCAGACCCACCTAGGACCCCTCAGGTATGTGTCAAAGAGCCTGGACACAGTCGATGTTCAAGAAATGGCTCATACTCCAGCTCAAGGTGGTATCTGGGGCCAAGGGACAGAACTCAGCCATCAAGTGGATGGCTTCAGCTCTGTTCTTCACCCTTATTTTCTTTATTGGTGACTGGGATGGAACCCAGGGCCTCGAGTATACAGGGCAAGCAGTGCTCTAGTGCTGAGCCACATCCCCGGCCTCTTTAGATCTGTTCTTTCAATTGCTCTGATCTTGGGAGCAAAACAAGCTACATGCAAAAAAACTTTGATACTGTGGCCAGATGCCTATTTCTAATGAGCATTTCTGTGGACATCAATAGAGTTACAAGATACACATGCGTATTTTCAACTCACACATTTTTGCACATATCACACGCAATTGTGCAAGATGGAATCAGTTTTAGGTTCCCTATGCCAGATGAGATCCTGTAAAAGGATTTTCCCCAAAACCAATCCTTTCACCCTCCTACACTTCCTTCTTTCCTTCCTCTCCTTCTCGGTGTAGCAGGAGAAGCATTTCTTAGTAATATTTAGGCCTTTCTTAGATTTATAGCGTGTGGGTTGTTTGCTTTAATTTAAAAAGTCTGGGAGCGACCTATCAGGCTCCGTTAGCTGAACTCAGGCAAATATGCACAGGGTTAAAATGGGCTCATAGACTTGGATTTTTACACTTCACTTCCTCTACTTGATTTGTGCCCATTCAACTTAGCCCAAGGAAAAATCTCCATCCAATATTTTCCTTTCTCGAGTGTTAGCGGACTCTGAGTTCCTTTCAAAATCAAGCTCCTTCTGAAGCTCTATGTTTTCTGTTTGTTTTATTTTTAGGTTTGGGGTCATTCATTCCTCCTCCTCCTCCTCCTCCTTCTTCTTCTACTCTCCCAATGTATTTATATTTTATTTATATTTTAAACTCTTTTATTGCAGCATTGTGATATAGACCATTACAAAGCTGTTCATGATTGGATTTCAGTCGTACAGTACTCCGATTTCTTTTACTCAGCCTCGCATGCTGTCCCTTTTAGAGGAAAGGCTTGTGAAGCATGCGCTGTGGAGAGAGGGAAACCTGAGCTTGTGTCTGGATATGCCTCAAGCAACATGAACTCTTCCCAGCCGCCCTTATAGGCTTACAGGGGACTGACGTTCTCCCAGTAGTGCATCTCAGTCTTGAGGCGACAGGAGCCTCTGGGCTTGGGCCCTGGACCCTCCCTGCTGCAGCCCAGCTGCTGAAAGCATCAACTCACCATAGTCCAGAGCCCGCTGTGTAATCCTGGCCTTGATTCCAGGGTAAGCAGCCTCAGAGGAGGAGGCGTAGACATTCCACAGGAGGAAACATCCCCAGAGCACCGGGACCGCCTTGGCATGCATCTGCAATCAAACAACAGATACGGTTCATCCAGCCTGCCTAGGTTTTCTTTTTCTTTTTTTATTTTAATGAATCACCATGAGATATAGTTACAGACTTACAAACGTCCATGATTGGGTTTCAGTCAAACAATGTTCGAATACCCATTGATCACATGTCCAGGTTTTTTGCATGTGATTCTGCACATGAAAAGTTTCAGTTTTGAAGGATTTCAGTTTTTACATACAAATTTCCACGTGCGAACAACTTTCCGTTTTCCACATGCAGAATTCAATGGGCTCATCCACTCACCCATCAGTTATGGATCATAAAAGAACATGTTTAAGGTGCTGAGGCTGGAGACCAGAATATAGATGCCTGGTCCTTGACTTCCGCTTTCCACAGATAGTGGAGGAGTCACATGCATGCAAGGCTGAGTATAACACACATAACGTAATGTAAAAGCCATGTAATAAAATGATGCAATGATTGGGGTAAGTCTGGGAATGGCGCTGGGTGTGAGGTGGGGGTGGGGGAGGGATACTTGATGGTTCTAGAATAGCTGAGCGAATACTTTTGAAAGGTGATCTCAGGGCCAGATAGGGTGTTTGTCTTGCACGCAGCCCACCTGCGTTTGATCCCTGTCATCCTACAAGGTCCCCCAAGCCCACCAGGAGTAAACCCCGAGAACCACCAGGTGTGGGCAAGGATACCCTATGCAGTGCCTGGGATTGGCCACGTGCCAGGCCTTAGGTGCTGTTCTCTCTCTCTGGCCCCTTCACAGACTTCTCTCAAATTCCTACCCCCACCATCGGTCCAAGTGGCTGTGCTGAGTCAGTCACCCCGAGCACTTTGCTAGTCCCCACCTGGCCTGTTTTCCCACAACGGAGGATTTTGGTTTAATTGCCCAATGAAAACACACACATACATCACACCCACTCTCTCTGCTGCTTCCCTTCTCCCTCGGCAACCTACATTCCCATTGTGTCAGGAGACTGGAAAAACAGGAAGGGGTCAGGCGCTTGTCTGGCTCATGGTTTAATCCCCGGCGTCCCATTGGGCCCCGGAGCACCTTCAGGAGTGAATTTGCACACAGAGCCCGAGTAAGCCCAGAGCACCACTGGGTGAGGCCCACCTCCAAATAAGTAAAAATATTTAAAAATATACTTGCCCTTCGATCTCAAGGCAATGAGTCAGATTCCTGGTGATGCCCACTTGTGCCAACCTTGGTGCTGCCAACTCTGCTGTCTGGGACCCCCGGCATCATAACAAAGTGTGTGCACACAGCCAGGTGCACGCAACCCCTCCCTCTTCCACCAAGTGAGCACAACTAGAGGATGTGTGAACTCTGCCCCAATCCCAAACGTGTGTGAGTGCCGTTGACCCCATGAGCCACGATCCCCCGAGTTTCTAACACTATAACTGAGTGTGTGTGACTCTCATTATGGCTGTAACAACAGTGACAAGGGGAAGGACGGGGAAATAAAATAAAAGGAAGTTGGATCATGTCACCCCTGACCTTGTAGAGGGGCTCCCCATCTTACTGCATGTAAAGAGGCAGAACTCTAGGGGCTGGAGAGATGGCACGGTGGGTAGGGCACTTGCTCTATATGCAGCTGATCCTGGTTCTATCTATGGTACCATGCATGGTCCCCTGAGCACCACTAGGAGTGAACCCTGAGCACAGAGTCAGGAATAAGCCCTGAGCACCACCAGGTGTGTTGCCCAAGCCCTCTCTTTCACTGAAAGGTAAATCCGGGAATGGGTGAGAGAACGTTTCCACCAGGCAGCTAAGCCCCTCCAGGCCTCCCCTTGCTCATGAATGTTCCTCCCATGTGCAGAGGCCAGGCTGGCCTAGCCCAAATCTCAAGGGACAACTGATCCTTCTAGAACACTCTGAGCAGCTTGTAGCCCAGCATCTTTGGGCTTGTCCCCCAGCCTGGACCAGCCATCCTCCAGAGAGCCACAAAGCTTTCTCTTTGCTCAGACAGGTGGCCTCCAGGAAGCCTTTCTACATTCTACACTAAATAATCACCCTCTCAAATCCTCATATTCCTCTGCCCCAGCTTAATTTTCCAACATGTACCACCATCGAGCTTAGTCTGCAGCGCTATTGACTGTCGGTCTATGCCGCGGGAATGTGCCGGGCTCCTGGGGAAGGACTGTCCCTTGAACAGGGGTAGACGCCAGGGACAATCTCGCAGGACTGACTCTGGGGATGGGTGGGAGAATCTTTCCTCAGGGTCAGGTGCACCCTTTTGGGTTCCCACCATATGTGGCAGCCTGGAGGTTTGAAGGGGTCACCGGTGGTGGAAATCTTTTTTCCCCCTTAATTTTATTGAATCACCGTGAGATGGTTACAAGCTTTCATGTTTGGGTTACAATCCACAATGATCAAACACCCATCCCTCCACCAGTGCACATTTCCCACCTTTCCCATCCTCCCCCTGCCTCCATGGCAGACAATATTCCCCTTACTCTCTCTCTACTTTTTGGCATTATGGCTTGCAACACAGACACTGAGAGGTCATCATGTTTGGTCCATTATCTACTTTTGGCATGCATCTCCCATCCCAACTGGTTCCTCCAGCCACCATTCTCTTAGTGATCCTTTCTCTATTCCATCTGCCTTCTCTCCTCTGCTCATGAAGCAGGCTTCCAGCTATGGGGCAATCCTCCTGGCCCTTGTATCTACTGTCCTTGGGTGTCAGCCTCATGTGTGGTGGGAATATCTTAACAGCCTGTCCCCTGTCCAGGCTGTCCAGGACCTGTGTTGTCTACATTCACTCCATAGTCTGGCACGATGAGTGCCACATAGTACACACACACACACACACACACACACACACTCCATAAGCCATCCGAGGAGAAGACCTCCTCCCCATGGTGTCATCAGAGTTGGCCTGGGAGAGATGCTTAGGGAAGCTGGGTTGGTGGCGACCCGCCTTCAGTTGACAAGGCTCCAGTGGGGACTGCACAGGGGAGGTGACGTGTCCTCCATGACAGCTCGCTGAGTCACAGATCTGGGAGCATAGAGCCTGGGCGTGCCACTGCGGCCACATTCCCACATGCCAGGGCCCACGGGTGACAGGTGCCCACTGAGTCCACACACAAGCATGAACCCAGACAGGGTAGCATTTATGGGGGTGGGCAGGGAAGAGGAAGTGGTGGGATACCCCACGAAGGCAGAGGGAGGGGCAGGAGGGTGGGGTGCAGGCTGGGGTTGGGGCATAGGCTGGGGTTAGGGCATAGGCTGGGGCTCAGGTACAGGCAGGGGTTCGGGTGGAGGCTGGGGTTCAGGTTCAGGCAGGGGTTCGGGTGGAGGCTGAGTTTGGGTAGAGGCTGGAGTGTGGTGCTCCATGGAGATCCGGCTGCTCTGGGCACAGAGACACCCATGAGGTGTGCTTTGGGCAAACCTCCACCATGCCATCTGTTTAGGCGGGTGCACAGACCTCCCACATTCGCCCCTTGGGGGCCCAGAGTGTGGCACAAGCTGCCCTGCCTGGACGGTGGCTCTGGTTGAGGTCAGTGCGTGCTTGCGGGGCAGGGGGTCAGGCAGCTGAGAATTAGAGTCTTGACCTGCCCACGCTGTGGAGCATATTTACTGGCTCAGTCCACCCGCTGGCCACACAGCCCAGCCCCCGCCCCGCCCAGCCTCCCAGGAACCTCTGTGCAGAGAAACGGTCCCGAAACACAGGCCAGGCTCCTGTGGCCTCCCTTTGCCCAACTGGCTCCCTCTGCCTAGGGCCCAGAGGCAGAGGAAGACGGGCTGTCCTTGCCTGCCACCTGTTTCCACGCTCCGCTCTGTTCCAGGACCTCAGGTCCCACATTCTGCCCTGCGCCCAGATCTCCTGCTCCCACTCTGCCCTGCGCCCCGACGGCCCAGGCAGTACTCAGGGGGACGGCACCCCTCCCAGAGACCCTGGTGGTCCAATGGTTCAATGCAAGGGCCCAAGGATGTGGTGCTGGGGGTTCCCCTGAACCACCTCAGTGCTGCTCAGGCTCTCCCAGGGTCACACCCTGACATCCTCAGGGTCCATCTATTTTTCTTTCATTTACTAATTAAAATACCATGGTATAATTATTGTTCATACTTTATCAAATATTTTGCATAGAAGATAAGTCATGCAAAAATGAAAATAATTGCCAGGATGACTTTTTAAAATTAAAATTTGTTTCCCTCTTTTGTTGATTGAGGTTCTGTGACTTACAATACCATTACTGATAGTTTCCCATAATTGGGGAAAACTAAGCTTCTTTCCTTCCTCCCTCCCTCCCTCTCTCCCTCCCTCCCTCTCTCCCTTCATCCCTTCCTTCCTTCCTTCCTTCCTTCCTTCCTTCCTTCCTTCCTTCCTTCCTTCCTTCCTTCCTTCCTTCCTTCCTTCCTTCCTTCCTTCCTTCCTTCCTTCCTTCCTTCCTTCCTTATTGGGCCATACTGGTGATGCTCAGGGTTTACTCCTGGCCCTGCACTCAGGAATCACTCCTGGCAGTGCTCGGGGGACCATACAGGATGCCGGGAATGGACCCCAGGTTGTCCGTGTGCAGGCAAGTGCCCTGCCTGCTGTACTCTCGCTCCGGCCCTTGGATGCTTATGTTCTTGCTAATTGCCTCTCCTTGGAGAATATACAGATGAGGAGGGCAGAGACCTGGTACCTGTCCTAGAGCTTGACTCTGAGACTCAGACATAATGAAGGCCAGCAGGTGCTAGCAGAGCACGTCAGCTAATGGGTGAGAGCAGCAGTGGCCTTGCCCCACTCGACCT
Source organism: Sorex araneus (assembly GCF_027595985.1). Classification (NCBI taxonomy): domain Eukaryota; kingdom Metazoa; phylum Chordata; class Mammalia; order Eulipotyphla; family Soricidae; genus Sorex; species Sorex araneus. Next base: position 48,675,435 of record NC_073311.1, read on the forward strand.
TGTACCGCACTTCTGGGTAGAGGTGAAGCGTGTGTTCACCAGCAAGACGGGCACCTTGCACGGCAGATGCTGACTTGAGTCCTGGGCCGGGCTGGGGAGGCTCATGACTGAATCATGGGGAGAATGGGGGGTGATGCTCAGAGAAGTATCAGTAGAAGGCCAGTGTGGTAAGGGTGCTGAGGGCAGAAGGTGGGAAGGCAGAAGTTACTGAGGGCAAGTAATGACTATGCGCTGTCAGATACGGGGGTATTTCCTCTGTATTTGGGCTGTACAGGGCAATCTCCAGAGAGAACCCGGCTGGATAGAGGGTGGGATGTGACTCAGTGCCTTGCCTGCGTGAGGTCCTGGGTTCAATTCCCTGCACAGCATGGTTCTCCTGGCATCCACCTGGGAGGAGCATCTGAGCACCACTGGTGTGACCCCAAAACCAACCAACCAATTCACCAAATCAACAAGACCCCCCAAACCCAAAAAGCACCTGGTGGTGGTACTGGGGGCCAAACCAAGGATAGGTGAAAAACAATCGAGGTGCTGACACTACTACAGGAATCCCAGAAGACTGAGAGCCTAGGGCAAGGAGGGGCCGTGAGCGAGGACTGTGGGGTGCAGGGCTCTGCGCATGGGCAGCTCCACTTTCCGGAATGTTCATGTCAGTGGACATCAACAACACCTTCCCTTCCTTTGGGACAGCCGCCGGCCAGCCTAGCTGCTGTGGCAGCAACTTCCTTGAAGTGTTAGTTTTCCTGGGGGTGGTCAAGGAATCTTTTGACTATGTCCAAACACTCAAGTCCTTTAAACCAAGGGTATATACAACTGTTGCCCATGGTTGTATATGGCCCACAACTATTTTATCTAACACATTTGTTTTTGTTTTGTTTTTTTGCTTTTCAGGTCACACCCAGCGATGCACAGGGGTTACTCCTGGCTCTGCACTCAGGAATTACTCCTGTCAGTGCTCAGGGGACCATATGGGATGCTGGGAATCGAACTCGGGTTGGCTGTGTGCAAGGCAAATGCCCTACCCGCTGTGCTATTGCTCCAGCCCCTTATCTAACACATTTAATCAGCCAATCAGACTCAAACCCAACCCTGTCTATACAGAGAAAAGGACAACGATAGGCTGTAAGCCACATTTGGATAATGTGAAGGAGAAATGGGCAATGCACACAAAACTGAAACCAGTCAAAAGGGACAAGGTGGGTCAGGGCTAACCAATGCAGGAAAAGCCTCTGACTTGACTTCCCTCCATCCTCTTCAGGTTTATGCTGCACAAATTACTCACCAGTGGGCAGTTCCAGCTTGTCTTATTCTACCTGCTTCAAGTGATGGTAAAGTTACTTATTTAATAAGAGCTATATGTGGGAAGGGGGTTGTTTCCAATGGGAGGCAAGGGGTGCCTGGTCCAAAGTGGGGAGAGGAGGACGACGAAGGGAGTGAGGGCCAACTCCTGGCACCTCGAGTATTTATTTCCACATCACCAAAACGGTGAGGTCATGCTGGTGAGTGGCATATTACCAAGGCCAAGAGTTATAAAAGGATGCATCATGCTGAGGCAGGCAGGGGAGCAAGTTTTTAACAAGAGGAAAACATTTTCCCAACCCTGGAAAGCAGGACCCAGTAGCCGGTGTCCATGACATTGTATGCAAACTAAGGTCTGATGCACAGCTCTGCCCCGGACGTTTGCTAATTCATCTACTGACTGGCCTATTAGATTAGAGATAACTGAGAAAAGTTCCGGGAAGTTTCAAAAACAACCTAAGAGGGCCGAAGCAATAGTACAGTGGGTAAAGCATTTGTCTTGGACGTGGCCGACCCAAGTTCAATCCACCGCATCCCATATGGTTCCCCAAGCACCACCAGGAGTAATTTCTGAGTGCAGAGCACTGGGTAGTACTGTGGCCCCGTGACAGCGGGCACAAGTAACGTCTCCATTGTGAGATTTCTTGTTACTGTTTTGTGCATATTGAATGCACCACGGGTAGCTTGCCAGGCTTTGCCTGTGCGGGCGAGATACTCTCGGTAGCTTTCCAGGCTCTCTGAGAGGCACGGAGGAATCAAACCCAGGATGGCCGCGTGCAAGGCAAATGTCTTACTCGTTGTGCTATTGCTCCAGCGTTGGTGGTATAGTGGTGAGCGTCACTGGGTATGACCCAAAGAGCAACAAAATAAACAAACAAAAAACAAAAAACAATCTAAGAAAATGGAACCTGCACGTGAAGGGTGATTTCAACAGGGACAAAGCACTAAAAGGCAAAGTAGAGATGTTACTTGTAAATGGCACAGTGACTAGCAGACATTTTAATTATTTTTTGGGGGAGGGGCTGGGACACAGCTGGCGGTGCTCAGGGCTTATTTGTGGCTCAGTGTTCATGGATCACTACTGACAGTGCTTAAGGGTAAATGGTCCTGAGGATCAAATGGGAGTGGCCATTCGCAAGGCAAGCACCTGTACTGTCTGTCCAGCCCACATCAGGGGACAACGTTAGCACATTTTATTTATTTATTTTTTTATTTGCTTTTTGGGTCACACTCGGAGATGCACAGGGGACACTCCTGGATCTGCACTCTGAAATTACTCCTGGTGGTGCTTGGGGGACCCTTTGGAATGCTGGGAATTGAACCCCGGTCAGCCTTGTGCAAGACAAATATCCTACCCACTGTGCTAATGCTCCAGCCCCGATTAGCACATTTTTTGGGGGGGGAATAAAAACAACAAAATCATTGTAGATATTGCCATTGTCTGCCACCCCCTACCCCTCTTTATAGACATGAGTCTATATACAGTCAAAAGGCCAAATGTCTGGTCCAGGCACCCTGGAAGTCACCCTGGAAATCAACCCCCCTCTCTCTCCCACAGGAATGAAACCTTGTGTACCCAGTTCCTAGTGTTTGCACCTATAAACTGTGTTTTCAGGTAATGACAGGATGACTGCTCGGCCTCTTCATTCTCACCTGGGACTTGGACAGAGCCTTTGCCTGAGGCCATCTTTTAGGTGGAAGATCCGTAGAGCATCTGGAAATTTCCAATCACCCAATGCAAATGCCTATGTATGTTTTCGGGCCACCAAAAGAATATTAAATTCCCTTGTGGCAACCATCTTGGGTAAAGGGATTGCTAAAGTGGTGGACGTCAGCGGAGCTCAGGAACTCCACACGATACATCAAAACACATTTTCTCTTTCCTCTAGAGATTTTATGAGCGGATAAAATGCCTGGGCTCTAGACATGGATTGCAGGTAACTTTCAGTGAGTTGCTTGGTCAGGAGGATTAATGGGTAGGGGAGGAGAACAGCCCTATCAAACAGAACGATGACTCCTAAAAGGTTAAGTAATCTGTCTGACAAGTAAGGGCAGGGTGATTGCTTTTGAAAAGGGCTTCAAGGAGATCTGAAAACCTTGCCAACAAGTTACCTAGTTTTTTGGAATTTGTTTTGCTTTGTTTGTTTTGCTTCTGAGGAATTGCTTCTTTCCAAGATTCAGAGTCTCCAAATTCATTACATTTCCCTGCCGATCTAAGGGCAAGCTGGCATTTCTGAATGGAAGCGGCCTTTCCCTGAGTCATTTGAGGATGGGGAATAAGAATTCTGGTACAACTGAAATACTTCCGGGACTCACATATTGACTCACTATTATTGCTCATCCAGGAGAGAGATTTGACAAACTGCAAAAGTGGATTAAAGGAGAGATGAATTAAAATAAAAATAAGTTGATTTCAAAACAGAGGCCAGGCTGGCCCAGGGATGGCTCATGGCAGGAGTACCTGCCTTGCAACTCTGAGGCCCTGAGTTCGGTCCCAGGGACTGCCCATGTATGCCTAATGCAGTCCCTGCATTTGCAAATACCATCCCCACATATGCCGAGTGCAGCCCCCATATATGCTGAGTGCAGTCACTGCATATGTTGAGTGCATTGCGCGTGTTTGCCAAATGCAGTTCTGGCAACTCTGTCATCCGGGGTCCCTGGCGCCACATCAGAGTATGCGACTCCAGCACGGACAGGTGTACATGAGCACCACAACTGACAATGTGTGTGCACGGTGGTCAGGTGTGTGTGGGAAAACCCTGTCATCAAAAGAATAAGGACTAGAGGTGGATAAAAACAAGTGAGCTTTGGGGGCCAGAGAGATAGTACAGTGGGTAAGGTGCTTGCCTTGCACACAGAGCTCAGTCCCTGAGACTGTACATGGTCCTTTAAGCCCTGACAGGAGTGATCCCTGAGCATAGAGCCAGGAGCAAGCCTTGTGCACAACGAGAACAAAGAGTATAACTTCAAAAAATTAAGTTCAGGGAAGTTAAAGAAGCCCAGACTATAAAAATATTTCGATGCAAGGATGAGGATAAAATGTATGTAAAAAGTCTGCATCTAGAGGACTGTACCACGGGTAGAATTCAAAAGGTTCAGCACCCCCTTCCCCATGGAGTTGCATAGCAAGATCTCTTTTTTGACTTTTAGGCCACATTTGGCAGTGTCAGAGCTTATGCTGTGTTCACAGACCACTCCTGGTCACGCTCAAGAGATTGTATGTGGGGGGCTGGAGCGATAGTACAGCGGGTAGCATGTTTGCCTTGCATGTAGCTGACCTGAGTTTGATTCCCAGCATCCCAAGTGTTCCCCTGAGCATTTCCAGGAGTAATTCTTGAGTGTAAAGCCAGAAGTAAACTCTGTGCATTGCTAGATGTGACCCAAAAAGCAGAGAGAGAGAGAGACAGAGACAGAGACAGAGACAGAGACAGAGACAGAGATAGAGACAGATTGTATGTGGTGCCAGGGATTAAACAGCGTAAACCACAGGCAAAGCAAACTGCCTACTCTCTTTCCCACCCCATCCAGCAAGATTTCTCAGGACCAGAATCTTGAAGGTTCAGTCTTCCCTTCCCAAGCTTCGTGCTGAACACAGACAAGTTAAACGACCTGGCTAGTGGAAGGCGGTTACTGGGGCAGGATCTAGGTCACTGACTGGATTTTTGACAGAGATCTCAGCAGTTCCTCCGTCCTAACCCCACTGATGGAGAGATGGAGAGAATCTTCCCCTGGGCTGTATCCTCCGGAAATTGGAGGTCAAGACCAGGGCTGATTCTGGAGAGGCCCTCTTAGCATCCCCAGTGGAAAGATTTCTCCCGCGTTCCACAGAACACCCCTCTCCTCCTTAACACTAAACACATCTCTTGCCTAAGGCACCTTCGAGTGACAAAAAAGCAAAGATCCAAAACAGCAAGCATGACCCAGAAATACCAAGGCAGCCAGAGTCACTCACAAAAGGTGACATCTGGCTGTTTAAGGTGTCCTACCAGATCTAGGTGATCTCCAGCGGGACAGCTGTCCTGTCCCCCCCGCTGGCAGAGCGTCGGAGACAGCCGTGGTGGCAATCTTTACCTGGAGCAGAGGAAGTATCCGAAGTCCGGCAGCGCCTTCTTTCCTCTGCCTTTGAAGTCAGGGTGTTCTCCCTTTGAGCCGTGAACTCAGCTGCTGCAAGGTTAATTAAGACTGAGTCACCTCCTTCTGGATTTTGTTTTAAATGCCTCTTTCAAAATGTGATACACAGTTGCTTCACTTCAATTACCCAATGGCATGAATGAAGACTCTAGTCTCTACCGAGGTAGCCGACAGTGCCACCTCTGTATTAATTACCTCCCTGCAAAACACACACACACACACACACACACACACACACACACACACACACACAGCCCTACACGGACACTTGTACTAGGGGTTATTATGAAATCGTTACGGCTCCTTCACCGAAGTGAGTTAAGATTTCTATTGTATCGATAAAGTTGTTTTTTAAAAAAGGTGACTTGAACTAGGAGAAATTGCCCTTTCTGGGATTTAAACCCATCTCTCCTGGTCTTGCAGGCAGTGGGTGCTCCCAGTGATGCCCAGAACACCCTTTGAACTCCTGGGGCTCAGATTCGGCCTGAAAGCACGAAGCTGGACCACCTGGCGAGCCTGTTACCATCCTCATCTTTCAGGTGGAACTCTAGACGACCCCACGGCTCAGAAGCTGATTGATGTCCTGCTTTCCTGGCATCCCTTGGCTATGGTGTGACTTGATATCTGTGTATTCTAAACCCCACCCCCCCCGCTCACCCCGGTGGTTTATCATTGCATTTTGAATGACCATTTTTATCGATCCTTTTCTGGGTAAGACAAAGTGACCACGGCCCAGGTTTCCAGGGCCATCTTGGGAAAACCCAGGAAGATCCAGCTTGGAAGGTCAGAAGAGCAGGTATGTTCACTTGATACTGCCTGCACGGCCCACAGCTTCCTGGGTATCTTTAGAGGGGGGTGTGGAGTCAATTTACACCGAGATTCGTGGGCTGAAGAGGTAACGCAGAGGTGAGGCATTTTTGTCTGGCTCGTGGCGAACCCCACATTGACTCCTAGCATCCTATAGGGTTCCCTGCGAGCTGCCAGGAGGGATGCCTGAGCACAGAGCCAGGAGTAAGCCCTGGATAAGACCCAACTTCCACCCCCACCCCCCATAAAAAATATAGGGAGGCCGGAGAGACAGTACAAGGGGTGAGACTTTTATCTCGATCGTGGCTGTGGTACCCACAACTGTGGTTCAAATCCCCAGGATATGGTCCTCTGAGCACCGCCAGGGGCTATGCCTGAGCAGAGTCTGAAATAGGCCCTGTGCACCCCTGGGTGTGGCCTAACAACCTCTCCACCCCCCAGACCCCCCAAAAGAAAACCCTGAGTTTCCTTAGAGTAAAATGAGACTAGAATGAGCACTACCTCTGGGTTCTGGTGGGGGAAAAGGATGTGCTCACTAAGTTGTTTTTCCAGGAGACGGCCTCAGACACGCACAGGAGGGAAGCTGGCGCTGCTGGGATTACAGCTCCCCACCCTGGAGGCGGGAAGTCAGAGATCCGCGTGCCAGATGCAGAGTGTGGGTGAGAGCTGAGCCCTCCTGCTCCCAGCCTGCTCCCCGTGTCCTCATGTGGGGGGCAGGGGCTCCCTGGAGCCTCTCTTCCTAGGGCACAAGCATCTCCCCACCCACTAAAACCATCACACAGGAATTCAACCTAGGAATCTGGGGGAGACACTAACCTCCAGAGCCCGACACTCACCTCTGAGACGGTGCTCTTGAAACTGCTCAGTGCTCTAAGTTTCAATCATCCGTGTGGTCCTTGGAGAATCACTTCTTCTCCGTCTCCATAGAACAATCCGGTAACTCAACACAGTATTGGGCGCCCACCGGTGTCAGGTCCTCTTCAGCGAAGACAGAATCCCAGTCTGCTGGAGTTTATGTAAGCAGAAATGTAGAGAATGCTGTGTGGGCTGTCAAGGAAATCAGGGCCTGTGGCCGGGAAATGGCCTTGTAAGTGGCAAAGCGACATAATGGAGTGGTGTCAAGGGCTGGCTTCCCAGCTTCGAAAGGAGCAGGAAGGCTTTGCTTGTAAAGTGGCGCATATCACGGATCATAACGTCAAAACTGAGCTGACAGTTGAGCAAGCAAAGCACCGAGGGAAAAATGTGGAAGCCAGAGCAATCATGGGCCAGTCGGCCTGGAATGGAATAAGGGCAGGGATTATTAGGGGCAATGGATAACTCTCTAGTTGGGGGCTTGGGAGTGCACCCCACCTTGCAGGGGTGGGCCAGGGCTACTCTTGGCCCTGGGCTTGGGGGTTGCATCCAGTACTGCTCTGGGATTGAACTGTGACTGGCGGTGAGTAGTCTTTCTGGCAAAACTTGATGAATTTACTTAGGTTTTTGATTTTTGAGCAACAACTGGTTATGCTCAAGGGATCACTGCTGGTGGGGGCTCAAGGGGCCATGTGAAATACTGAGGATCAAACTTGGATCTGTTGTGTGCAAGGCAAGTGTCCCTCTGGCCCCTGTGGCAAACCTTTACAATTGTATTATGTTAGGGCTGGTGAGACGCTCAATGGGCTCAGTGAATGCTGGGGTGTCATCCTTGGCATCACACGGTTCCACTAGCACCAAGCACTGCCAGGTGTGCCCCCAAAACAAAAACCAAAATAAATGAACAAAAAGTTATATTGTAATTATTTTGGTGTATTAGGGGAAATTATACAGAGCTGGGTATAAAGATGAGTTACACAACAGTGCTCTCTCTCTCTCTCTCTCTCTCTCTCTCTCTCTCTCTCTCTCCCCTCCTTAACTTTCCCTGCTCCCCACCCTCCACTCCTGCTTGTTTTTGTTTCATTGGAAAGACTGATTCGTTTAATATTGACTCCAGGTTGCAGCCTCCAGTGCTCAGGCCCTCTCCTGGCCCGGTGCTCTGGGGCTGGGCCTGGCGGGGCTCCATGTTTCAGATTGTTCAGCTCTCTGTTCTCTGTCAGAAGAATTTAGGTCTTACTTGGCTCCATGTTTGCTTCCCATATTTATGGACCAACTGCAGAGGATCTGCTAAACTTTGAAGGCAGCAGAAAACCAGAAAATTGCAAGGTCTTGTCTTATTCTGATACAAGAAAGTTTGACTTTTGTCATAAAAGATCTGACTTAATATCTTAGGTTTTCTCCTTCTTCTCTCGCCCTTCCTTCCTTCTCTCCCACCCTCCCCCTTCTTTTGTCTCTCTCTCTTTCTTTCTTTCTTTCTTTCTTTCTTTCTTTCTTTCTTTCTTTCTTTCTTTCTTTCTTTCTTTCTTTCTTTCTTTCTTTCTTTCTTTCTCTCTCTGTTCCTTCCTTCCTTCCTTCCTTCCTTCCTTCCTTCCTTCCTTCCTTCCTTCCTTCCTTCGTTCCTTCCTTCCATCTTCCTTCCTCTATTTCTCTCTTTTTCTTTCTTTCGTTCTCTTTCTCTCATTCTCTCTTTCCCTTTCTTTCTTTCTTTCTTTCTTTCTTTCTTTCTTTCTTTCTTTCTTTCTTTCTTTCTTTCTTTCTTTCTTTCTTTCTTTCTTTCTTTCTTTCTTTCTTTCTTTCTTTCTTCCTCTCCTGGCTCTGCACTCAGAAATCACTCCTCGTTATGCTCAGAGAACCATATGGGGTGCTGGGATCAAACTCAGAGATTGAACCTGGTTGGCCACATGTAAGGCCAGCACCTTAACCTGTGTGAAATCTTCCTGGTCTCTAAGAATGTTCTCTTTAATTCATTATTTCGTATCTGTTAAGGCAGCTGAAGCAATATCCTAATAAATCCTCTGATTTTAGTCATCTTTCAGGTTCTACTACATTTGTCTCTGTAGCATTTCCCCTAGAGATTCCATTGACTATTGCCACTGTCCTCCCATTAATAATTTCTTGGTTGTCAGGAGTTTCCTTATGGAGCTTCAAGTCCGATTTTATGGGTGCTAAGATGATTTTAGCTCCTGGAGGATGTTTGGTAAAAGTTAGTGACAACTCCAGTTCTCATAGCTGGTGGTGTTGGTGGTAGTCCCTGGAATATTTGGACAGAAGCGGCTAAACATTCTGAGAAATTCTTTATAGACAAAACTATGAGGCCCCAAATGCCAATAATGCTAAGGCAGAAAAACCTTGATTTCTTTTACTTTTTTTTCTTTTTGTTTGGTTTTTGGGTCACATGTGGTGGCTCTCAAGGTTTACTCCTGACTCTGTGCTCAGAGACTACTCCTGGCAGGCTTGGGGGACCATGGGGTGCTGGGGAATCAAACCTGAGTCAGTCCTGTGGTCTAATTTTTGTTTTCTTTTAAATTTTGGTCTTTAGGCTACACCTGGCTGTTCTCAGGACTTACTTCTGGCATTATGCTCAGGAATCACTTCTCATGGTGCTCAGGAACCAAAACTCAGGTCGGCTGCACTCAAGACAAGCGCCCTACGCACTATATTATCTCTTCGGTCCCAAGGGAACCCTGATTTCATCTATATTTAATCTATACTCCACATTAGATCTCTCAGATGGGCCCTTTGTTAGACTTATGACTTCCTATCAGCTTTGAAACAATCTTCCCTTATCTGGATATCCCCAGAGAAGCAACCCACAGGCTTGCTTTGGAAGGAAGGAGTTGGAACCCTGAATCCCAGCCTCCTCCGCAGCTGTTCCAGCCAAGGGACCAGGGACCAGGGAAGCTCTCGGGAAGCCTCGGGTTTTGCTGGTGCTGGAGGCTGCAACAGCGAGTGGCACCTGCAGGGGGCAGCCGTTCCCCAGTGGTTCCTGGAGCGGTTGGGGCGGGGTGCTCCCAGGGTGGGTGGGGCGCGGCAGCAACCCCGATAGCGCCGCTTCCTCCCTAGCCAGTTCTGCGTGGTTCTGAGCTTCATTCCTGAAAGCTTAGCCTGCAGCCACCTCTCCAGTCCTCTTCATCTGCTGTCTTTTTTGTTTTGCTATTTTGGGCCACACCCGGCAGCGCTCAGGGCTTAGTCCAGGCTCATACACCCCGGATTCACTGCTGGCAGTGAATGGGACACCATAGGTGGTGCCGGGGATCGAACCGGGTGTGCTACCTGCAAGGCAGGTGCCCTGCCTGCGGTACCACTTCTCCATCCCGGGAGTTTGGTTCTTCCTGGGGTTCTTACCAGCGGTGCTCAGGGGACTGAACCATTAAGTGCCTGGGATCCAACCGGGGATCGCAGCTTGCAAAAGATGTACAGTCTTTTGAGCGCGATTTCTCTGGCTCTTTAGTGTCCTTTTAATAATCCCAGTCCTTTCCTGTTTAGTAGTCATCTTCCATTGCTCAGATATAGAAGAGGGATAATGACGCCCCTGGTTAAAATGTTCTCCGGGTTCACATTCTAGAATATGTTCCAAATTTAAATCTTAACTTGATACTTAAAAAAAAAAAAATTAGGGCCCACACCTGTCAGTGCTGGGGGCCACCAGGGCCACTTCTAGCAGTGTGTTGTGGTTCTGAGGTGCAGGGGAGCCAGCTCCAGGCTAGCATGTGATGTACCTTAGAGTCAGCTTCCCAGCCCTCCAGGCTCTTTTTGGTTTTGTTTTTTGTTTTTGCTTCACTCGGTGGTGCTCAGGGGTCACCCATGGCAGGGCTTGGTGGTGAATCGAATGGGGTGCCAGGTTTCAAATTCTGGTAGACCACATGCAAGGCAAGCACCCCACTGACTTCACTCCTCTGTAATCTGCTGTATCACTGTCATCCGGTTGTTCATTGATTTGCTCGAGCAGGCTCCAGTACCGTCTCCATTCATCCTAGCCCTGAGATTTTAGCAGCCTCTCTTTACTCGCCCTTCCCAATGGTGCCGCAATGGAGGCTCTTTCAGGGTCAGGGGAATGAGACTCATCATTGTTACTGTTTCTGGCATATCGAATACACCACGGGGGGCTTGCCAGGCTCTGCTGTGCAGGTAAGATACTCTTAGTGGCTTGTCAGCTTCTCCAAGAGGGAGAACTAGGCTGTAAGAGGTCTTCTGGGAGCTTTGTTTTATAGTTTCTGGATCTTAGCCATTGATGGGATTACATGGGGGGAGGGGGGCAGTTTGTGGGTATAGCTGGCTAGCTACTGGAAAATGGGGGATCTGGGTGGAGGAGGCCCAGTCCCGATCTGAGCAGGCTTGGATATCTCAGCCCCAGGTCCTGCACACCTGGGTTCCTCTGCCTGTTCTTTTTGCTACAGGATAACATAAGGTACAAAGTAGGAACCTGATGCTTAGTTATTAATGACGATCACGATGTGGACAAGTACTGCCACCTACTGGGTGAAACTTTATTCAACTCATGATTTTCAAGACTATCACAGGAACGGAACCTGATGGTACTCTCTCTCCCCCACCAACCTTAGGTTATCTGCCTTGTCAGAACTGCCATGATGGCCAACACTCCACAGAGTCCTCGATCACTCCTGCTCTCTTGGTTCTCAATAGCTCTGGCCTGACCCCTCCCCCCCCAGCTGGTTTGTTAAGATGTGACTTCTGCGGCATAGATCATAAAAGACATCCTGGCATCTATGAGGATTTTCCTCGGAATCACTTGCTCCCAGCAGAGTTCCATGCCACGCATGGGAACTAGGTCCATATGAATAAGGGAGGATGTGTGCGTGTGTCCTGTCATCTGCTGAGTGAAGGAAGCTTTTGGAAGCTGATCCTTGAGCGTGAGTCCAGTTTGGATAGCTTCAGCAGAGACCTACGTTGTTGTCTGTGATCTGAGCCAGACAGGACCACCCAGCAGAGCAATCATCAAATCCCGGACCCTGTGGAACAACACTTTTTTTTTTAATTGAATCACCATCAGCCTTACAAAGCTTTCATGAGTTTCAGTCATACAATGATGGAACACGAGTGTATATTTTCCACCACCAATGTCCCCAGTATCCGCCACCCCCCCCCACTTCCCAACCCTCCCCCTGCCTCTATGGCAGACTTTCCTCTCTCTCTGCTTTTTGGCATTATGGTTTGCAATATAGATAGAGAGGCTGTCACATTTGGTTTATCTGTTTTCAGCACACATCTTCCATCCCTAGTGATCCCTCCAACTATCCACTTAGTGATCCCTTTTCTATCCCAGGTGCCTTCTCCCCCAGCTCATGAGGCAGGCTTCCTGGCCCCGGGGGCAATAATGTTGTCGTAAGCGGCTAAACTCTGGGGTGCATGGGATGCAGCAATGCCTTACTAAGGTGCTCTCGGATCGCTCCCATTTCCATCATCGCTCCCATTTCCATCGAAAGCAGCTTTAAGGGGCACGACAGGACGCCCAGGAGGAAATGGGGAGGAGAGTGGGAGTTCAAAGGGCGAACCGGACTTCGGGGACACGGACTCTTTTTTTTTTTTCTTTTTGGGTCACACCCGGCAATGCACAGGGGTTACCTCCTGGCTTTGCACTCAGGAGTTACTCCTGGCGGTGCTCAGGGGACCATATGGGATGCTGGGAATCGAAGCCCGGCCGGCCGCGTGCAAGGCAAACGCCCTACCCGCTGTGCTATTGCTCCAACCCCAAGCAGGAACTCTTTTTTTTTTTTTTTTTTTGCTTTTTGGGTCACACCCAGCGATGCACAGGGGTCACTCCTGGCTCTGCACTCAGGAATTACTCCTGGCGATGCTCAGGGGACCATATGGGATGCTGGGAGTCGAACCCGGGTTGGCCGCGTGCAAGGCAAACGCCCTACCCGCTGTGCTATTGCTCCAGCCCCAAGCAGGAACTCTTAAGCACCAACTGTTTGCAGGCAGGCGGCGGGGCAAACCGGGCGCAACGGGGCGCCAGCGGCCCGCGACGGCTCGGGGCGGGCGCGGCGCCTGCGCATGCGTCCCAGGCGGCACAGCCGCGCGCCGAGTCCTCGAGCGCGAGTCCCGCGGCGTCGGCGCCGACCCCGACCTCCCGCCGACGGGGGGGAGCCCCAGGGGGCGCTCTCGGGAGCGGGGTGGAGCGTCCGGCGCCGCCATGAGGCTGCGGGTTCGGCTCCAGAAGCGGACCGGGCCGCTGGAGCTGCCCGAGGCGGAGCCGACGCTGGGGCAGCTGCGCGCGCGGCTGAGCGGGGCCCTGCTGCCCAGCTGGGGCTTCAGGTGAGGCGGCGGCGGCGCGGCGGGCGCGCCCGGCGGTCACGTGAGCGGGGTGGCGGCCCCGCGGCCCGCGGGACTGTGACGTGAGCCAGGGGGCGGCGAGGGGCCGCCGCTGGCCGGGGGCGGGGGCCGGCTCGCGGAGACCATGGCCCGGCGTCCCGGGGACCCCGTTCCCCTGCAGGGTGAGCCGTCGCTGCCGTCCCCCCCCCCCCACCGGCCCCTTCCCGCCCCCAGGCACGGGACGTCAGACCCGAGTGGGGGTGACGCCGGCCAGGGTCCTGGCGACGGAAGCGGGGTGTGAGTGTGTGTGAGTGTGAGTGAAGCCTCCCGTCCCCGGCCGCCCGGTCGGGAAAGTTCTAGAAGAGAGTTAGGACTTGGGACGGAGTCGGAAGAGGGGTGTGTGTGTGTGTGTGTGTGTCCACCTGCATATTGCCATATTGCCGTGATGGGACCTCGAGAGGGTGTGTGTGTGTCTGTGTGTGTGCGCGGCCACCTGCATATTGCCGTGACGGGACCTCGACCCGGAAGAGGGTGTGTGTGTGTGTGTGTGTGTGTGTGTGTGTGTGTGTGTGTGTGTGTGTGGCCACCTTCTTATTGCCGTGACGGGACCTCGACCCGGAAAAGGGGTGTGTGTGTGTGTGTGTGTGTGTGTGTGTGTGTGTGTGTGTGTGTGTGTGTAACCCCGGCCACCTGCATATTGCCGTGACGGGACCTCGACCCGAGTGGGGGGTGACGCCTGGCCAGGGTCCTGGCGATGGAAGGGGTGTATGTGGGGGTGTGTGTAAAGCCCCCCTCGCCCTCCCCTCCTGCCCGCCTATTGCCGTCACCAAATTGGGAAAGTTCTAGAAGGGAGTTAGGAGTTGGGACGTAAAACCCGAGTGGGGGTGGGGGTGGGGGACACACGCTGAGCCAGTGTCTTGGCGACGGAAGGGGTGTGTGTGTGGAAGGAAGGGGTGCGACGGAAGGGTGTGTGTGTGTGTGTGTGTGTGTGTGTGTGTGTGTGTATAAAGCTCCCCGTCAGCCTCGTATTGCTGTCACCCAGTTGGAAACTTCTAGAAGGGATTTAGGTGCTGGGACATCAAACCCGAGTGGGGTGACCCCAAGCCCGGGACTTGACGGAAGGGGTGCGAGTGTGTGTGTGTGTGTGTCTGTGTGTGCGGAAGGGATGCGATGGAAGGGTGTGTGTGTGTGTGTGTGTGTGTGTGTGTGTGTGTACAAGGGAGTTAGGACTTGGGACGTCGATCGTGGTGGGGGGTGGGTGGGGGTTGATCCCAAGTCTGGGTCTTGGCGACGGAAGGGGTGCGTGCGTGCGTGTGTGTGTGTGTGTGCGTGCGTGCGTGTTAAGTGTAAGCTCCCCGTTCTTGGCTGCTTGCGTATTGCCGTGACCCCGCTGGGAAAGTTCTAGAAGGGAGTTAGGAGTTGGGCCCACCACCGGCGGCCACCCGTGCGCGCCACCGCCGCGAGGCTGAGGTCAACTCTGCCGGGTGTTGGGGTGACGGCTGCGGCGCGGGGAATGCTGGGCGCAGGCGCTGCAGGGATTTTTGCCATGTCCGAGTGGGGCGTTGGGGCGGGGGCTCTTCTAATCATTGAATAATCCCCCCCGGGTGAGATGTTGCTCCCTTGCACCTTTTGGAGGGGAACATTGGCCTCAGTGATGACCCCGGAGAGCTGGCGTTTTGGGGGGCCTGGGGGGAAGGGAGGCGGGGGAAAGGGAGTGTCAGGTGCCGCCCTTGTGGCCACTTTAGCTCCCTGCAGGGTATTTTCGGGGTTTGGGGGTAGCGGGGTTCCCAAGGGGGCCGCGATGCTCTTCAAATACCGAGCCAGCAGATTTGGGAGACTCTTTTTCAGGAGACAGCGAGGATAAAAATTTATGTATCAAGCACTTCAGTTGTTGAAGCCTTTCAGAAACTTGCATTCAATTTTTAGGGAATTCAGCAAAAGGACCTCTGTCCTGTGAACTTTTGATTCTCTCGTGTTCTATATGAAGCCGGTGTTTTTTTTTTTTTTTAAATACTCCAACCCCCTTTACAAATTAAAACAAAACAAAACAATGAGATCTTGATCTAACTCCTTTTAAAGATTCTAGGACTGCTATTTCTTGGTGTAAAACCTTAAGTGTTTTTTTATGCTTGTTTGTTTGTTGGCCTAGTCATGCCCTACCATAAATTTCGAAAATTAAAATTAGATCCTCAAAACAAAAAAGTAAAATGGTTTTGCTTGGAGAAATATTAAGGGGGGGAGGGAAAAGAGAGAGATAGAGGAGAAGAAAGAGAGAGAGACACACACATTTTTGAGGGTGATCAGGACCTTTTCCAGAGGAGGGGAACCCAACTATTTGCTCTGATGTTGAGATGCCCAGGATTTCCAGGGTGCAGAATGTGCTGGAAATGAGTTCGTCTTCTGAAGGTGTTCTCAGTGTTGGGTTTTGTATGGAAAATGAAATAACGGACATACTTTTCATTAGACAGGCTAGTCTTCAAAGGATGGGAAGCTCAGACTGTTTACCTAAGAGCCCATAGTTTCTCTTTGAGGCTTGTTTTTGCAGTTGAGGCTGGTTAAACTGACAGGAATGTTACTTTCGCCTTTGAAGAGGGAAACATGCTCTACTGAGAGTATAATGTATAGTTGTTAAGTTAGTCTTTGTGGCTTTGTTACTTTAAAGTGTCTTTACTGAGCAGGTGGATCGGAACAGCCACAGCTCTTTGGAAGGCCCAGATTTCCAAGGTGGCATTTCTTTATGAACTTGAAGTGTCCGTTCCCCCCCTCTTCAGAGTTTCAGAAAACAGTCATTAAAAAAAAAAAAATCCTTCTCATAGAAAGCCCACAAGAAGCTTTAGAAATAACTCCCCCTTTTTTAAAGGGGTATAACTACTGACTTTGTTTTTATGTTTTGTTTCAATTAAGAAGGCACTTAAATCTCCTCTGCATTCTACAAATAGATATATGAGTGGATTTTATTATACTGTTATAAAAAATGATACATAAGTGTAGTTCATTGGAGATTTTTTTTTTTTTTGCCAGTGTTGGGTGGTGGTTTTCTGGGATGCTGCAGAATTTCAACATTTTATTTATTCATAGCATCTGGAAAATTAAAGCATAACTTCTAATTTTCTAATAAGAAGTAGTAATTTCTCTACCAAAGAAGGTTTAATTGATAAGAAAAATAATGTATGCAACATTTTAAGAAAGTAAACAAAATATAATTTTCAAAGGATGTGGCTAACATCTCAAAAAAGCTGATGAAGTCAGCATTGCTGAGTGTGTCATGTAAAAGTTTTCTCTTGTAGTTGTTTGTTAATTACTCTACTGCTTTTTGACGAAATGATGATTCTCCCAAAGTCATTTAGGAGAATCACCACCCAAGATCTATGGGGTAGAAAAGCTCATTGCTTTAGATTCACTTGAGCTCTTGGCTTGTATAGCAGGATTGGTTTTGAATTTGTGCTTTTTTCCATTAGAAGGTATCATAACTGTTCTCAGTTAACAAGTGTGAATTTGTTCTTATCAGTAGGAGGGATGAATTGTATACTCAGGCACCTCCATGCATTTGTCTAACTGATGATGAAGGCTCATTTGGAACTTGGGTCAGTGTTGCAGAGTAAACACAGACTTACTGTCCTATAAGGACATTGGATAGTAGCCCTGATTTCTGTTTCATTTTGAAACTCTCAGTTAAGGTTTATTAGGTACATTTTCCACAGATACTTTTTGTCAATGACTGGAGATACAGTTTTGAATTCAGTAGACAAAAATACCTGAGGTGGAATTTTTTTTTTAAATTGTTTTTGCTTTTGTGCCAACCTGGTGTTGTTCAGGAGCTATTTCGGGCCCACATGGGGTTGGTTGCCCAGGATTTGAACCAGGGTAGGCTGCGTGCAAAGAAAGTGCCTTAATTTCTATACAATCTCAAGAGTACCTGGGTTTATGAACCTTGGTTTGTTGGGCCTGGGAAGAGAGACAGTACAACATCAGATGTGTTGGGAGAGAGCTTGCCTTGCTGGTGGACCACCAGGGTTTGACCACTTTTCCCTATATGCCCCCCCTGAGCACTGCCAGGACTGATCCCTCAGTACAGAGCCAGCAGGAAACCCTGAACATGGCTGGGTTTGGCCCTCAAACCCAAAACAAAACATGAGAATGGAATAAAGCAGTAGAGCAGTGGCTGGAGACCACTGATCTAGACAATAGCAAGTGAGGGGACAGGTGGTACAGTACAAACAACTTCACAGAGCTCAGATGTCAGGGTTGCAGGACAAGTTAGAGTCTGTTCTGAGTTCAAATAAATCACCGGGGGATTTTCAGCAAAGGAATGATTTTTTAAAAAATTTTATTGAATCACTGTGAGATAGTTACAAGCATTCATGTTTGGGTTACAATCTCACAATGATCAAACACCCATCCCTCCACCAGTGCACATTCTCTACCACCAATATCCCAGGTATACCCCCCCTTTCCCACCCTCCCCCTGCCTCCATGGCAGACAATATTCCCCATACTTTCTCTCTACTTGGGCATTATGGCTTGCAACACAGACACTGAGAGATCATCATGTTTGGTTCATTATCAGTAGATAAACACACATCTCTCATCCCGACTGATTCCTCCAGCCATCATTTTCTTAGTGATCCCTTCTCTATCCCATCTGCCTTCTCTCCTCCGCTCATGAAGCAGGCTTCCAGCTATGGGGCAGTCCTCCTGGCCCTGTATCTACTGTTCTTGGGTGTCAGCAGAGGAATAATTTGTCATAGAATTTACATTTCGAAAAGAGTTGTTGAATCTGTTACTGCCTTAAAATGGATGCATTGTTTTCTATAATACTAAAGGGAAAAAAATGCTGTTTGACTGACGTACCATTGGTAGAATTGATATTTTAAAAAGATTTGTTGAATGTGTTACTGCTGTAAGATGATGCATAGTTTTCTATAATACTAAAGAGAAAAATGCTATTTGACTGATATATGCTTTGGATTTTAATGAGCATTTCTGTTTCAAAGATGTCAAAATACAATGGGATGTGTATTTTAGAACTGTTGAAAGTGTATCTTAAAACTGTGGAAAGTATGAATTAATTGTAGGGAATTACTGTGTCCAGAATTTTGGCCATTAGAAATCTATAATCTATGCATTTGATGATGAATAATTTTGAAGGTCTCCCCTAAAGAGCTGTTTTTTTTGTTCTCATGGATATGTTCTCTGGGGCTTGTGTCATGTGCCTTATCTGTGTTCCAAATGTATTATTGAGGGAAATGGAGATAGGTAGCTCTTACTATCCTTATCCGTCTTTCTTGGCAGTTCCGATGCCCGGTTTGCAATTACATTGAACAACAAGGATGCCCTCACTGGAGATGAAGAGACCCTGGCTTCATATGGGATTGTTTCTGGGGACTTGATATGTTTGATTCTTGAAGATGCCATTCCTGCACCTAATTTACCTTCATCCACAGATTCAGAGCATTCCTCACTCCAGAATAATGACCAACCCTCTCTGGCCGCCAGCTCCCATCAGTCCAGCACACAGAACGAAGAGCTGAGTGGTTCAGTGCAGGAAACGGCAGCCCAGGCCGATGTCAGGAGTGATGACAGCATGGTAAGTGGTGAGGATCACAGCAGGAAAGGGGGTTCTTGTTGGGGTTCCTTCATATCCACCACGATTCTGTAGCACTTAGGATGTGCGTCAGTAGACTGCACTTTATATTCATCTCGATTTATGTGCGTCAGTAGACTGCACTTTATATTCACCTAGAATTAAACACATTTTAAAAAATTAGTTTCACCTTTTTGGGGCCTTTACAGTTGTGTTCCAGAGCCTGTGGGTATCTCCAGCCAATATCAATAGGCTGGTGATACAGGCCTGGCCCATGGTCAGGGTAAGTGCCCAGGTTTCTGTTACTTTGCACTGAGCTGTCTCCATAGCTTTTAAATTTTTTGTTTTTTCTTTAAAAAAAATTTTTTTAATATTTTTGTTGGATCACCATTAGGTATACAGTTACAAACTTGTTCATGATTGAGTTTCAGTCATACGACGCTCCAGCAACCATCCCTTTATCAGTACACATTTGCTGCCAAAATTTTTGTTCCTTGTTTTAAAAACTGCTAACTTGTCTGGAGCAGTAATTAGTAGACTTTCTGAAGAGCCTGTTTCCCAGTCACTCCTTGCTTTCTGTAGTTGCCACTGTTGTCAGGATTCCCAGCTTTGCTTCTTTAGGCTATACCTTTGTTAGCTTTGTTCCATCTATTAAGGCTGTTATCTAGCTATTTCCAGATGATCTGCAGGATATTTATTTGCACTTTTTTAAAGAAAACTTTCACCTCAGATTGTGTGGGCCAATATAAAATTTGAAGATAGGTGTAATTGCTGTTCCTCCTTTGCTTGCCTTGCACTCTGCAGGAAAGTTCAATCCCTGGCATCCCAAATGGTCCCCCCAAGCACCGGCAGGACTGATTCCTGTGTGCAGAGCCAGGAATAAGCCCTGAGCACTGCCAGATGTCACCCCATAAACAAAAAACAATAACCTAAAGAACTCCCAATTTGTCCAATAAGATGAAATTTTCACAGTATCAGATGGCAATTGCTAGCTACTTTTGGAAAAATTTTGAGAAATATTTGTTGTCTTAGGCATTCCAGTTCTGAAAGCTTGTTTTGTATTGAGATCTGTTTAGGATGACTAAAATCTTATTGTGGCAAATTCTTGAAACAGTTCAAATACTTGAAACAATTTCTTTTTGCTTTGCTAACTAAGTGTGGTATGCAGCATTAAGGGGAAATTAGTGGGGTAAAATTTGAATCGATAGGAAAATTTTTCTCTTGTCCTTATGTATAAATTACTTTTATTAGTTCATTGTAGTTGGGACTTCATTTAGTATTTGTTGAGTCTATAGTGGCAGATACAAATAGCATTTATTTAGAGATATGATCCAGAGCATTTTTTAAAATGTTTGCGTGTATGCAGACTGATAACTGCTCTTGTCTTATCAGGAGGGCTCAGAGGATGTCCTCATGAAGTTGGGAGTAAGAGTTGGCAAACAGCGGAGGTTGATTCTGATAGCTCCGGCCCATATCATGGTTAGGGGAACTCTTTAAAATAGTTTTTCCATTTATTCTCTCCCACACAGTTGTCAGTAAATAATAAAAGGCCAAAGTTAGACATAATAGATACGTAAGAAGCAAGGAGCCTGTGTATTTAGTTGAACTAGATATTTGCTCAAAAATTTGATGGAGCCCCTTTTTTGGTAGCATGAATTGTCTTTGGTTTCACAGTTTTAACTAGTGATCTTGTTGGGTCTTTTCTGTAATCCATGTCTCCAGGAGTTTTGCTTTTTTACATGCTTCCATCCTTATATTCATATGATATTTTAATTTCCTTTCATTCATGCTACATAATTTTAATTTGTTCTGTCCTTTGAGTGGAAATATTAGGCTTAAAGAGAGGCAACCTGGGCTGGGAATAAGACTTGATAATCAAGTGGTGGAGCACATGCCTAACCTGCGACAGGGCCTCCCCAGCTGCCCCCACCCACTGTGGCACATTCAGGGCTCTGCAGGGCAGAGTTATGGTCTGTACTGCCTCTGCTGGTGCAGTGGGGGGGATAGAATGGCAGAAAGGGGAACTGAACACAGCAGGGACTAGGTGTTAAAGGTCCTTGTATGCTAAGGAGTTGAGGAGTTTGGAATTAATTTTGCAGGCCTGCGTTTCATTGCATGTCCTCCATGAATAACTAGTTTCATGAAATGCCTAGTATTCTAAGGATGCTTTGAGAAAGGATGATAGTGCTTATTAAATAACTTTACTGGACTTCTGAGACCTTAGGATGCCAGTAATTTGTGAATATGGAGAATGAGGTAGCAATAGCTCGGAACATTTTCTTGATTTACTTCATTGTAGACCTTTTTTTCCCAGATGATGTCTTAGTCACATTCTAGGACCTAGTTTAGGAAATGCTGCCAGCTATGCTGTGGGGGTACACTAGCAAGTTTCAGGATCTTGTCAGAAAACTGGTGGTAGGGTTTGGGAATGGCCAGGAGAAGAACGTGGAGTAGGAGACTAGAGTCAGAAGTAAGGGGATAGAGGATCAGAAGTGCCAGGGGCATGAACATGGAGATGTTTAAGGGATAATTCAGCAGAACTTTGATGAGGTTGATGGGATATTTCTTTCTTCTTTTTTTTTTCTTTTTTGCTTTTTGGGTCACACCTGGCAGTGCACAGGGGTTACTCCTGGCAGTGCTCAGGGGACCATATGGGATGCTGGGATTCGAACCCAGGTTGGCTGCGTGCAAGGTGAACGCCCTACCTGCTGTGCTATCACTCCAGCCCCGATGGGGTTTCTTAAGGTAGATGGAAAAGACAAGGATGATCTCCAGGTTTTCTCCACGTTAGCCAGACTTAATAGAGATAAAAAACTCAAGATGCAGGAGCAGGATTTATCTAAGAGGTTGTGCTTAATAAAATATGTCTTATTTCTGAACCTAGACATGTGGGTTGAACCCAGTTCAGACTAGATGACTGAACCTAGCCAACTCAGTTAATTTGAAGGATACAGGCTATATAAAAATGAATGCCTAGCAGTGAACTTATTGTCTCACCCTGCCCCCTTTGTTTTGTTTTTGGGGCCATACCTTGTCTGTGCTCATGGCTTACTCCTGGCTCTGTGCGTAGGGATCACTCCTGGTGGTGCTGGGGATGGAACATGGGTTGACCGCATGCAAAGCCTTAACCCCTGTACTGTCTCTGGCTCCTGCATTTATTATTTTTGATGTTTCTTTCAGTCGGGACCTAGCCAGACTTTGGAAGCGGAGTCGATTCCGGATGTTGTGGATATGGAAGAGAGCGCTCCAGGGTTCTGTCCCTCAGAACCAATGCTGTGCAGTGAGTCGGTGGAGGGGCAGGTGCCCCATTCTCTCGAGCTCCTGTATCAGTCAGCCGACTGCGCCGACACCAATGATGCCTTGATAGTGGTGATACATCTCCTCATGCTGGAGTCGGGCTATAAACCTCAGGTCAGCGCTTGGGAGGGGAAGAGTGTGTATCAGAAAGGGGTGGTGGTATTTCCGAGTCTTGGTCAGCTGTGCTTAGAGGAGTGTCAGTTGCTGTACGCAGTGGTGGAAGTACTGTGGGCAGTCAGGAGATATTCCTCTCTTTCCAGGTCTTTTTCTTCGCCGTCATTTCCTGAACCTTGTTTGTATGTGTGTGTGGTTGTTGTGGGGTCACAGCTGACTACGCTCTGTGGTGGGGGCAGGGCCGTTCTAGGGTGAGTGGGAAGCCGGCTGGGGTCTGGCACGTGCAAGGCATTTGAGCCACTCCCCGGTCAGTTTTAAATGTACTATTATAGAAATGATGACAACTTGAGTTAGAAAAGACAGAAGGCTGTATGTGATAATCCAGAGACTAAGAGGAGGTCAGCAGTGTGGGTTGTGCATAGCAGGCCTCCCTAGGTTCTTTATTTTTAACTTTTTTGGTTTGGGGACCACACCTGGCAGTGTTCGTGGCTTCCTCCTGGCTCTGCATGCAGGGACCACTCCACACAAGGCTGGTGCAATCACTTACCTTCTCTCCTATCTCGCCAGCACCTCACTAGGTTATTTTTTATGCTAATGGTTGTATGAATTGACCGCAAAAAATTATTGAAGTTGGGAGAGTGACATTGTTTGCTGTAGTTGTTTCCCTCCACTCAACATCCCCTTGAGCAGTAGCTGCTTGTGGCAGGTATAACGCCAGTGTCCATGCTCGGGCTCCTCTAGTCCAAGGGCGGGGGAACCAGTAGACAAACCACTGTACTGTAACAGCGAAATTTTAGGAGAGACGTAGATGCCACATGCCAGAAACTCGCAGGGAACAGTTAGAGATTCTTGAACGTGAATGTGTGTGAGAATCCCCAGGGTCCTGCATGGCGATTGTGCTTCCTCCCATAGTGCTGCTGGGCCAGGTGCTAGGGAACAAAGCTGGAGAGCCTCATTGCTTTCCTGCCTTTGTTTTTTGGACCATAACCTGGTGGCACTTGGGCTGAGGGCTATTCCTTCCAGTGGGTCATGTGATGGCAGGGTCACTCAGCCCACAGAGCCTTCTTTCTGTCCCCTAGCCTGGTCCCTGGGTTATCACTCTGTGTGGGCTTTGTGAATTTTTTTTTTAATTTACAATTTGCCATCAGTAAATGTTTGGTTTATATATAATAGGTATAGCATACAGTTTTTTTTTTCTAGAGAAAAGGGGTTGAAAAAGTTTCCAGAAGCTCTGATAGAGAACTTGCCAAATATATTTGCTCACCATCCCCTTCTTAAAATAAAAGAACCGCTCAGCTCCACTGCCCCACCTCCCCGTCTGCCTTCTTTAAACAGAACAAAATAGAAAGTACCTCTCCATCCCCTCTCCACCCAGTTGCACCCCTGGATCCTTCCAGTACCCCCAGGGGGCAGTCTTACCACCCTGGGAAACATAGTTATTCTCAAATGTCTGCAGTGCAGTGTCCTGGGCACGGACGGATGCTCACAGAATCTGTAAGTGGGCAGAGAGACAAAAGCACAGTTACTATCTTACGATACGTACTGTTATAGGTGTCACCATAGAAGCATGCACAGATATTGAAAAGGATTTGCGCAGGTCTTGAATAATGTGGTTTAACTGGGCAGAGTCAGTGAGGATGTAATGTAGTATCTTTCTGTTGACATTACTAGCGGTGTTAATGATTACCGGTTTTACTTTTTCTCTTTATTTTATTTTTTTAATTGGATTACCGTGAGATTCACAGTTACAAAGTTATTCATTGATTTGGTTTCATCATACAACAGTTCCAACACCCGTCCCTTCACCAGTGCATATTTCCTACCACCATGTCCCCAGTTTCCCTCCCGCCAACCCCCGCCCTCTCCCAAGCATGCCTCTGTTCTTCTCTCTGACCTCTTTGCTCCCTGTTGCTCTTTCCTTTGGGGCATGCTGGTTTGCAACACAGGTGCTGAAAGGTTTGTCCCTTTCCCTCTTTTCAGCACTCAGTTCTTGGCTAGAGTGATGATTTCCGACTATCAGTGTCATGGCCTCAACCTGTTTTATTTATTTATTTATTTATTGCTTTTTGGGTCACACCCGGCAATTCATAGGGGTTACTCCTGGCTCTGCACTCAGAAATCACCCCTGGTGGTGCTCAGGGGATTATATGGGATGCTGGGAATCGAATCCGGGTTGGCTGCATGCAAGGCAAACGCCCTACCTGCTGTGCTATTGCTCCAGCCCCCTTAACCTGTTTTATTAAGGAGACCAGGTGGACTCGTTCTTTTAGACAAGTCAGGGACTGCTTGCATTTTGAAGGTTTTGGAAAAGTAACACCTTTCTTCATCATCGTCATCCTTTGCCTTCTCTCACTAGGGGTCTGAAGCCAAAGTTGTATCCATGCCCGAGGCTTGGAAGTCTGGAGGTGTGTATAAGCTGCAGTACTCGCACCCACTCTGCGAGGGTGGCACCGCAGCACTCACCTGTGTGCCTCTGGGAACCCTGATGGTCGTCAACGGTAAGGCGGTAAGGCGTGGCCGGGCCTGCGTTTCTCTCCGGTGTCCTGCAGCCACTTCCTGCTGGCTGCTGAGAGAGCTAGGATCTGTCTTTTTTTGTTCTTAGGCCACTGATAACATGAGTCTGAAAGATTATAGAATAAGGGTGAGTTGTGATAGTAGCGAGAAGACTTTACCACCTTTTTTCTTCCTTTATATGTCTTAGCTTTTTAGTCTCTTAACCAGGGTCTTGAGCTGAGAGATGGGAAGAAGAGAGATTCTCATACAGTTTGGCATCTCCTAACTCCTATGCATAGAGACAGTGCTAAGGCTTTTGAGGCCTTGGTATGATTTTTATTTCCCACCTTCAGTCACTCTGAATAAGTTTTTAAAATTCTTCTCTTTCACATTTAGAAATTTCACTGGCAGCACAATAGCGTCTATCATGACGGTGTTTCGCTTCAGCTCAGCAGCCACCTGGCCGGCCGTGCTGACTCCCCGTGGTCTCTGGAGTAGTCCTGTAACAGCGTATTCCGGAGAGTTGTTTGGACGACTCATAGCTACGATTTTCTGTTGATTTTTGAGGTTCTGTTCTCTTCGCTAGCTGAGGCAGTCTGTAAGATTGGAATGACTCTGGTTTTCAGTGGGGCATTTTCCTGTTGCAAAGGCAGTCACTTTGATGTGCCCGAGCTCAGCAGTTGGCAACAGCTGCTGGTTTCTGGGGCCTTGGTACACGCCCCCAACACCCCACTTACACATTGACAGCATATGCTTTGTTCATTTCTTGAGGCCCCTACGGCATTCGGTTTGAAAAGTGTTTACTGAAGTTTACTTTGAAAGTCACAGACAGTACTATGTGAAATGAAAGATAGTTCTGGATCCTTTTATGTAATTTCTGCTTTTTTTTTTTTGGTATCACTCGATTCTTTGAAATGTTACTTAGAAAAATAAAACTTTAACAGATTTGGTGATCGTTCACATTTGTCTGTCATGAGTGTCTGGTGTAGCTAGGCCCTAGCGTTTCTCTTCAGTTCATCACAGTGAGTGAATGTAACTTCCGTGTGGAGGGGCAGTGGTTTCATCTTCATTTGATCTTTCTGCTTTGTCATAACTTTGCAAGGTTCAAGTTAATAATGTGTGGTTATACTTTTGGCTGCGGTTTTGTAGGGAAGCATTTTTAAAAAGTGCGTGATAACCTTTGTTTACTAGTTTTAGGCTCTTCATCATACAAAGAGAGTAGCTGCTAAGTGTCTTGATGATTTCTTAGTTCCTTTGATTTTCCTAGTTCCTGATATTTTGTTCCTTTCCTGTTCTTGGCAAGCTAGCTCCTTGCAGGCTTGCATGGCAGACGGCCATCGCAGGCGTGAGTTTTTTAAAAAGGAGCAGTGTGTCCTTCAACCTTGCCTTTACCCAAGATACCCTCCTCGTGCACATGTGCATAAGCACATCACTGGCTCTTTCATGGAAGGAGATGAAGTGCGCCTTTGTATACACCATACAAATGGAACCCTTTGGTGATGTCAAGAAGATTGGTCCTTTGGGTCTAGAGGAAGATGACGCTGTGAAAACTAACAGGATTCTTTTTAATAAACAAAGGAAGATTCATTGCCAAGGGTTCAGTTAAAAGTAAATGGAGTTTTTGGTGACCTTACTAAAATAATGATTTTATTGTGTTTAACTCTCTCCTCTTAGCCTTGTCGTTATCTCTTAATTACTAATTAACTGCTGTTGGTAATACTTCATGAACTATATAGGAAGGCATAGATTTTAATGGTGGTGTTATAGATGACTTCATGTGATGGCAGGTTTACCCTTTGGACTTTGCTCTGAGGGAAAGAAATAGCCATAGAACAGTTGGTTGTATATAATGTGTTCTTTGTACACGAGGAACAGGGAAATTTGAGCCCATAGAAGAATAAAGAAAGCAGTTGATGAAGTGACAAAAATGTTTAATCATCTTTCTTTTGGTCATTTGCAGCTACGTTGAAAATCAGTTCTGAGATCAGAAGTGTGAAAAAATTGCAGCTGCTGCCAGAATCTTTTATTTGCAAAGAGGAACTAGGTAATCTAAGCACAATTTTAACATACGGGATGAAAATTTTGGAGGTTCAGTTTAAAATAAATAATGTTCTTTATTGAAAATTTCTTGAGATTAATGTTGCAGAGTTTATCTTTCTTGTTTGTCCTTCCTCCGTCCTTCTCTCCCTGCCCTCCCTTCCTCTCTACTTTCCTTTCCCTTTCCCCCCCTTCTTCCTTTCCTCCCCCTCTTCCTCTAGTTGGACTTCCCTCCTCCTCCCATCCCCTTCCCTCCCTTCCTTTCTTCCCTCTCTTGTTTTCCTTCCACTCCCTCTTTCCCTCCCTCCATCCCTCCCTTCCTCCCTCCATCCCTCCCTCTCCTGTGTTTCCTGCTTTGCCACTTACTCTGAGCCCTTGGATAGACTTTCTATACCTTGTCTTGTGTTTCAAGTGAGGATAGTAACAGTTATCTCATACTTAGAGGAGAACTGACTGGAAAGATTGAAAAATATTTGACCCAGTTGTTGATGCATAATCATCATGTGATGAAAGTGTTGTCATTCTATTAGATCCCACTGCCACAGGTGCCCTACTGTTTGCAGTGCCCAGACACATTGGTACATTGTCAAGAAATCTTTGTTGTAGGTATAGGTCCCACTTTTTCTAACTGTAAGATTGTCTGAGATGTATAGGTTGGTAATAGCTCTGTTAATTTGATATCATGGGATTTTAGCTTTGCAACCAAGATTCAGTTTTCAGAATCTCTATATTCCTTTTCTTCTGGAGACTTTGATTCTATCTATGTAGGAACTTGTTGGGAAGATTCCTTTACTGTTTTTGCTTAGTTTAGCGGAAATACAGGACAGCATTACAAGTTTATTCCTACACTTGATACAGTGTTTTGATTTTTCATAAAAATTTTTCTAGGGGAAAATGCAGCCAAGATATACAAAGATCTTCAGAAGCTCTCTCGCCTCTTCAAAGACCAACTGGTGTATCCACTTTTAGCTTTTACCCGACAAGGTGAGCGTTCATAAATTATCATAGGCCATATGGCCAGAAAGAATATAAGTTTTCTTAGTGAGCTCCTAGTCCTGTAAAACTTCTTCCTCTTTTGTTGAAAGTTCGCTCTTCTAAGACTAAGCTTAACTGTTAATTTAAATGTTATTTGCAGGGAAGAGAGAGAGACTTTACAGCTGGTAAGGTGCTTGCCTTTCACACGGCCTACTAGTGTTTGAGTCCCTGTCTCTGTAAGTGCAGAGCCAGGAGTAAACCCTGAACATCACTGGGGGTGGCTGCAAAACAATAACAAATAGATTTACTTGCTTCCTTTTTGTATTTCTACAGTATCGTGTACATAATCCTGATTGTAGTACTTTTTCTGGGCTGGAGCGATAGCACAGCGGGTAAGGCGTTTGCCTTGCACGCGGCTGACCCTGGTTCGATTCCTCCGCCCCTCTCCGAGAGCCTGGCAAGCTACCAAGAGTATCTTGCCTTCACGGCAGAGCCTGGCAAGCTACCCGTGGTGTATTCGATATGCCAGAAACAGTAACAAGTCTCACAATGGAGACATTACAGGTTCCCGCTCTAGAAAATCGATGAACAGCGGGACAACAGTGACAGTCCTTTTTCCAGTTCTACTGAGGTTATAAATATCTTGAAAGTGAGAAATGTGTCTGTGTTTTGTGTTCCTGTGATTGACCACAGTAAATATGTCTTCTTTGTCATTTTAAAATTTATATACATATATATACATATATATATATATATATATCTCACTGTATCACTTTCATCCCGTTGCTCGTTGATATTGGCCAGAGAGAGTACAGCAGAGAGAGTACTAGCCTTGCACTTTGCTGACTCGGTTCATTCTCCAGAACCCCATATGGTCCTTGGAGCCTGCCAAAATTGATCTTTTAATACAGAACCAAGAGCAAGCCCTGAGTACTGCCGAATGTGGCCCCAAACAACAACCTCCCCCCCACCCCCAGTATTTGACTTTCGTGGTAGATACTCTGGACCTTCCCATGCTCTTGTTAATATGCATGTTAATAACTTTGAAGTAGGTTTGATAATATTTCAGTTTTGGACTCAAAATTCTGTATTTGCCAGCTTTCTCTTGTGTTGTAGTAAAACATAGCAGAACACATTTTTTCTCATGCACATGGTCTGCAGGTCAGCTGTGACCCTGGCTGTGTCGCCAGGAGGTGTGTAGCCCTGCTGCCTTGCGTTCAGCTGCCTCTTCTCTTCTCTCCCCGTTAGCACTGAGCCTGCCGGATGTATTTGGGCTGCTGGTCCTTCCACTGGAGCTGAAACTACGGATATTTCGACTTCTGGATGTTCGCTCGGTTCTGTCCTTGTCTGCAGTTTGCCACGATCTCTACATTACATCCAACGACCAGCTCCTTTGGAGGTGCTTGTATCTGCGGGATTTCCGAGGTGAGCTCCCTGAGGGTGTGTCGGGATACTGAGCACTCACGCTCCTCCAAGTTTTCAGTTGTAGGCTTTGTCTGTTTTCCAAACTTCTGCCACCATAGCAACTATATAATTTAATGGGTGAGTTTTTTCCCCACATTTTTTTGGGTAAAGTATCATGTAGAGTTACTTGGATTAAGAAATAACTTTAAAAAAAATTAAAAAAAAAATTTCAAAATGTAGGGCCGGAGAGATAGTACTGGAGGTAAAGCTGCTTGACTTGCACACAGCCTACCTCATTTCAAGTCCCTGGCCCCACATGTGGTCCCCTGACTATCACCAGGGCTCACTTTTGAGCACCGAGCCAGAAATAAGTCCTGAGCACCACCGGGTGTGGCCAATCCCATCCTCAACTCCCACCCCAAATTTTTCCCAATGTAAGAATTATGTGACTTGGGGCCGGACCCATAGCACAGCAGGTAGGGTGTTTGCCTTGCACACGGCTGACCTGGGTTCAAGCCCTGGCATCCCATATGGTCCCCCAAGCACTGCCAGGAGTTAATTCCTGAGTGCAGAACTAGAAGTAACCCCTGAGCATCGCCGGGTGTGATCCAAAAAGGGGGAGAAAAAAAGAAAGAATTATGTGACGTTACTTATTCATGTTCCTTCATGAATCCTGAAGTCTTTGTTCTACTTATGGGTCTGTGCTCAGTGATTATTCCTAGAGATGCTTAAGAATTATAAGTGTGTTGGGAATCAAACCAGGGCTGGCTCGTGCAAGGCAAATGCCTTAACCCTTATACTATATCCAGCTCCACCTAAGTTCAGATATTATGAAATTTATTTTATAATAAATTTTCTTATACATGTTAAGGGGCTTGAGCTTTTTTTTTTTTTAATTTACAAAAAATTTTGGGCCACACATGATAATGCTCAAGGGTCACTTTTGCTAAGATTCAGAAGACCGCAGG
The DNA here is from genome assembly GCF_027595985.1 of Sorex araneus. Lineage (NCBI taxonomy): Eukaryota > Metazoa > Chordata > Mammalia > Eulipotyphla > Soricidae > Sorex > Sorex araneus. The sequence goes on from NC_073311.1 coordinate 48,705,672, forward strand.
TGGTGTCAGGGATCAAACTTATGTTGCCCACATGCAGGACAAGTACCTTCCAACTATATCATCTCTCTGGCCCCCAAGGAGCTCGAGCATTTATGTCTCCCTTCCATGCCAGTGTAATAACTTGCACAGACAATTTCACTGTCTTCTGTCCAATTCTTTGATCGTCTTGTCTTATATACTTCTTTTGAAATATAGTATATTAAAACATAGTCATGGCTGTACTTTTGAAGTTGAATCATACTGAATACGGTTGGGAGTCAGCAACTTAAATATAAAAAAAACTCGTTAGCTTTTTCCTCTTCTAATAACCTTGGATTATAATACAGAAACTCAGGGGTTGTCACTCGGGTTAGCGTGACAAGAGGTGTGGGGTTAGAAGCGGTGGACACACCTAGATGAGCTGAGGAGCGGGAGGCAGTTAGCGAGCACAGCAGGGGGACAGCCAAGTAACCCTGCACATCCTTGGGAGCCCAGATGGGTTGTCATGGCCAGCTGCACGGAGCAGCACTGCTGCTGTTCTTGCTCCGAAGAGAGGACTTGAGTTAGCCGAGGAAGATGCAGGGAGCACAGTGTGTGTTCGGCATGCAGTTCCCATCCTTTAGTTCTAAATGAGGGAGTGCTTATTTCTCACTACAGGTACTGAGAAGTTGTCGGCTGCTTAAATTCCTTGTTCCTTGTTTTCTTTCGCAGATGGCACCGTCAGAGCTCGAGATACGGATTGGAAAGAGGTAATGTGTTTTTAAATACCAAGGCTGATATTCATAGTACAGGGGTCGCTAGCGGATCAATACATGAAGGTTGTCTTTGTGCATTTATCATAGTGTGGTAAGAGACATGTTGATCCTGGCCCATACTGCTGGTGGCTCACACTTGAATGTGTTTTTATTAACAAACATCAGCACCAATGTCAGTGTATTAAATTTATTGCTAGTTTTCTATGAATGGCATTCTCAATTTTTACCTTATACTCAGGCTTTATATTTTTGTAATTAACAAAAGAAAAAAATCATAACACAGTGATTCTTGTTTTACTTTTTCTTAATAGAAAGGATTTCCCCCCATTCCTCAGTTGATTTCTTTTCATGGTGGTGCTGGCCATTGAACCTAAGGCCTCACAGATGTGTGAGGCAGATCTAACCCCAGCTGAGCAAAAAAAAAAAAATTAACTTAAGTTCTCTTTGTGTTAGAATAATCTTTAGTTAGTTTTAGTGCATTATGAAAAGAATACATTTTTTTAAAATTAACAGGTGACTATTATAAAAGACATTGATAGACCCAAGGAAACAAAGTACACAGCATTCTTCTTTATGTCCCATTTGCTAAAATAAACATCTTTTTTGCTGCTAATATTTAAATTGAGATCTGTTATGGACAAAATTTTAGGTAAAAATGTGGAGGTATGCTTTCCTCATGACTCCTTTGTCTTTATATTTTATGGTGTGATGCAGAAAACATACTATAATAGTCCACTTTCAAAAAAGGTTTAATACTGCATATTAGTTTAAGAGCTATAGATTGATTACGGTATGGAGAGGACATCTCACACAGCTTTCCTCCTTTAAACTTATTGTTAGTTCAGATTAGCATGATTGCCCCTTTGCAGTTAAAAGTAAGGTTCACTTGGCATTGTATCAGAGCCTGCTGCCTTATTCATGCAGGTGGAGACTGGGAAAAGTTCTGTTCTAGATATGGGTTTGTCTGCCTTGAGAGTGAGGGGAAAGGAAAGTGAAAATAAATGAAAACTCCGGGAAAGCGTCCAAATCACTTACCGTAGCTTGTCTCTGTTTTTCTGCAGCTCTACAAGAAGCGACACAAACAGAGGAAAGAAGCTCAGCGGGGACGGCATCTGATCTTTCTGCCATCCCCGCCTCACCCAATTCCATTCTACCCCAACCCTCTGCACCCCAGGCCTTTTCCCTCCAGCTCTCTTCTTCCTCCGGGCATCATTGGTGGTGAATATGATGAAAGACTAACGCTTCCCTATGTTGGAGACCCAATCAATTCACTTATACCTGGGCCTGGGGGGACACCAGGTCAGTTCCCCCCACTCAGGCCACGTTTTGATCCAACTGGCCCCTTTCCAGGACCTAACCCCATGTTGCCAGGACGAGGTGGCCCCAATGACAGGTTTCCCTTAAGACCCAGCAGGGGTCGGCCAACTGATAGCCGGCTTCCATTCATGTGATGGATTTGTGCTCTCACTTCTGAGCTAGGCTTGGATGTTTCCTTAAAACTGCAGATGTCATCTCTGTAGGGTACTGAGCTCTAGCGCTTTCTGATTGCACTCACAGAACCCTAGCAGTAGGGGTAGCTAAAGCGCTGGGCACTGCTGGCCCCACGCAGACTGCGTGAGAAGGCTGGGCTTGGGACGTCAGCTGCTGACTTGCCCTCTCTGAGTTCCCCTGTGGAGTGAAGGGTGTTTGTGGAGATACTCTGCACCGGGGGTTTTAAATAAGTAGTGTAAGTTCCATGGCAGTCTCGACTTGTTTACAGAGAGATTGAATGCTTACGACTTTGCAGAGAACCTCTTCAGTATCAGCAGAATGTTGCAAGAGCTGATTTTTATTGTGAATGGTATCCTTTCTCCAAATGACAATTTGAAGAAGTAAGACTTAATAAAAGAAAGAAGCAGAGCACTTTTGATTGAACTGGACTTGTGATTTGGACACCCCCTACCCCCGCCCCTCTTTGTCCCCCCCTTCCCCCCTCCCCCCCCACACCCAGCTCACACACACCCTGTTTGGGTTCTTACTCAGGTTCCATGGTGACATTTTGAGACTCTGTAGCCACACTGTGTAGAGACAGACCACAGGGTGACAAGAACTTGTACAGCAGCTTCTGTACTGGGGTTAGGCTTGTCACCTTGAATTTTGAATGCTGAGTGCCCAATTTATAATCTTAAGTTGTTGACATCTTCTTTCAAAGTTTGTTTCGAATGCTGGTCAGGTACTTGTTCAGAGATAGCCTTTTATTATTTGAGGAACATTTGCTTTTCATAACATAAAATTCAAGGTTTATTTTTTCCTACAACAAGAAAATGGTCCAACGCAAGTGTATTATCATACAAACACCTATAGAAACATGCTTTAATGACAAATTAAAATCTGAATCACAATACAGGAATAAAACACTTGGTATCCGCAGAAAATATCTAGGAAGATTGCCAGTATCTTCCTGCTTCTTAAAAATCTGTTTTTGTAAATAACGAAGTGGTGTGGAATGTTAAGTGCTGCAAGAATATTCTGAGACCTACATAGATGGAAAATGTTATTTTGCTACACATTTATTGAGGTTTCCCCCCGGTCACAGTGAAGAAAATTCAGTCAGTGATCTGATTTTCCAGAGGCCATGTCACTTTTAGTAGCTTCATGTACAGATAAAGGATTGGAGCTGCTGATACGTTTTCTGTGGTATTGAATAGCATCTGCTCTATAGGACAGCTTTTTAAAAAATAAAGTGTTCACTAGGTGCCATATGGCTTTAATTGGTGTGGGCTGGGGGTCGCTCTGAAGCTTCGCTAGGCCCAAAGCTCCTGGTTGTGCAGGAGCGCTCTCTGTGCTTGCACTGTGGGTGGGGAGTGCAAGGAAGGACACAGTGATGACCAGAAGCACCAGTTACAAGTGTTCAAAGTGTAGTCATTCCAGGTGGTCCTCAAGGGGTGCTGGTGTCCCATTGATGGATACTAGTCACCCCCACCCCCACCCCAATACACTGCAGGTCTTTCTTAGGCTAGGGGCTTGGCAGGATACTTACATCTAAGTCTTGGAATAGTTTGTTAGAAATGTTTGCCCTCAAAGTTCTTCCCCTTGGATCGTTAAATGTCTAGTTTGAAGCTTATAAAATCCTATATTTTTTTCATTAGACGGAAACTTGGTCTATTGCTGGTGCACGGTGCAAGCAGATTATCCTTCCTTTGGCAGCGGCCCTGTTTGCTGATTTTGTGACCTCACATTGTAAGGGGAGCAAGATCAGAGCCTTTGTAGTTTCATTGTGGCCTTAGCCACCCTCTAGGGCTCCTTGTTTCTTTCCCTCTTGAGTTTATTTTTATTACCGTGAGCTGCTTGTCCCACCCCTGACCTGAATGAATGAGAAGTCCTGGAATGGCGTGGCTGGGACCAGGGCTGGGGAGGGATGGGTTGGGGTGACTGTCTCTCACTCCTGATGGAGCTAGACGTTCCTTCCCTTGCTTCTCGGACTCGGGAACATCTGAACCCATGGTGTCTCTCTCTGCCCCCGTGCAGCAGTGACGGCCAGTTCTCTGCTGTTGGCCAGTATGGGGAGACCCCCTGAGGAGAATCTCCAGGAGAGGGTAGAAGACACAACTGCATAAGATGGGTGGGAGGTACCAGCCTCGTCATGTCAATAGAGCTTTAATCCAAACTAAAAGGTCACTCTTGGGAATTCCTGATGTTTATTTTGCCCCCTAAATTCCTGCTGTTTCATCGCAATGCATCAGTCTCAAACTTGCGTCTACTCTAGACTCACTGAAAAATCATAAAGAACACAGACTTCAGATAGAGTGTAAATCAGTTAGTGCAAGTGGCGAGTATTCAGAACTCGGCACAGCACGTGATAGGAGGAATGTCCTGTTTGAGATAGGTGTTCCCTTAAAGGAATACCTCATTCATTTCAGAACACACTTTCCAGCCATTTGCACTTTGCTCTTGGGGCCTACTGTACAACTGAGGTCCGGCTTCATCCGTCGGGACTGTTTATTGTGTGGGTACACAGGTGTGTCTGTGCCCTCTGTGCAGTCAGTAGTTCTGGGGACTCACTGGGCTGCAACTTGCCCACACCTCCAGCCTTGCCTCCAGCCAACCCCCCAAATGCTCCTTCTATGAGTCAAATATTAAACCGCAGCCATGGAGTTGCTCAGAGGCTGCGTCGAAGCCCGAAGCTTGGGTGGCACTTAGAAGCAAGCAGCTTGCACTGGATACAGCACCTTCAGTGAGGCTTGCCCTGGCCTGTGCCAAGGCTGTCTTAACTAGCTCACACCAAAGCTTGCACCTGCTTCATTTCACCAGTTCTAACCTGGGCCGTTCTTGTGTGTCTGGTGGTGCCCGCCACGGAGCCCAGTTCCTGGCCTACGGAAGGGAGATGTACTGCTGGAAGTGTCTGTCCCTGGCTCTTTGGCCAGTTCTGGGTACCTGCAAGGCGCCATCAGTCTGATAGCGTGGAACGAAGCACCACAGCTCTCAGAGTGATCCCGGGGATGTGCCTCGCTCCAGTGGCCTCTGGCTGGGGGAAGGCAGGCACCCGCTGCTCTGCCAGGCGGTACCCGGTCTGCACTGTCCATTCTACCCTGCACAGTTCCTGGGACCGTTCTGGTCTGTTGGCCACTGCCCTGTGACCCAGGCCCACAGGGACCATGCCAGCCTGTGTGCAGCTACTGGCACTGTGGAGGGTGCAGTTCCCCCTTTCTGCTCTCTTTAGTCTTGAAGACTAGAAAACTCGACTCATTTCTTAGCTCACACCACAGATCTCTGGTTTTGCTCCAGGGCTGGTGACCCGTCATATCCACATGGTCAAAACAGCCTTTTCTTCCAATTCAGTGCTCCTTTCCTAAGAAGGCTCACCAGGAAACGTCCCGACACCCATACACCGCACAGCAGACTCCCAACTCTCCCACACTCACACTGGCACAGGCCTGTCCCTCAAATGCCACAGCAAGACCAAACGGGAACTTGCAGAAGGTGCTTGGTGTTGGCTTCACAGTTCTAATAATTGCTACCATGCGAGTGAAGCCCAGCACCCCGGGAGTTGCGGGAAGGCCCGGCCAACCGCCCCCTCTGCAGAGACTGAGTCCCGGCGGCAGTGACTCCGACTCTGGGAGCGAAGGCGAATTTAGGGTTACCCTCTAGAACCCCTTGGTGCTACACAGGAAGAACTGGAAGAGGGTAATTTTCCTGATCGGGGAGGTTGGCCGAGGCTGTATTTTAATCCTTGTTCACTCTTTTAAGTCCTTATTCACAAGCCAGCTGGAGCCCTCATGGTCCAGCTCCACCACATGGGCTTGGAGGGATATGCAAGTCTCTTACTGGGTATGATGGGAAACAAAGTAGAAAACCACCTTTTTAATTGTCCCAGAGGGGATTCCGATTCCTTGCCCTGCCTGGTTCTCCCATTTCCAAGTGTCAAGATTCTTAAAGAAATGTGTGTTGCCCCCTCTGGGAGAAAACGGTCCAAAAGGGCCATCTTTGGTCTTCCCCAAGACCATCTGTAGTCTGCACTCACCGACCAGCAGTGCTTCTATAAACTATGTTAGGAGTCACCCGTGCATGCTTAGGGAAACGGGGATGCCTGCCTGACAGAGGGGCTGGTGCTGCTGTGGCTGGAAGGTCCCCGGAGGGTTTGTGGAAATGTGTGTAGGCAGCAGGGACAGTCTGAGAAGTGAAGCCTGTGGCCAGGAGTTTCATGCTGCAGGGAGTGGCTACACTTGCTCCGGTACCGCTTCCCCGGACAGCCTGGCTCGGGGCTCCTGCTCTGATGAATATGCATTCAAAGCTCCGAGAAGGACTGCCAAGGACAAGGGTCTGGGCCTTCTCGCCAGACATCCTGGCTCCTCCGGTGGGCAGTGAGGCGAGCTCTGCCCGTGGCCTTGGCTCTGCTGAGGCAGCTGTGTCAGCCCATTGCCTCTGGGATATGTTCTGCGCTCTTGCTGCTGAGAGCTGGGTACGACTGTTTGGCTCCTGATTTTACTCTCCGGATAGAAGAGTGACGGCCACCTCGGCTACTTCTTGTTTTTAATCTCCTAAAACATGGTCTTCTACCTGCCCTACTAGTTTTGGTGCTGGAATTTTTTGTCTGTTTCTGAGTCACACCCAGCACTGCTTAGGGCTTCTGGCTCTGCACTCAGGAATCACTCCTGGTGGGGCGGGGCTTGGGGAGACCATCTGGGGTGCCAGGAATCGAACCTTGGTCAGCTGTATGCAAGGCAAGCACTTCCCCGCTGTATGATCGCTCCAGCCCCAAGTGTGGGAACCCTGATAGCCTCCTGGGGCAGGTTTTCGAAGTCCTTCCAATGTCAGACCATCTCAGTTGCCATCATCAGAGAGGAAAAGGAACGGGTGGGGCCTGTCTTTGAGAGGCTGATACTGTGGCTCATTAACTGACACAGACCAGTGACCAAGTGAGAGGCAGATCTGCTCTTCAGACAGACAGACAGCAGCTGGGTGAGAAAGCACGAGATGGCGCGGAGGCTGGAGAACAGGCCCCATTCCCTGTCCCACATGGTTTTTTGTTTTTTTTGCTTTTTTCTATTTTATTTTTGCTTTTTGGGTCACACCCGGCGATGCTCAGGGGTTATTCCTGGCTCTGCACTCAGGAATTACTACTGGTAGTGCTTGGGGAACCATAGGGGATGTTGGGGATCGAACCTGGGTTGGCCACATGCAAGGCAAACACCCTACTCGCTGTGCTATAGCTCCAGCCCCACACATGGTTCCTGAGCACCCCCGGCATGCCGCCTAGCAGGATCCCAAGAGTGACCCAAGAGTGACTTCCAAAACCAAACACCAGGCCCAGTAAGAAGAGAATCTTGAACCAATAAAGTAGGTGATGGGAGACAGGGATGAATATCTTTGTGTGCATGTGTGTTCGGCGAGTCTCCTTTCTGCCTCGCCTTTCCCTCTCGAAGGTGGTAGAGAGACGGTTTCACCAGGCAGCAACAAGGAGGCACCAGCAGAGTTCTATGGGCTTATAAACTCGAGCTCCCCATCCCCAACTTCCTCTGCAGACTGAGCGTGGGGCTGGTGGCCCCAAGGCCCACCCCCACCTAACCCTGGGGGTCTCACGTAGTGTACTGAGAGTGGAACCGAAAGCAGCAGCGTCCACTCCGTGTGTCTGGCCCTGGCCCGGAACAGAGGACAAGTGAAGTCAGAGAGTGCAACCCACCGTGCCACGAGGCAACTGTCCCAGAGATATGGACCCAGCAGGACTATGAGATGCAGTAAGCGGAGGCTTTGGGGTCTCCTCGGTTCACCCTTCACCTCAAACAGTGGCTGACGTGCTACTGATTCTCCTTTCATTGCCAAACACCATCGAGAGCTTATTGCGGCCCAGTATGGCTGAGGTCCGATGGCAGAGACAGCGGATGATGGAGGAGGAACCGGGGCAAAAGGGCCTCGGCCCAAAGACAAGCAAAACACCGACAAGAAATGGGAACACTAGCCACACACAGACACGTCACTGGGTTATCTGAGGCAGGGGAGCAGGCAAACGGGGGCTGTGGAGGGGGGATTAACGGGGACAGGGTGAGGGGCCCGTCTTCTAGTCCATCACCCAGGCAGCCAGCGCTGACTGGCGTGGCTGAGGGAGGGCAGGGCACGCGTGCACTTCCTGGGTGAAGGTCCCTGAGGGTCTGCTCAGGCCTCCATCCGGCTCGCCTCGGAACCAAGGCTGAGGAGGAAAGATGAAGCAGGAGTGGGGAGAGGGCCAGAGCCCCCACTCCCAGCCCGGACCTCTTAGTCCGAGAAGAGGCTGGCGAAAGACTTCCTCAGGTTGCGGATGGTTTCGGCCTTGGCCTCGTCTTCACTCGGGGGCCCACGCTGGGATGCGTCTGAAGTGCTGAGGCTGTTGGTCAGGGACTGGGACTTGCTGAAATGAAAGGTAAAGTGGGGGTCAAGGTGGTCTGTCCTCCCAGGGAAACCGTGTGATTGCGGGCTGGCCTCGCAGTCAGCAGGCCGAGCTGCCTCCTCATCAGGGCTGAGGAGCAGAAACCAGGCGTTCCAAGGCACTGGTCACCCTTCAGGTAGACGCTGGTGTCCCCCTCTTTTAGGAATGGAAATTGGGGTTCACAACAAATGCTGGGCACCCAGCACTCCTATCTTCCACTGGACCAAGCTGCTCATTCAGGCATTTTGAAGCTCCATGTTCTTTTACAAACCCACATGGTTTCCAGCATTTGTTTGGGAATTGGGAGGTCTGCATGCCAGGGGCTGGCCAGGCGGGGTCGCATCTGCTCTCACAGTGAGACGCTGGTCTTGGGACCTGCCCGAGTGGTGCTGGCAGTGCCCTCAGCACACACGGTACACAAACACAGCTGAGACCTTACAGTGATGCCTAGGGGTCAGGGCTATGTGTCCTATTTTGTCTGTGACATAGTTGAAGCCCGGAGACGTTAAGACACTTTCCTGAGGTCACTCAGCTTTTAAGAGGGAGTGCTAGAATTTGAACCCAGGGAGCCTGAGTCTCAAGTCTTTGCTGTCAACCACTATGTCATGTTGTCTGGACAGCCTCTTGCTAATCGCGCTCTAAACTCCAAATGAGTTAGTGAGTTTGGAGATGGCTCAAAGGGCTGGGTGCAGTCATTGCACAGGCACTGCATGGACCCCGAGGTTCACTAAGAGCAAACTCAGGAATGAATGTAGAGTAGACTTGGAGCAGCGCCAGGTGTGGCCCCAAAATCTCAAGTGAAAGTACAGCTGGGGAGATGGTAAGAGTGGTTAAGGCACTTGCTTTGTAAGCCACCACCAGGATCCCCACCTCAGCCACCTGTCCTCTGACCCCTCCAAACATGGCCAGGAGTAATTCCTGAGCACCACCCATTGTGGCCCAGTCCCCCTCCGCCACCAGCCCTCCTCAAAATGGCAGGCTTTGGTGGGGGTAGGGGCAGGTGGGGAGGGTGCAGGGAGGAGGGAAACTGGGGACACTGCTGGTGGGAAATGTACACTGGTGAAGGAATTATTTTCAATTTTAAAAAAGAAGTTTTTAATTGAAAACAACAAAAAACCCAACTAGGTAAAATGCTTAGTACTGGGGCCTGAGTGATAGTACAGTGGGTAGGACGTTTGCCTTGCACTAGGCCTACCAGGGTTCCATTCCCCTCTGAGCACTGCTGGGTGTGACCCAGACTCATAAAGCCAAAAAAACAAAAACAAAAACAAAGCCAAAGCCAAAATCAAAACGCTTGGCTTCTAAAACTAAAGAGTCTGGGGTAGGTTCAGTGACCTTGAAGGTTGGAATCCCCTGACCCTGAATCAACCCAGCTCCGCCCACAAAGACCGAGGCCCGCAAAGCTCACTTACTCATGATTCAGCCCCACAAAGCTCCGCCCATACCACTCTGCCCACAATAGCCTAGGCTCACAAGCCATGACCACAAACCACACCTCATCTAATCATGCCCACACTTAGCTCCACCCACAACCAGACCCGCCCACACCTGGCTCCACCCACTCAACCCCACATCTGGCTCCACCCACACCTTGCCCCACCAACCCCTAGCTCCACTCACACTCGGCCCCGCCCACATCTAGCTCCTCCCACCACACACATCTGGCTCCACCCACACCTTGCCCCACCAACTCCTAGCTCCACCCACACTCGGCTCCGCCCACATCTAGCTCCCACCACACACATCTGGCTCCACCCACACCGTGCCCCACCAACCCCCTAGCTCCACCCACGCTTGGTCCCGCCCACACCTAGCTCCACCCACTACACACATTTGGCTCTGCCCACTCTTCGCTCCACCTATCCCTGGCCCCACCCACAGCCAGCCTTACCCACGATGGCTCCGCCCACTCCTAGCACCACCCACTGACCCCGCCCATATATAGCCCCGCCCACACCCAGCCCCGCCCACTCCCCTTCCCAGTCCCCCACAGCACTCACTTGAGATGGGGGTGGGGTGGCGCCGACCTCCTGGACTCCTCCCCCTGCTGGGAGGTGCTGCGGCCCTGCATGGGGGGTCGGGGCTGGGAGGGCAGGGCCGAGCCTGGCTTGGAGGCCTGGTTTGCAGAGCTGCCCCCTGATGCCCGGGACAGCTGCGGGGAGCCGGGTGATCGCTGCTGCGGAGATCCCGACGAGGGGCTCAGGGGCTGCTGGCCTTGAGGGGAGAGCCTCTGTTGAGATGGGCTTCCAGATCGCGGGGGCTGAGGAGACTGAGCTTGGCGAGGGCCACCTGCAGGGCGAAGAGAAATGATTGTCACGCCCCCGAGGATGTGCACCACCCACAGATGTCCCTTCGAGGAGGTTCGCAACATTGTTGCTCTTATCATAGGGAAAAGCGGAAGACCAGGTCTAGCCAGTGAGGCTGGGGGCACGAAGATTAGTCAGAAAATGGGACATGCTGTGCCGACCAACATGGTACCAAGAATAGTCCTGGAAGACCGGACCCAGTGTGCCTCCCTGGCTTCCGCGCCCAAGACGTATGCATGGCTTTTTGCTGCACCGGAAAGAATGGCAAGGGGCTGGGAGGGAGAACAAGAGCGCGTGCCCAGCTGGCAGCTGGCGAGTGGGGGAACTGAGCAGCTCCGCATGCTCTGGCCCTTACCAACTGCCGGCCCGGAGGGCTGAGACCTGCTGCTAGCATCTGTGGGCCTCCTGGGCACTGCCGTGTGCCGGGACCTGAGGCCCACCTCCCTGAGAGGGCGCATCTGTCATTTAAGCAGAGACACTTCCTACAGGGATGCGTGGCTTCCAGTCAGGGAGTCAGGGGTGAGTGAGGCTGTGTGTCAGCCCCCCCCCCCCCCCAGGTCAGGGAGGCCAGAGCTGATGCCTGGAGACCTGACACGTCACTGATTCCCACCCAGACTCTCCCATTCTGGCCACGACCAGGGGCCATGGACTTGCCGGGTGACCATGAGAAGGGACTCATTTCTCTGGGTTCCTGGACCTTTGGGTCACTGGTGCCGGAAAGAGGACCGAAGGGAAGGCCCTTGCCTTGCGCCTGCACGACCACATGGCCTCCCTAGGATCAGCCCCGCTCTGCACACAGCGTTCATTCATTCGGGTGCCTCTTCCCTGACTGTGAGGCCCAACAGAGTGTCCACAAATCTCAAATTCAAATGCCCCCTTGAAGCCCTGCTGTAAATAAAGTGGGCAAGCATCAGTCGGCTCTCGTGACTTTAAAGTCTTTTCCCTGTGAGAGAAAAACACAGTTCAGAGAATCATGTCTCCAAAGAGGTGCCACCATGAAGGAAAAAGCAGCTGGTGGGGACGGAGAGAGAGGTCAACGGCCTGGAGCATGGGCTCTGCATACAGGAGCCCTTGGGTCCATTGTCCCCAGCCCAGAATGGACCCCTGAGCACTGTCTTGTGTGGCCCACAAACTGAAAAAAAAAAGAAGAAGAAGAAGAAGAAAAAATAGCTGGTTTGGTGTCTTTGTAGACACCTGGGAGGGTGTGGCTTGTGGCAAAAGGGGAGGGGCCTGTCCTTCCAGGAGCACCTATTGCCAAGGTCAGCTGACAGTACACTACTAGGAACACTGGCCCATTGATTCTAGAAGCTTCTCTTCCATACTTCTTACTTTTTTTTTAATTAAAAAATTGATTTGTCGTTAGTTTACAACATTGCAGAATTTCAGGACTGTATTCTAACAACTCTCTGTTTAGGAGATTCACCACATCCACCACCAAAACTGCTCCTGAGTTTTAAACATTGGTTTACTCCTTGGGGTTTTGATCTCACTGCTGGCCAGAGAGAACATCTGTCTTCTACTTCTGTTATTCCCACAGCCCCTCACCTTCTTTTTTTTTTTTCTTTTTGGGTCACACCCAGCGATGCTCAGGGGTTACTCCTGGCTTTGCACTCAGGAATTACTCCTGGCAGTGCTTGGGGGACCATATGGGATGCCGGGGATCGAACCCGGGTCGGCCGTGTGCAAGGCAAACGCCCTACCCGCTGTGCTATCGCTCTGGCCCCCAAGCCCCTCACCTTCTAAGACTATATCTTAGAAAACGGGACATTTGTTTATTTACTTATCACTACTTGAGTTGTGTTCATACAACTGGATTTGTCAAGAGGCATTGTTGTTATTTTAATTCTGCAAAGCAAACCACTTAGTATTTTTTGAGGCACTATAAAAGTTCACTTACATATATATCTCTATATGTAGATATATATTAAAAAATTAAGTGTTTGCCTAAGTGCAGAAGGGTGCTAAGAAACCGTGAGGTGCATTAGAAGAAAACTTGACTTTCACTGGGTTGAAAAAGCACACTGAGCTGAAAAATGTGATCTTGTTATTTTGGAAACTCAATGGCAGCATTGTTTTCTAATTAGCCTTGTTATTTTTAATCTGAATGTTAATTCAGTGGGCATTTTCTTTAATGATCTTAATTGGTTTAAAATGGATTGTTTTTCAACTCCCCAAATGGGTGTTTAGCCTCATGTCCCTTAAAATAATCTCTCTCTGTATCAAGCACCTCTTGCTCTGGGCAGGAGAGGAAGCCGGACTACAGTGGCGCTCTTGTTCGGAAAGTGTTCTGTCCAAATGTGTTGTAAAGAGTAAGCCGAGGACAGAGTGGGAAAGCTGCGGCGAGAGCAGAGGCTCCGCCAGGAGCCTGGCAGGGGGATGAATAAGTCATTTTGAACAAACATAATTACAGAATTATTGCCAGGCGGGAGGGCTAGTCTTCATTAAGAACCCCACATATATTATAAAGGTTAGTAAGACACCCGTTACCGATGGTAAGAGTCACAGAAGAGCTATTAACAACAATTATTACTATTTTTGGTAAAAATAGGAGCATCAATGCCAGCGGCAATGCCGGGGTGGAGGGGGCGGGGGGGGGCGGGGCGGGGGAGAATTCAGTGTCAGGGATCCAACCCAGGGCCTTGGGCTACAAGCCCCATGCTGCGCCCCTTTGAGCTATTGGCCTGACCGGGTCTAGTAAATTAGCAGCAGTAAGAGCTAAGGCCCGCAGGGGACTTCTCTATCACCACCTTGTCCAGCGCGTCACCTATAGCATTTCACGAACAGCCCCCCAGAACCCATCTTTTCTCCCTCTGTCACTGGGGAAACTAAGGCCCAGAGAGGTGCCAGGACGTGCCTAAGACTGCCAAGGCAGGGCACGGGGCTCACACAGGCGGACCTGTCTGGAGAGGTCCTGAGACCCAGCCCCGTTGGTGAGGGGATTGACTCCCCTTCCGGATGGGAGATGCAGCTCTTCTGAGAAGAGACGCACAGAGCGGGAAGGGGTGGGGAGGGAGGGGGCCACTGGCCCTGAGGTCTGGGGAGAGGAAGCCGTCGAGGGGTCTCCGCTTCTCTGGCAGAGGCTGGGGCTGCTGGGGGTCACTGGCTTCCCGCAGGGTTTGAAGCAAATAAATGGTGGGGAAGGCGACGTCCCCACGCGCTCAGGCACGATTTTCCGAGACTAAGCCGGGCCCCTCTCGCCTGGCTCTGGGGCAGCGCAGGGCTGTGTACGGGGACTGGGAACTGGCTCATAGCCAGGGCTCTGCGGGAACTCTCCCTTTCATCAGCTTCCTTCGTTTCTGGCTCACACCTGGCGGTCCTCAGGGGCCGCGCCCAACAGTGCTCTATGGACACTTCGGGGCCCGGGCCGGGGCCCAGGTCTCCCACATGCAGTCTGCTCCCCGTCCTTTGAGCCGTGTCCCCACCATCATCTTTGTCATCAGGAGTTTCTCCATTTGCTGCAAAGGAAGGGACCCACCATCTTCTGCAGGGGAGGAATCAGGCTCTCCGACAGGATCTGGGTGATCGCTAGATCGGGTTCTTTCCACACCAGCTGCTTGACTCATGCAAGAGTCTAGAACCTGGTGCCACTACCAGCTCGAAAGTAGAACTTTATGAAAGCTCTGCAGGGCCGGTTTTATACCCCTGCTGTCTCCAGGCGGGGGTTCTGATGGACGAGCAATCCTGACATTGTCACCGAGCTGTGGTTGGGGGTTAAAAATGAGAACAGCGAGGGGCGAGCCCCCAGCCTACCCCCCAGTGGGCATCCGGGTTACGGGGGCCTTTGCAGCCCCCCCCCCCCAACTTCCTGATGGTGCCGTGCTGTGCTTAGAGCCAGCAAATGCAAACACCACTGTGCACACCGCACGGGTCAAGGATTAAGCTGGATTTTCTCCCAGACGCTCCGACAAGCCTGACCCCGTGGGTGGCTGGGGGGTCCTACCTTGTGTGGGTGGGCGAGGCTGGGGCTGTCCAAGCGGGGACTTTGCTGGTTTACTCTGTGGAGCCTGGAGTGGAAGAGAAGAGGGGTGGGGGGTGTCATCCTTCCCGGTGGGGTGTGGGATCTCTAGGGCCCGATTAGTGAGACAAGACTAGCTCAACTGCACACATCTTTTGTTGTGTTGGGGCCACGCCTGGCGGTGCTCAGGGCTCACGCCTGGCTCTGCACTCAGGGACGACCCCCTGGCAGGACTCGGGGGATCATAGGGGTGCAGGGGACTGAACCCGGGTCGAAAGCACTGAAGACAAGTGCCCTGCTCTCTGGACTATGGCTCCAGGCTCTCAAGTGCACAGAACTCGCAGGCAACTCATCTCCGCCTGTGTGGGTGGGTGTCTGTGTCGCCCCCCTGGGGACACGCTGCCCCCAGGGAAGAGGCTGGCCCCGGGAGCTGGCCTGCTGGCCACTCTCCATTCTAACCATCATCGTGCTCACATCTTGGCCACAGATTCAGGTTTTTCTGCGGGGCTGACGGCGGGGTGCATGCAGGTTCCCAGACTGTGTGCGAGGAGAATGTGACAATTATCTGCAAAAGGGACTCCATGGCGAAGATGGCCCTGGAAAGGGTCGGGGCGGGGTGGGTGGGAGGTGCTGTGAAGCCCGGGACGGGAAACAAAGACACACTAGCCTATTCATGGGCACCGCAGGAGCCCGCAGAGGCAGTGTCCACGGGCCAGGGTTATTCCCAGGACGGAGGGCACAGAAGGGCCAGCCATGATCCCTGGCCCGCCAGAGTCCCCCTGAACCAGCCGAGGTCCCCCCAGCCCAGCCTTGGGGGGGTACCTTTCATTTCTTCCCCCCCCAAGGACCTTCATTCATGAGGGTGCCTCCTTTGGCGCAGGGGCTCCGCACTCCCAGAAAGGCCCGCATTTCTCACGGCCCCCCAATCTCCTGGGCTCCCCAGGACCTTACCCAAGGCCTCAGGGGCGAGGGCACGGTGCCCCCGGGCACCAGGAGTTGGCCCATTCTGGAGACAACGAGGTCGGCCATCAGCTGTCTGTCCTCCTCCACGTGCTCCCCAATCAGGGGCATCGAGCTGTCCATCACCTGCGGGGGACAGAGGAGGCCTGAGAGCGCCCGGACGGAAGCGGCCGCTAGATGGCGCTGCGCACCACCAAATCCTGGCCAGGCTGCTCGGCGGACACAGGCCGGATCCCCGCCGCGCGGAGACAGACTGGAAGCACCAGGGTGCAGGTCCAGCACTCAGAGTCCACCCGGGGCTCCAGCCATGGGACCCACTGATGCCCTGTGGCCTGGCTGACTTTTCCGGCGCTTGCACCTTGCTCCCTCCCCCGGGTTGGGGTTAGTAGGAACTTTGGCCTCATCAAGGTTTTCTGCAAAATCGGTAACAACGAGGATGGGGAGGAAGGGAAGAAGGCGGGAAGGAAGAAAAGAGCCCTCACCACTTTCCCACATCGCACGCCTCTTCCTCCCCATGCTCCCTCTGCCCCAGGCCCTTTGTACCTCCATTTGTACTCATGGCCTGCTTTACCTGCCTACCAATGAGCCCGCTTTCAGCCTTGTTCAAGCTTCAGCCTCACTCTATACACCCCTGCTTAGCTCCGACCTGCTAAGCTATTCCTCTCATCCAACACAGAGGAAGACAGAGTCACGGAGAGGCCAGACTAATGCCCTGATTCCTGCAAGCTAGGAAGCTGCCACACTTGGCTCAGGTGTCTGGCCAGTCACAAATGAGAGACACAAGGTCCCAGAGATAGTATAGGGGCAAAGGGACTTTCCTTGCATGGGGCCAACCTGGGTGCAATGCCCAGAACCACACGTGGTCCCTAAAGCACCTCAGGAAAGATTCCAGAGCACAGAGCCAGGTGCAAGCCTGAGCATTGCTGGGCGTGGCCCCAAAATGAAAGAGAGAGACAGAGACAGAGAGAGAGGGAGACAGACAGACAGACAGATACACAAAGAGAAAAAGACAGAGAGAGAGAGAGAGGAGAGAGAGATAGGAAAGAGACAGAGAGACAGAGACATACATAGAGAGAAACAGACAGACAGAAAGAGAAAGGCAGAGAGGGGAGAGAGATACAGAGACAGACAGAGAGAGACACACACAGTAAAAGGCAGAGAGACACACGAAGAGACACACAGAGGAGAGACAGACAGAGAGAGACACAGAGATTCAGAGAAAGAGAGAGGAGAGAGACAGAGACAAACAGAGAAAAAGAGACACAGAGAGAGACAGAGAGACACACAGAGAAAGAGACTGAGAGACAGGAAGAGACACACAGAAGAGAGACAGAGAGACAGAGAGACACAGAGAGATGCAGAGAAAGAGAGAGGAGAGAGACGGAGACAGAGATAAACAGAGAGAAAGAGAGACACAGAGACACAGAGAGAGAAAGATACAGAAAGACAGAAAAACAGAGAGAAAGACAGATACAGAGACAGAGGCAGAGAGAGACAGAGACAGAGGCAGAGAGACACAGAGAGACAGAGAGAGACAGAGAGACACAGAAAGACAGGGAGGGGCATGAACTGCGGTGGCCCAGGAGGAGAGTACAGGACACCCTCTCTCTGGAGGGTCCCCAGAACGAACCCTTGAGTGTCCCCTCCTCTGTCCACAGGTTGTCGAAGGACCTGAGCCATCGTGTCCACGCGGCCTCAGAGGGCTAAGCCAAGGGCCAGCTACTAGTGGCCACTTGCCTCAGCCCGGCAGGCCATGCAGGGAGTCGGTCCCCAGGCCCGGGGAGCTGGGAAGCCTAGTGGGGGGCCTCTCGCTCCTTCTCCCAGCTGGCCCCGCCCCACCCCATCCCCTCAGCTCCCCCATCCCCACGCTGTGGCCACCCGGCTACTCTCTGGTGCCCACCTAGCCCACAGTACTGCCCAGTAGGTCAGTGGGTCCCCCCCAGCAGCCTTTGGGCCCCTGGGTCCTGCCACGCGATGCCCTCCTTGGCCGCCTGCAGCGGGGGAAGCACCCAGGCCAGCTGGCAGGACCCACACAGGGCTTTGCTTTCCCGAGTACCGCCGAGCACCGATTAGGTGCAGTTCCGGGCCCAGACGGCCCCCAAGGAGGAGCCCGAACCCAGGAGGCCCTTAAGGCAGGGCGGGGAGCCCCGTGTCTCCCCCTAGCCGCTGGCCTGCATCCACGGGAGGGCGGGGGTCATGGGCCCCAGCTCTGCTGCTGACCTGCGGGGGTGCAAGTGTGGGCACCTCCCTCCGCATCTGTGCGCCCCTTCCTCAGCCTGGAGCCCGGGGCCCGCTGGCCGCTGGGGAGACACTTCCAGCCGGCTGGTTTGGGGACCGAGTCGAAAGAGCCCACCGTGGTCAGGACCCAGAAGCGCAGACGCGGGGTGTGGGTGCGGGGTCCTGGGGCTGAGTTCAGAGGGGGTCCCTGGGGGTCGCTCTCCACGCGCCATGGCCCTTGCACCCACTGCGCCCCACTTCACTTCCTGCATCCCGGGTGGTGGGAACCCCCTCCCCAGGCAGCCGGAGGAAGTGGACACGTGGTCCCCTGGGGAACCGAGGTTCCAGGGAGCAGAATGTTCCCTGGACAGGCCTGGGGGCACATTCCAGCCTTTCCCCCGAGGGCCCAGAGCTCCACAAACGTCACGTTCTCACCACCAGGGGCAGGGCCGGGGGTGGTGTGGGGGACCCCGGGCCTCTTCCCCTCCACCCAGGGAACACTTTCTCTCCCCGGCTCCCTGGACCCCCCCTCCAAAGCCTAAAGCCAGGGAATCAAGGAGGCGATGTCTCTGAGGACACAAGGCGGTGACAGACGGACACCCTGTCCCTCGCAGGGGCCTCTGCAGAGGCTGTTTCCCTCTAGTCCCAGCCCTGTTTTGTTTGTTTTTATGTGAAAGATCTTTCACCTCGGCCTCTGGACGGCTGGGCCCTGGGTGAGGGTGGGCTTGGGAGCTGGGAGAGGGAGGTGCTCTGGGAAGAGGGAGAAGGGCTGATGTGATGGGGGAAGGAAGGGGGGCCTACCGGGGAGGGAGCGGGTTGATGGGGGAGGGGAAGGGGATCAGATGGGGGAGGGGAAGGGGATCTGATGGGAGGGAAGGGGTTGATGGGAGAGGGGAAGAGGGTCTGATGGGGAGGGGAACGGGATCTGATGGGGAGGGGAACGGGGTCTGATGGAGAGGGAGGCCCGAATCCTTCCCTGGTGGCCCTTCATCTCTCTAGGCAGAAGCTCTGGGGCAGGGAAGGGGACTTGCGAAGGGGCCGCTGGCTGTGGGAGTGTCGGGGCGGTGGGTGTGGAGTCAGACACCACAGGGCCCGGTGTTGCCTGGCCTGGGCAGGGGGGAGGAGGAGGCGGCTCTGGGCAGGGCTCCGGGCCCTGCTCCTGCAGTTCTGAGTTTCCTCACACCTTCCCCCATTCACAGTCCTGCCTCCACCTCCTGGGTGTTGCTCTGGCCCAGCGGCTGCCAGCCCTCACCCAACACTGCCCACTCACTGCTGCCGCCTCAGACCCGGGGCCACTGCTGGAGCCCGGGCACACATGCACATATGCATGCATGTATACACAGGTACATGTGTATGTACACCTGCATGCAAAAATGCACACATGCACTCACATACATGCGCACTTGCGTACAGATACATGCGCACATGTACACATGCATACCTACACATGTACATACAGAAACACATGCACACATATACACATGCACATATATACACACATACCTGCATGCACAGATACATACACACATGTACACATGCACACCTGCATGCACAAATCATGCATACATGTACACATATGCACACACAAAACATGCACACACAAGTATACATGCACACCTTCATGCACAAATATATGCATACATGTGCTTATATGCACACATATGCTCTGCATCCCTGCATGCCCAAATACCAAATACATGTACATACATATACACATGCATACATGTATACTCATGTACACATGCATACCTGCATGCACAAATACATGTGGGTACATGTGCACACACGTGTCTGTGGCGCCCTTGGTTCCAGCCCCAGCAGGTTGTCACACCTAGTGCTGGGGTTCCTGGGTCATCCCTGTCCCCCAGTTCCAGCAGGGGGTGTTTAGAGATCACTGTGGGTAGGGGAGGTTTTCAGGAAGGTTCTGGAAGCTACTGGAGGGGGGTGCCAAGCCCTGCAGGCCCTGCAGAGAGCTGTCCCCGGGACCCCGCGAAGGGGCTGCCCAGGCACGGCCGCGTCCCTCACCTCGATGATGAAGTCACGGCCGTCCTTGCTGTGGACGGCTTTGACGGCACAGATGTCCAGGCCGCCGAACATCTCGGAGCAGCTGTCCACCCACAGCCTGTACCTGTGGGGCAACAGTGGTCAGTGAGCTGGCGCAGGGGAGGCAGGGAGGAGGAGGACACGGAGGGGGATGGGCTGGAGAGATGGGGGGACACAGAGAGCAACAATGCTGGACCCCTGCAGGGAGCAAGCCGGGGTGCCAGCAGACAGATGGGGTCAGTGTGGAGGGAGACAGGAGTGCAGATGGGGGGGCCCAGGTGGGGAAGCAGAGACAGACGGGGGCGGGTACGGCTTCAGAGGGGAGGTGGGGAGGAGGGATCTGAGGCCCCAGGACCATGAGGAGAGCGTGTCCTGTCCTCTCCGGAGGTCCCGCTGTCCTTTTCCCTTATCAAGGGCTCCAGCACCCCCTCCCAGGCCGCCTCAGCCCCCAGTCCACCAGACCCAGCACCCTCAGAGCCCCGTGCAGAGCCAGGAGGCCAGGGGGAGCACCAGAGTTTGTGGCCTTATTGCTGGCTGGAGGCCACTGCTGAGCGCTCCTGTCCCCACAGCATACCCCCCCGCCCCCCCGCCGCCTGAGCAATCTGACCCTCTGACCAGAAAGGGAGCAAAAGCCACAGGTCTAGAGGCTCGGCCCTGTTGACCCCCTGGCCTGCCTTTTCCAGAGCCCTGTGCCCCCTCTCTACACCCCCCTGCCTGCCACTCCCCCTCCCGTCTCTTACCTCTCGGTCATGGCCACCTGCTCGAGCATGGCGGAGCCGGTGTTGGCCTTCCAGTTTCCGGAGATGGAGGTTCTCCTGCATCAGAACACAGGATACACGGCGGGCGTTGGGGGCCTCTGGCCGCTCTGCCTTCCTCTTTGGCTGCTAGGAAGCGCCCGTTGCAAGAGGCGGCACCCGGCAGGCACAGAACGTCCTTCTAGACACATTTCCTAGGAAAGGCGCTTGGTTGCGCCTCCCCGCCATGCCCACCCCCTGACTGAGTTGTTGGCGTCTGCTTATCTTGTCCCAAGCCACCTCCGACACGCGAGCATGCCATTCACAACAAAATGCCTGGTCCTGAGAAGGAGAATCAGGGCAGTAGGATGCTAATGCTTCTAGAAGGTTCTGAGGACTGAGCGGAGGAGAGAGGATCCACAGAAACACCTGCTTTGCTCTCCTTCCTCAGGAGCAGCGGGCCACCAGCCACACAGCACACTTGGTTCCTGTGTGTTTTCTGGCCCCGTGTCCCCACGCCGCCCGAGCTCCGTGCGTGAGTTTCCTCTGGTGCTGGCCCCCCACCCCACAGTCCTCTCTTGGTCCCCCTGCTCTTTTGTCCCCGACTTTGCCTCCCCTCTCTGTCTGCTCTGTTACATGGTAGCAGCCCTGGCTCCCAGCTAGAGCAGAGCCCTCCCTGGCACCCCATCCACTGCCCCGCGGGCTGCCTGCTTTAGGGTTCCCTGGGACCTAGGGCAGGGGACACATGGGACTCCTCTGTGGCACCCGACATGCCATCGGGCTTCGTCGCTTCCTACTAAGGAACTGAGGACCCAGGGAGGGACCCAGGTGGTCTCCACGGGCACCTCTGGACTCAGCAAGGACCGACTGAAACTCAGCAGAGGGAGACTCTTTGAAGGGCACATGGGTGAGAGCCAAAGGGTGAACTGGCGCTAGAAAGTGCTGCCAAAGGTGTCCTCCCACGGGGCCGGCAGGACGGACCTGCGATGTGGGAGAGAAATGGGGGCCAGGAGACTCCCTAACTACTGCAGGTGCGGAGGCATCGGTAAGCTGTCTGTGTGTTCTGTTGGGTTCAGTTTCATTACGCCCAGAAAACTCAACTTGTGAAACAGTCCTGGGGGTGCCGTCTGTGGTAGGCATGAGGCTCTGTGAGCAGTGGGGTGCCCCTTTTTTTTTCCTTGTTGGGAATTCCTCTAGGACAGTCAGGGGGCCCCTCAGTGCATGTGGTGGCCCTGGGGTTTGAACTGGCTGCCCAGGCAACTGTTTTAAGCTGCTGTGCCATTTTCTGGGTCCCTGGTCCCTCCCTTCACTAGCACACGCCCTACAAGGGTGCACAACCTCACATCAGAGTCCAGGCAGGGGAGGGTCAGCTGGGAGCAGAGTAAGTGGAGATTTAGGGAATCGGAGTGGGAAAACCGAGTCAGTTCACATGGCTCTGGAAGGTATCAGGTGAGAGTGTAAGGGAAGCTGAGTAGGACTTGGCATCTGTATGGGGCAAAGAGGTGAGACCTGCTCGGAGCCCACCAAATCCAGCTTTGAACTTTCATATAAACTTTTTAAAGCTGAGTAACTTTTCACTGGGCTACCGTGGGCAACGTCCTTGAGTCTTTCTTCGCTCGTGGGTAAGATGGGAATCATTATAGTCTTCTGCTTTACAGGGTGTGTTGTGTGGGGGGAAGAAAATTGTCGCCTAGGTCTCTTAGTAAGATGCTGCGCTCATTTTGCTAGAGGACAAGTTCTTCTCCCAGTGGCTGGAGCGGCAGAAACACGGCCCACCTTGCTCTCCTTCCAAGAGATGATGTGGTGAGAGCTGACATCTATCTAATGGCCTTATCAGCAGAGAGCTCTGCCCGCTCACCAGAGTCAGGCATCCTTCTCACCGTTGCTCCCGCTTACTGGCTGCCTCCACCAAACCACACCGTCTGGGAAACTTGAGCCTCTGAGCCGGGAACTCCATGGCGGGTCCATCATGGGTTTGGGGAAGAAGCTGATTGGCCAAATGGGATGCAGGTCTGGGAAGCTGATTGGCTAAATGGGATGCAGTCCTGGGAAGTGGGAGGGAAGGTAGACGGCCATGAAAGAACCATCTGACGTCATCAAAGTAGTGCTGAGGGCCTTGCTGAAGAGCGTGGCCGTGGAGGGGAAGGAGCTTGGAAAGGACCAAGGCTCCGAGTACAGAAGTTTCACTTGAACTCTGCACTGTGCTTGGCCAGGTGGTGCCCCCAGACTCACGAGCACCTGGGTCTTGTGACTGTACTGGGACAGAACACTAAGGAAGTGGCTGACGGACAGGAGGAGCTGACTTCTTCCCTGCAGGGCTGGGAGGTTAGCGACAAGCAACTTGGGAAGGCTCCCATGAATCACGCGCTCGTCGATGGGGTCTGAGGCGTCAATACGAAGCCTACTTAGCTTCGGATAAATATAGACATGACGGGGCGTGTGCGGGTTAAGATCCACACACATTTCCCAGCTCTGTCTGCCAAGAGGCCTTAGACACGATGACAGTCCCTAGCAACCAGCACAAAGGCCTGAGTGCAGGGCAGGAAGTGGTCCAGAGAGGAGGGCGAGCGGCCGGGGTGGCGTGGCCGAGCTCTGCGGAGGCTTGACACGGACCTCAGCCCTCGGATGTGGGCCAGCCCAGTGTCCAGGAAAGGCCATAACTAATGACAAATTGGAGCTGTCAGGGCAGAGAGGCGCCTCCTGAAGAATGCGGCAGTGAGGTAATCCTGCAGGAGGGAATCTGGGACAAGGTGGTGTCAATGTCAGAGTGGGAACTTCTAACTACGAGGAACGGTGGGAAGTGGCTGGTCGTGGAGGAAGTTCTCAGGGACACCCTGGAACGTTCCTGATCTTGGAGCGGGCAGGGAGGAGGTGAGCTCGTCACCCCAAGGATATGTGAGCAGACACAGGGCTGGCCTGGCTCCTGGGTGCTAGAGGCCGGTTGGCCAGCGAGGGTGGAAGCATTCCTTAGGAGGTGACTTTCTTCCTGTGCCGGGGATATTTCCTTAGAGGTCACCACCGGCCTGCCCTGCTGTTTGTCCAGCAGAGACTATCAAAGCCTAAGACGAATGGCTCCCCTGGATGGAAATCATTTGTGGGAGGAGCCCTTGTCTAGGCAATCTCGATGGTACAAAAGCACCCCTGGATGATACAAAAGCACCCCTGGGTGTCACACTCATGAATGTGCATGGCTGTGGGCAAGAAGTCTCTATTTATAGGAACTGGAGGCAGCTGCATGGGTTCCCTGCGGGCTGTGGTTAGCTGACCCTGACCCTGAGCAGGAGCTCTGTCCCAGGAGCACCCGGAGGGATTTTCCCAGGGCCCAGTGCCCGCCCAGAAGAGCTCCAACATGGTGCCACGCAGAGCTCGGCACTACTGCAGCTGGCAAACCGGCGGCCTCACTCGTCATCTCACCGTCACGTGGACCCCACAGCAAGAGTTCTCGGTGGGAGATGGCTAGGCGTAGGCACAGACGAGGCCTCCACCAAAGACCGCGGTGGCCCTTCTGTTTTGGACTGTCCACTCACTCCTGTGACCACAGCAGGGTCCTGACTCACTTTCTCTCCCCAGGGTGAATGTGGTTGGATTCATTCCTTCTCTTTTAGTCATGGCGCCTCAGCTTCGCGGGAGAACAGCCCTGTGCACCGTGCAGGCTGCCCTGGGGTGGGAGTCTCTATACCGGCTTCCGGTCCTTTCTCGAACTCTAAGCGTGTGACTCGAGATGGACGGATTCCAGGGCTTCCCTGTCTGGAGGGAAGCCCTGGGAACAATCAGATTTACTTTCCAAGAGCTGTGAGCATCGACTCCTCCTGCTGCTTACTCGGATTCTTGAGGCTGCCTTGTATCCTACTATTTCTGGAATAGAGAGTTGAGTGGGTTTGTTTGGCTTTGGAAGCTTGGGATCATCCATGGTTTTTCTAGCCAGTTCCCTTAAAGAAAACCTTCGATGGAGCTGCTTGCTAGGGTGGGGGGGGGGGAATGGCTTTGGGAGGAGTCCACTTGCTGCTGGTGGC
This sequence comes from Sorex araneus, assembly GCF_027595985.1. Lineage (NCBI taxonomy): Eukaryota > Metazoa > Chordata > Mammalia > Eulipotyphla > Soricidae > Sorex > Sorex araneus. The sequence continues at coordinate 48,730,513 of NC_073311.1, forward strand.
CCTAGACTCACCTGCTTACATATACATCCTGCAGCTTTCCTACTCCAAAGGGAGCCGGTGAACACCCCAAATCCTCAAGCCAGTCATTCAAGGCCCTCCTAGACTTGTCCCCAAGTTACTCTTCCTTCTTATCACCAATGACCTAGAATCCCTATATAGTGGAAATTCCTGTAAACACACCAAGTGTCTCAAACCCTTGTTCAGGTAGATGGATTTCTACCCTGGGGTTACCATGACAGAACATTAACCCTTGGCCGTCCTGACTAGGGAAGGCAAAGGAGGAGTGGGTACGGTACCTGCAGGGTCACTCACTGCCCTGGAGGGGAGGAGATGGGCCTTCCATGCAACCTCATTCCTCCCACCTTCTCCCCGCCCACTCACATGTAGGCCTTGTAGTTGGATCCGATTTTCTGGATGCGGATGTCATACTTGGAGTCAATGAAGGCTTCGGTGGTGGCGTAGGTCTTGGCCATGGCCACGATGCTGGTGATGTCCAGATAGTCGTGCTGGTTTTCCACCTTGATCTGTGTGGGAGGAGCAGGGGGTGAGTGCCACGGGCCAGCATGCACCCAGCCAAGGCGGAGCACCCGGTGGGCTCCATGGAGCGGCCTCGACGCCCCCGGCCTCTCCTAAGAGATGGGAGACATGGCCTTCAGCTGAAGGTTACTGAAGAGACGGGGCCTTCGAGTGGGGATGACGGGATCTCCTGGAGGTTCCGAGCAGGGGTGGGAGAACGGCACCTCCTTTAGGTGGGCATCCAAGGGGCCCCTCCTTTACGTGGGCATCCAAGGGACAACCGAGAGTCAAGGGAGAGTCAAGAGAGTCAAGTCGTGCTCTGCACGAGGGACACCTCAGTCCATCCCTGCACCCCAGGTTCAGGCACTACCAGGAGTGACCCCTGAGGACAAACCCAGCAGCAGTTCCTGAGCAAGGCCTCCCTGCAGAAGACACCCTCAGACAGATGGGTGTCCACTGGGGACACACCAAGAGGGGCACAGCAGAAGAGGGGTGAAGGAAACGGCCCAGCCTTGCTCATGGGGGAACATCCTCTGGAGAGTCTCCAAGACTTTGTGTGTTTGTGTGTGTGTGGGCAGAGTTTTAGCCCAAGGGCTCCAGTGGGGGAGTGAGGGGAGGGCGGGAATGCAGGGAGTGTGTGCGTGTGTGTGTCTGTGTGCATGGTGCAAGCGTGTGCGTGTCTGTGTAGACGGTGTGTGTGTGTGTGTGTGTGTGTGTGTGTGTGTGTGAGCATGGTGCATGGATACAAGTGTGTATGCATATGGTGGATATAGTATGTATATATACACAATCTGTGATGTGTGGGACATTTATATGTGTGGTATGGGTAGGAGTCTTAATGTGTGTATGTACACGAGTGTGTATGGCATGTATTATGTATGTGTAGTGTGTGTATATGTGTGGTATGTATGTGTAAGTGGTGTGTGGAATATGGTATGTAAGTGTGTGGTGTATTTGGTGTGTGTGTGTGTGTGTGTGTGTGTGTTTGTGTGTGTGTGCACTTGACGAACTGAGGTTGGAGGCAGAGACCTGGGCAGATACCCGCACGGTTCACCGGGCTGAGCCAGGAATACGGGTGGTTCGGGGCATAAGGACATAGACCCAGGAGAGCCTTGAGGCTTAGCCATGGCTCTCAGCCGGAAGTCCCGGGATGCACAGTGGCTGCCCCCCTCAGCCACTCCCACCCCCACAGCACAGGGCTATGGGTGCTGGCACAGCCTGGACAGGCCAGGAGGGATGCTCTCCTGCCCCCACAACCCCTGCTGGTCCCTTCTCCCCTTCCTTCAAGGTGCTGACCTCTGACCCCCATTCTTCCATGATGATGCTCTCCCTTCCTAGCTGCCCCATCCTGCCCCAACTTGCAAAGCCATCACAGATGGACCTCGGGACCCAGAGCTGTGGGGCATTAGGGCGGCCACAGCAGAGGCGGAAGCCAAGCTTCTTGCCTGGTGCAGGATCCAAAGCCGGGCACGAAAGCTGGGCATGCAACTCAGGACTCCCCAGCCTTCCTCAGGTGCTCTTCCTCCCTCCTTCCCCTCACACTGTCCCCCCTCCTGCCATCTGTATGGCTTCTCCCTCCATGCGTGCGTGCATGTGTTCATGTGTGTGTGTGTGTGTGTGTGTGTGTGTGTGTGTGTGCAGGAGGGCTGGATACGGTTCATTGTCCTTCCTGGCTGTCCCCTCAGAGGTCTCCTTTCCAGAGTTCCAGCTTGGGACGGGAAGGTCATCTTCCACACCCTGAATGCCTGCAGTGACACGGAGCCCGGTCATGGGCAGGGCGGATATTCCACTTGAGGGAAACTGTCCGCGTGAATAAATGGTCCCAGAGAGCGATAACATCAAACGTCTCTGGAAAGTTCACTCCGGAGTCTGCTGCTTCCTGGTATGACCGCCCAGACAAAGTTGTTTATTTCATTTCATTTTATTTTATTGTTTGGAGCCACACCCAATGGGGTTCAGGGCTTACTTCTGACTCTGTGCCGAGGAATCACTCCTGGTGGGGCTCGGGGACCACCTGGGGCGCTGGGGCTAGAACCGGGGTTGGCTGTGTGTGAGGCCAATGCCTTGCCTGCTGTTCCCATTGCTCCAGCCCCCAAATTGTTTTGGTACCCCCTTCTCCCAATAGCTACACGGGGAACTCGACTGATCCGGAATATTTACAAACAACACAAGGGCTGGGAGGCAATCTCCCACAAATAATAAGCATCACTTCAGAGCAATTGTTTTCTTTCTGGCAATCACCAGCCATCAGGGACCGGCTGGAGAGACTCAGGCCATTCTGAGTTTGAAATAAACAAAACCCCAACTCTGGCTCACCAGTGGGGGCTTTTTTTTTGCTAAACAGAAACAGGTTCTAGGGGGTGAGGAGGAGGCAGAGGGGCTCTCGAGGCAGAAGCAGGACTGAGGTGTGCCCGAGCTAGTCCCGGACATGAGACTCAGGGAGGGCAGCACGGTCCGTGCCCGAGCTGAGTCTCCCCAGCCGAGGAGAGGCAAAGGGGAGTCGCCTGTCACCCCGTGGAGAACTTCCCACACTCTGTGGGTTCATGGCGTCCACCTCAGGCATGACTGGACCACCTTCTTGGGCCAAAGGAAATGCCGAGGGGTTCATTGACCAAGTCATGAGAGTAAAACAGCTCCGTAAATATTTACGTTCTACCACTTAGCAACTGCACCGGGCATGCACAGACTCCTTCTTCTTCTTCTTTTGTTTTCATTCTTAAATCACTGTGGTGACTTTCTCATGGGCTGTGTGTGCTTGCTGGGCACTGCGCAAAACCCCTCACTGCAGGGTCGAGGGGACATCATCTCTCTCATGACCCGTCCACCCCATTTTTCACCTGAGCCCTGCCATTGAGAACCCAGGGACGGCCACCATCCAGAACCCAGAGATGTGCCACTGTTGAAAGTGTCCAGCTGATGGAAGCCTGCTCCATGAGCGGAGGGGAGAAGGCAGATGGGATAGAGAAGGGATCACTAAGAAAACGATGGCTGGAGGAATCAGTTGGGATGGGAGATGCGTGCTGAGAGTAGATGATGGACCAAGCATGAGGACCTCTCAGTGTCTATGTTGCAAGCCATAATGCCCCAAAGTAGAGAGAGAGTATGGGGAATATTGTCTGCCATAGAGGCAGGGGGAATGTGGGAAAGGGGGGGTATACCCGGGATATTGGTGGTGGGGAATGTGCACTGGTGGAGGGCTGGGTGTTTGATCATTGTGAGATTGTAACCCAAACATGAAAGCTTGTAACTGTCTCATGGTGATTCAATAAAATTAAAAAAATTAAAAAAACATGTCCAGCAAAGGCCCAAGGTTGAGACAGTGGAATCACAGGGAGACTCCGTGGCTGGTCATTTGCCTGGTGTCCAGAACAGGACAAACATTGCTGGGTTTCTTATAAACTTTTAGACTGACTGTGCTGCTTTGGGGGTGTCTGGACACAGGTGCGGGGTTGGGGGGCCGGTCTGTGGACCTCCTGTGAGTCTCGCTGTCCACTCTGCAGAGAAGAACAGAAACTTCTGGGGCCATTTCCCTGTTGAGTGTCTGCCAGCAACTCATGGAAATGTAGTTCTGAGAAATGGTTGGGGGTTTGGGTTTCCAGCAGACCCAGTGAAACGTCATCATTTTTGTTATTCGTGGTGGGATTTGGGTCCACATCCCATGGTGCTCAGGGTTCTGTGCTCAGAGATCACTCCTGGCAGAGCTCCAGGGACCATATGCGGAGCTGGGGATTGAACCTGGGTTGGCTGTGTGCAAGGTGAATTGCTTTAACCCCTGTCCTATCTCTCCAGCGCCCAATAGGGGCTTTAGACCAGTCCGTCCCCGCTGGGAGCCAAGGATTGGGGTAGCGAGGATCAGCAGAAAGGCAGAACAGGCTGCTAACAGGAACTTGCTATCTGGACAACCAGCAGTGCAGAGGAGAGGCACACAGGCCAGCTCCTCATCTGCTGCCTCCGCTCTTCCTTCCAGAGGAAACAGCCCTTGAGATAAGCCCATTATTAGGATGTTTGTCCTGATATACTGAGGCCCTGGCTATATGAAAGACTATGCCATCGGATAGATTAAGAGAGTTAGGCCATGGACCAAAAATGTTGCTGTCCTTCTAGGGGCCCCTGGTTCTAAGCCATAGATAGTGACCGTGCAGGACTGTAGGTCCACGGGGCTGTCAGCCCCCTGGCCTTACACGGAGCCTCTTGTTTCTGTCTCATTTTCCTTAGTTCTTTGAGGCGGCCTGCTTCGACCCTGTTCAACAGGGGCTGGTCTCTAGCACATTCCATTGGGATAGTGCAAGCTTACATCACTGTTAATTTTTTAAAAAAATTTATTTTAACAAATCTCCATGAGATACAGTTGCAAACTTACAAATGTTCATGATTACGTTTCAGTCATACAATGATCGAGTACCCATCCCTCCGCCAGTGCCCATTCTCCACCACCAATGTTCCCAGGGTCCCTCCCGTCACCCCCACTCCTTCACACCCCCTGCCTCTGGGGCAGGCACATTCCCTTACTCTCTCTCTTCTTTTGGGGGTTATGGTTCGCAATACAGGTACTAAGCGGCCATCATGTTTGATCCATCGTCTACTTTCAGCATGACGCTTTCTGAAAGACCAACTCTATTGGAACTGGCCACACAGAGGCACTTTTGGGTGAGAAGGTGTCTGGGGAGTGGGAGAAGGCCCAGGGATCACAATAAGCAGAAGAGCCTCGAGTTCTGAGTGACAAGGCTCTGCCCTGCTCACTGTCAAGATCATGGTCCATGGGAGAGATGGACACAGGGACAGAGAAGTCAATGAGGGGGTCCTGTGTGGGGCAGCTGTGATGGGAGACCGAGGCAGAACTCCCCACTTGATCTCCGTAACGACCACAGACAGGAAGCTGGACCTCCTTCCCTTCCCTTGGCTGCTGCTCTGATAGACCAGGGGTCCTGCACTCCTTGGCTGAGGGGCTTATGGAGGAAGGGGGGGGGGCTGCACACTTTAACTGCGGTGATTGCCAGACCCTTGTACTCTGGGGGTCCTGAATAGGAGAGCCGCTGGACCCAGAACTCAGAAGGATGCATTGACTTAGGTGTATTATCCTTTTTTATTTGGGGGAGACCTCCCAAGGGGTGCCAGTGCCAGGGAATATGGCCAACCTGTCTGGGGTTCAGGGCTGGAACTTGGGAATGTGGAACTGCTTGGGTCCTGCAGTGCCAGAGGCCACCAGACCACACCCAGTGATGCTTGGGGCCAGGGAGTGAACCCAGGCCTTGACCCCAGGCCGGGGGTATGCAAGGCCTGTGCCCTGAGCACGGTACTATCTCCCTGGTCCCAGAAGACCGGTTAGAGCCACTCTCTCCTCCACTGTGGGATCCCAGGAGCCAGCATAGGCGGGCCCAGCTTCTTCTCTTTCAAATGGCACAAGGTGAATCACAGAGAGTGTGACGGAAGGGCGCCATCATACACCCTTCCAAGACATCTTACCCTTTAACATTCATCTTAACTTGGTGTTTTGGGCCACACCCGGCGGTGCTCAAGGCTTACTCTTGGCATTCAGGAATCACAGGAATCACTCCTAGTGGGCTAGGGGCAGCCTATGGAGTGCCGGGGATCAAACCCAGGTTGGCCATGTGTAAGGCAAGAGCTCTACCTGCTGTGCTATCGCTCTAGCCTCCTTACCATTTTTTTAAAAAAAAAAATTAACTTGTGAGCTAGCTACATGCTGGGAACCAGACTAAAGACGTGATGCCGATGATCTCACTTAATCTCCCAAAGCAAACCATGAGCTCTGTTGGCCATCGCGGCCCCACGCAGGCCCTCGATCTGTAAACACCATAAAACGGGAAAAACGTTCATGAGGCAATGTTTGAGGCTGTGGGAACAATCTGTGAAGGCATGGAGAGGGAGGTCCCAGGGTGGGGCCCCCCCTTCAATCCCATCCCATGACACCCAGCATCCAGACTCCCTGGCCCTTCCCTGCCTCAAGATTTTAGCACAGGCTGTCCTTTCTGGAAGCTTCCTCTCCCTTGTTCCTCTCCTGGCTCCTGCGGCTGGCGCGTCAACCCCCTTCCATTTGGTCTTTGCCTAAATGGCCCCAGCTCAGGAGCAACCTGAGAGCTCCTCCTCTCTGGGGCACCTGTTCTCCCCCTGCCTCCTGACGGGCTATGCCTGGGCCGTTCCGTGCTCCCATCTTCACCATCTGACTCTCCCACCTGACCCGTGACTTCCACGTCCACACCTGGCACAGCCCTCGCGTGCAGTAAAGCCCAGGAAAGGGAGGGAGAAAGGCTGGATGACTTCAATAGAAGGAGCAGGAGACAGGGGAGTTAGGAAGAAAGAGGCCAGGGAAATTCTTCCTCTTCTTCAAAACCTTTGCTTTGAGGGGAGGGGTTTGGGCCATACCCAGTGGGGCTCTTACTCCTGGTTCTGTGCTCAGGGATCACTCCTGGCAGTGCTCAAGGATCATATGTGATACTGGGGACTGAACTGGTATTGGCCGTATGGAAGGCAGCACCTTAACCCCTGTCCTATCCCTCTACCTCCTCCCTTCATTTTTTTTTTTGGGGGGGGTGGAGAGGCCACACCCTGCGTTACTCAGGGCTTACTCCTGGTTCTCTACTCAGGGGATAACTCCTGGTGGGACTAGGGGCACCCTAGGGGGTACTGGGGATCAAATCCCACTTGGCCATGTGCAAGACAAATGCCCTACCAGCTGTACTGTCTCTCTAGCACCATTCCTGAAATTTTTTTCTGACTATATTTAAAAGACATGATTTTACCAAGTTGTTCATACTACCGTTGTTTTGGGCATTCAATGTTCCAACATCAATCCCACCACCAGCGTGACCTTCCTTCCACCGTTGTCCCCAGTTTTCTACCTCCTTCCAAGCCTGTTCTCTTAGCAGGCACAAAATAATTTATTTGATATTTCTTGTTACCACAAAACGGCAGATGGAATGATGGAAAAATATTTCTGTAAAAGACAATTTGTGAAAATTGTTGTATCTCCCAACGCTGTTATTCAAGTTCTCTGAGGGTTCACTGCTTGCTGCTGCTTGAACCTCCTGTGTTATTGTTCTTAATAACTGACCTTAGTGGCTTTTATGCTACTTTCTCATCTAATTTGCTGTGCTCCAAGTGGGCTGTCAGTATTGTGGAATTTGGAAGCATCGTGCTATAGAATTGGGGCGATTCTTGAGATCAGTTGTGAAGCCGGGCCATTTACATGCTGGAGGGCGTGGGGTGTGGGTGGGGGGCTGCTGAGGCTTCAGCAGGGCAGCGACTCAGCCTGACCCCCTCCTAAGAAGGTCCCAGAGTTTTCAACCCAAAGACCAGTGTACCTGGGAGGTTCACTGGCCTGGTGTCTCTTCTGAGATTAGTTGCAGAGCTGTGAAACTGGGTCATTCACACACCAGAGGCTTCGAGGGTGTGGCTGCTGACCACCCATCCTTCAAGTTTTTAAATAAGGGTCACTCCTAGGAGGGCTTACCGAGGTCTGGAATAGCAGTGTTCAGACTGGTAGGATGTGGGTTCATTGGAGGGACCATCAGAACTATACCCAGAGGTGCTCAGGGGACCATGTGGTGCCAGGGTTGGGACTTCGGAACTCAAAGCTCATGCTAGGCCTGCGTGCTAGCACCTCGGGCTAGCTTCCAGCCCCGGCTCCTCGCTCACTTCAGTCACTGAAATGCAGAGAGCTGGCAGGCAGGTCTGCATGCCTTTGTGGAGGATTTGAGATGAAGACAGTGGGTCTGTCACCTGCCAGGCCTCCCAGCAACTGTGAGGTGGCCGAGGTGTCCTGCCTGGTGCAGGCCCAGTGCTAGGGTCAGGGGCCAGGGCTGAAACTTGTCCCCATTAGTTAAGTGGAGAGATAGGGGTTTAAATCCAGGTTGGGGGAACCCACAGCCTCATAATCTGTTGCTGACCCAGTCCTGGAGGGGAAAGGAGGGGTGCAGGAGTTTTCCTCTCTTCCCAAGGGTCCGTCTCCTGATCGTTGTGGTTGTTATTATTCTTATTGGCTTTTATGCCACACCCGGCAGTGCTCAGGGCTTACTCCTGGCTCTGTGCTCAGAGGTCACTCCTAGTGGTGCTCAGGGGACCATCGGCACGGAGGACTGAACCCCAGCTGGCTCCATGCAAGGCAAGCTTCCTTGATGTTATCTCTCTCTGACCCCCCGCCCGTTAACTACTCCTCTCCTTGCGCATCCTCATCTGGCTCTTGGGTGAGCTCAGTGGATGGTGGACGGGAGCTGGCAGGGGGCAGTGCTGGGGAGGGCACTGGGCAGGTGTCCAGTCTCTTCCTGGAAGGACCCTGGGAGGGTGAGCTTTTCCGGCCAAACTCCACAGCCAAGGTGACCCCTCCGCCCCCTCCTCTTCCCCATGATTCAGCTGCAGGGTCTCTGGGCCTGGGGTGGGGGCCCCGATGGGCCAGGGCTCAGGGCTGAGTCATGGGGCAGGCTGCCCCCAGCCAGCACCACCCACTTACCTCTGGCTGCAGAGAGACACAGGGGCCTGTGGAGGCACGTGACTCACCCACGGATAAATCAGACTTGTCTGTAGGAACACGGCCAGGCCGTGTCAGCGCCCTCTCACGACTCAGGGGCCCCTTCCCAGTTCCTCGTAATTCATTCATGCGCTACGTTCCATTAGGTCCTCATGCCACACAGGAAAGTACCGTGGTGGCCGGTGACAGGGCTCCACAGGCTAGGCAGGCAGGAGCCCTGGATTCCCTCCCTGATACCTGGAACACTGCTGGGAGTGAGACCCTAGGTGGGTCCCCCAAAACAAGCCTGAAAAGACAGAAGCCTTGTCAGCTTGTATACGTGGCTGCAGGACACGGAACTGAGACCCCGGAGTGGTGATAACTCCACCGCCAAGTCACTGAGCTGTCACTAGCCTGGCAGGCATTGGCTGAGTTCAGGCTCAAGGGTGCCTGGTGGGCCAGGGAGCGTCAGCAAACACATGCAAATATGGCTCCCTTGGCAAGACACGATGTCAGGAGGAAGAAACCGCACAGAGGGGGAGATGCTGGCAGGGCGGGTTGGGATATCCCAATCTTCCCAGGTGACCGGGAGCGAGACCCATAACACAGAGGAAAGAGTCACCAACTCTGCTTCCTGGACAGTCATTCTTCAGGTCGGGATCCGAGGGGGTCCTTGGTTGTTGGTGGGTGTTGGGTGGGTATGTGTGCCCAATTCTGTCTGCATGCCTACATTCATCAATTGTCTTTTTTGGCTTTTTGGGTCACACCTGGCAATGCACAGAGGTTACTCCTGGCTCTGCACTCAGGAATTACTCCTGGTGGTGCTTGGGGGATCATATGGGATGCTGGGAATCGAACCCGTGTCAGCCGCTGCTCAGGGAATCATATGGGATGCTGGGAATCAAATCCAGGTCGGCCGCGTGCAAGGCAAACATCTTACCTGCTGTACTATCGCTCCAGCCCCCGTCCCATTCTTTTGTCTTTCTCTCTCTCTTCTCGTTTTTGGCCCACACCGAATGGTGTGCAGGGCTTACTCCTGCCTATGTGCTCAGGAATCCCTCCTGGCCAATTCAGGGGGCCGTGTGGGGTGCTGGAAAGGAACCTGGGTCAGCTGGGTGCAAGGTAAGTGCCCTCCCTGCTGTACTCCCTCTCCCTTCCCTTTACTCACTCTTTCTCTTGACTATTCACATAAAGATAAACAGGCTTCCAAAGGAGCTGTCCCCTCTGGGCCCCACCCAGAAGATATCCCTAATCTACCACTGGTTGGTGGGTGGGCCCCACACCCGGTGGGGTGCTCGGGGTTTACTCTTAACTCAGTGCTCAAGCTCAGAACCAGGCCCTGACAGGAGGAATCACACGTGGTGCAGGGCATTGAACAAAGGCCAGGGCCTGCCCTTCTGCATTATCTCCCCGCTGTCCCATCGCTCTCCAGCCCTTCCCCAACGGCAGTTTCAACCCCTCCCCAAGTGAATCCTTATCCTGTTATTATTGAGGATGGCTTGTGCTTGGTGGCCAGGGACTTGCAGTTTTAGAGCACAGATGCCCCCTGTGTGTACATCAGAGCCCAGCCCCAATTAGCACCCTAATCCTCCAGCATTTGTGTCCTGCCCCATCAAGCTAGTACCTGCTACCTCATTCTTTTATTTATTTATTTATTTAATTTAATTTAATTTTATTTTTGGCCACACCCGACAATGCACAGGAGCTACTCCTGGCTCTGCACTCAGGAATTATTCCTGGTGGTGCTCAGGGGACCATATGGGATGCTGGGAATCAAACCCGGGTTGGCTACGTGCAAGGCAAACACCCTACCCGCTGTGCTATGGTTCTACCTCATTCTTTTCCCTCCTGCAACCACTGTATTTTTCAGAGTTTAGATATTAAATTGCAGAGAGTCTCTTGCCCTCCCGCCCGCCCCCCCCCCCCGCCCAGTGCCTGGCTGTCTTCCCCGGGGCCCCTTGGAGGGGGTGGGCTTCAGTTTCCCTCCCCACCCCGAGCAGAGCTCCCATGGCCGAAGACCTCCAGAGCCCAGCCACAGCCATGCTCAAGGCCCCTCTCCACATGTTCGGATGAGCCTCACACATGAAGGAACCGGCAGAGGAACCCAGGTGTGTAGGACCCGGGGCTGAGACCTCCAAGCCTGCTTGGATCGGGACTGGGCCTCTTTCACCCAGATCCCCCAAAGTCCCTAGGTGTGTAGCTAGGCGGTCACACCTAGGGACTGCTCCCGGCGCCAGGTAATCCCACCAACGGCCAACATCCAGAGACTATAAAACCAAGCTCCCGAAGCATTTTATGGCCTAGTTCTCCCTCTGGGAGAGCCTGGCAAGCTACTGAGAGTTTTCTGCCCACATAGGAGAGCCTGGAAAACTCCCCATGGCATATTTATATGCCAAAAGCAGTAACAATGATGGGTCTCATTCCCCTGACCCTGAATAAGCCTTCAATGTGGCACCATTGGAAAGGATGAGTAAAGAGAAGCATTTAAAATCTCAGGGCTAGGACGCATGGAGATGTTACTGAGACAGCTCGAGAAATTTGATGATCAACAAGATGATGATGATGATGATGATGATGATGATGATGATGATGATAGATATTAAATTAGTTGGGGGGATCTTTCCCAGCAGTCCTTGGGAGCCCAGGGCCTCACCCTGGGTATCTGGCCCAGGTGTGCGGGATGGATGGTGTTTGGACCTGCAGATGCGATGGTCACAGTGGTGGGGGCCATCAGGCCTCAACTGGTCATATTCTGGGATAGCATGTGGCACGGGGCGTGTGTTCCACCCTTTGAGCCATCTCCCTGGCCTCTGGGAGTCATTTTCAGTGGGATCTTGAATTCATCAACCAGGAGTTTCTTTGATCAGCACCAGTGAGAGCAGCTGTAGGGAAAGGTCCCTGCCTTCCCCTGAGGAAGAGTTTTCTCAAAACACGTTTTTGTCTTTGTGGAGTGCTTGGGATTGAAGTTAGGGTCCCACTTTACCACGGAGCCACAAGCCTGGCCTCAAATAGTTTCATTTCGCCTTGTGCCACCCTCCTTCTGTCTGGGAAATGTTTTGTTTGGTGCAAGGCCTGGGAGAAGCTTCTATTGAATGGCTGAGGGTGGTCACGGGTATGGTTCAGAAAGCATCAGATCTTTGCACTCGTGAATTTGTGTTTTTCTTTAGCATTTTAGGTGAGGCACTCAGATTTTTAGATTCCTCACTCTCACCACACCCCAGGGTCCCCCCATCCTGCACCCCACCCTCAGCCCTCCACCTGGCTGAGTTTCTGGAAAGTTATTGTGGGAGTTGGCTGGCCTTGGATATTTCTGCCTGTGATTGGATCATCGGACAAGGAAAATGCCCCAGTTCTGTCCAAGAAACAACTTTCTTGTCTTCTCACACCTAATTCTGGGAAGCATTTATACAGTGTTTTTTCATAGGAGACCCAGTAGATGAGGAACAAATAGACTCCATCCTAGTGGGCTAAATATTTTTTTAAAGACTGAGGTTTTACTTAAAACAGACATATTCATTTAAAATCTTTCTCTGCAGATATTAAAGGCAAGTTCATTGAGTTTCCTGAAGAAACACTTTCAGCTATGGCCCTAATCCTGTGATAACAGTTCATTTTGGGGAACAATGCACGCCATAACATGTGTAAAAGGGAATGTCTAAAAGAACCAACATTAAATTGACAAGTGTTGACCCTTAAGATGTGACAGTGACTAAGAGTGAAAGGTCAGGGGAAACAAACTTCGTCTATTGCATTTGCAGTTTACAGCACAGGCATATTCTCTTTTTTTTTCTTTTTGGGTCACAACCGGCAATTCACAGGGGTTACTCCTCTCTCTGCACTCAGGGGATCATATGGGATGCTGGGAATCGAACCCGGTTTGGCCGCGTGCAAGCAAACGTTCTACCTGCTGTGCTATTGCTCCAGTCCCAGGCATATTCTTATATGATCAAAAATATTTAAAGATGAATACATTTGATTGGTCGATTGATCAATCAATCAATTGGGTTTCCGGGCCACACTAGCTGTGCTCAGGGTTACACTGTGCTCCAGGATTGCTTCTGGAGGGCTTTGGGGGGTATTTGGTACTGGAAATTGAACTGGGTTGGGCCACGATGTGCAAGGCAAATGTACTATCTCTCCAGCCCAAAGGTGAATACATTGTAAAAGAAAAAAAAATATTTGAGACCTATAGATTGATTTCTCTTCTTTTCTTTTTTTTTGCTTTTTGGGTCACACCCGGCAATGCACAGGGGTTACTCCTGGCTCTGCACTCAGGAATTACCCTTGGCAGTGCTCAGGGGACCATATGGGATGCTGGGATTCAAACCCGGGTTGGCCGCGTGCAAGGCGAACGCCCTACTCACTGTGCTATCGCTACAGCCCCTATAGATTGATTTCTAAGAAGAGTATAGATTAATATCACTTCTCACCTTGGTCTGACAACAAGAAACCTACCAAGTCTTTTTTCCCTCTCATGATCTAGAGCAGAGGAATTCAGAACTTAGCATTTGAAGGCCAAAATTATTATCCACACCACATAATTATAAAACGAACTTGTTAGAAAGAAGAAAACATGTATCTCAGCCCTGCTGTGAGCTTGCAGCTGAGTTGGGAGCAACACAAACTTCTCTATCACCGCCATAGCAGTCCTCAGTGGTTGCTGCTCCCATGTTCTACTTCAAAACAGAGACTGATCTCAGAGAAACCACTGGGACGAGATGCAGCGAAGCCAGGATTCCAGCCCAGATCTGGCTCCAAAATCAGATGACTTCTTTGGGGCAGTTGTGCTGATTTTTTAAATTTTATTTTATTTTATTTTATTTTATTTTATTTTATTTTATTTTATTTTATTGCCTTTTTGGGTCATACCTGGCAATGCACAGGGGTTACTCCTGGCTCTGCACTCGGGAATTTCTCCTGGAAGTGCTCGGGGAGCTAAATGGAATGCTGGGAATTGAACCCGGGTCGGCTACATGCAAGGCAAAGGCCCTACCCGCTGTGCTATCGCTCCAGCCCAGCTGTGCTGATTTTAGAGGCTGTGTCCAGGTGTGCCCAGGCTGGCCACGAACCTCCTTCTAACTCCTGCTCACCTTTTTGGAATAAGTCTGTGGCTCTGGGGACGGAGCACAGGGCAGCAGGCTCCTCCCAGAGCTCAGAGGCTGGTCTTCTCCTCACCCGCTCCTACCCCTGAGAAATCTCCCCGCACGGGGCTCTGAGAACTTGGGCTTCCTTCGGACAAGGCCCCATCAAGGTTGAGATTAGATTCCAGCCATCACCTGCCTTGTTTGTGGGAATTTCAGGGATGATTCCGGCACTGAATTGTTCCCCCGCTAGAGCACTGCTGGGAATCAGTCTTGATCTCTTGCTAGCTGCGTGACCTTGGAAAATTTCTTCCCTTTCTAAAACCTTGCTCTTCACATCTGTAAAATGGGGTTGAAGGTCACATGTGCCTCACAGTGGTTTGACTGCCAACTCTGTCCAACAATTGGAATAGCACCCTGCTCAGAGGTGCCGAAGTTTGTGCTTGATCTCTGAGCACCTTCATGGAGAAAGTGTCTGGAGATTTTGTGACACGTGATTCATACAATGTAATTCACGTGCTTTCCCTCCCTTTCGGGTCTGGGTGACTAACATTTCCTGGGCCTGGAGACCTCTCTTCTAGCAGTCTATGCAGTGTTTTTCACAGGGTGGGGGCGGTACCGAGGGACAGGTGGGTATTCATCTACCCACCAACCCTTGCTCATATGCAGACTCTAAAGCCCATTAAATACGGCGTTTGCCTGCCCTCCCTCCACACTCTGCCCCTCGAGGGAGGGCTGAGAAACTGCTGACTTTTCTGAAGGATTTGGCTGGTGTCTGTTCACAGGTGGGCAATGGAGGGAGAGACTGAATGTGGGAGTCTGGCTGGAAAGTGGAGAGATTCGCATCTAGCTGCCTCTCTTGTGAAACAGAGCCATACTGTAGGCTGCTGGAAACAGTTTTCAAGAACAATAAAGAAGTGTGTGTGTGTGTGTGTGTGTGTGTGTGTGTGTGTGTGTCCCCTTCCACTCTCACCAAAGTGCTGTGCTGAGGTCTGGAAAAACTGGAGGGGATTCTTTTTATTTTTGGTTTTTGGGTCACATCGGTGGTGCTTGGGGGTTGCTTCTGGCAATGCTGAGGG
Organism: Sorex araneus; assembly: GCF_027595985.1. Lineage (NCBI taxonomy): Eukaryota > Metazoa > Chordata > Mammalia > Eulipotyphla > Soricidae > Sorex > Sorex araneus. Next base: position 48,745,650 of record NC_073311.1, read on the forward strand.
ACCATGCAGTGCCAGGGGCTGAACGAGGGTCCCTCAGGCAAGGCATGTACTCCAGCCCTTGGAGCAATCTCACCATCCTGGAGGGTTTTACTTGGAAGTTAAAAATGTGGTTTTGATTTTGGGATTTTATGGGCCTCTCTCCCCTGCAGATCAACCTTGTAGTAGGGGGCTGGGGGTGAGAGAGGGTGAGGGAGGTGAGAGGGTGGGGGACTCAGGAAGGGGAGGACAGCATACAGAGACTGCTGAGAGTATATGCGGGCTCTTCCACTCACAATGAGTCTACATTGGTAAAAATAACAACTTTGAACATTAGTCTCTGAGAGGGCCTGGTCAGGCATCTGGTCAACCCCGTTGTTTTGCAGCCAGGGCAGCTGATGACAAGAAGGGGCAGGTTCCTTATAAATCAAGTTTGGTGACTGGTGCCCAGTCTCCTCAGAACCAGGGTGCCGATGGAAAGAAGTCATGGTGGGCTGCATGGCAGGGGAGGAACCCGGGTGACTTGGAAGGTACACAAGTGAACCTTCACGTTTTCACAGTTGCTGCAGTGTGAAGTAGGAGTTACCTGCCCTGTGAAACTCATGATCTATGATAGCGATATAAAATGACATTTAATAACACATTGGTGAAAGCAAAGGCAGTGTGTGTGTCTGTGTGTGTGTGTGTGTATGCATGCATGTGCATTTGTGGGGCATTTTAAGAATGTTCAATAAGGGGCTGGAGCAATAGCACAGAGGGTAGGGTGTTTGCCTTGCATGTGGCCAACCTGGGTTTGATTCCCAGCATCCCATATGGTCCCCCGAGCACCTCCCTGAGTAATTTAGTAATTCCTGAGTGCATAGCCAGGAGTAACCTCTGTGCATTGCTGGGTGTGACCCAAAAAGCAAAAGAGAGAAAAAAAAAGAAAACAAACAAAAAGAATGATCAATAAATAACAAGGAGAAGTGATTGTAGGGTTATTTATATAAACCAGACTACCCCTCTTGAAGGTCTGTGTTGCTGTGGGGGGATGGTTAGGGCCTCTCCTAGAACATGGCCCTTTTTAGTCTGAGTAGACCCAGGAGCCTGCGCCTTGCCCTCTACCCTTCACCTCATGCTCTCATCCTACTTCTTTTTCCCCTCTTTCCTCTCTGACCATAGTCTTCCTTCTGATCTCCAATGCCCGGAGTAACCAATGGCCCTGGTGAATCTGGGAGCTCTCTCCATCTCACACAATGGGGTTCCTGCAGGCCCTGGACACGGGGCACGGAGTCTTGGAGCCCCTTTCTCGTGCCGTCTCCAGGAACTTTTCAGCCTAGCTCATCTAACTACTTTCCTCCCAGAGCTGCTACCCTGGGAGTCAACTCAGCCAAGTAAATGAAGGGGCTTCTAGGGGCAGCTCAGTCACCAGCAATGTCCCCCTCAGCTATGGTCTGTGACAGGCGTATGAGGAGGGGGGCATCTATACCACCCCCATCACCGTCAAAGCAGAGAGCACGGGGTCACTATAGTGACACGGCTTTGTGTCCCCAAGACACAGTTGTCTTTAGGATTCCTTCTTGCCACTGTGCCTTCCAGAAGCTTTGGAACACGTACAGTGACCAGTATGCAGGGTAGCAGTGTCACAGCCAGCACTTCCCCACCCTGTGCTCTCACCCCTGTAGACTGAGCTCTTCCACTCTCCATGGTTTGGCCTTTCAGTGTGGGTCTGTATTCCCTTACAGGAGGCAGTCTTCTGGTTTCCTTCCATGGTGACAAGCCCCTGAGACTCCTCCACACCATTCTGTGTTTGTTCGTTTGTGCCCTGAATAAACTCCTGGCATGACTTCTTACTCCATCCTGCCTTGGTTCCTGCCAGGGCTCCAAACCCTGCTTTCTTCTCTGCTCAGTGATGTTCTCTTCCTGCTGGGCACTGTGGGCTGAGTCCTCCAGTCACCCCCAGCCACTAACTTCTGAGTTCTCTTGTGCCCACACTTTGCCTTAGACCCACCAGTGGGTCTTGTGCTCACCCCCTTATCTCCTCTTGATCTTATTCCAGAAGAGAAAGTTGAAATCTGGGAGGGCAACATGAGATGTGACTCTGACCCCCAACCTTTGCTGGGTCTCACCCCCTCTTCCAGTCCTCTCTTCCCTTCAGCACACTTTATTATTAGTTTTTTTTTCTTTTTGGGTCACACTCGGCATTGCACAGGGGTTACTCCTGGCTCATGCACTCAGGAATTACTCCTGGCGGTACTCAGGGGACCATATGGGATGCTGGGAATCAAACCTGGGTTGGCCTCATGCAAGGCAAATGTCCTACGTGCTGTACTACCACTCCGGCCCCTATTATTAGTTTTATGTATGTTGTCAGTAGATAAGGAGAGATCCAAGAGATTGTGTGGGAGTGAAGGCCATTGCTGTGTATGTGGTCAACACCAGTTCTATCTCTTGCACTGCATACAATCCCCCGAGCACCACTGGGTGTGGCCCAAAGCCAAAGTACTGAAAACATACATAAAACTAGCCCTCAGCAAAGATTTCCTGAAGAGATGTAGCAGTGACTCCACACGCACATCCCACAACTGCTCTGTGAGCTCATTTATTGGCCCAACTTTACAGACGCACAATTCAATCTCAGAAATCAACTAGGGCAAAAATTCTCAGATGCACTGGTCTCCCACCTGAAAACTGGGGCACTCTCGGGAAGGGTTGGGGCGAGTCTCCTCTCTGCTGAAGGCTGCAAGCCACACTCACACCCCCACAGCTGCTGCTGTGCCAACAGCCCGACTCCACCGTCTCATAACCAGCTCTGCAGAATGCCAAACTGCTAAACATTTCAGGTACCCGGTCTCTAGGCTGAGAACTCTAGGGTCTTCTTACAGTGGAGGGTGGACAGTCTTCCCCACGTACCAGTACTTCCGGAAGAAGCCCTGGTAGCCACACCCACATTCCACACCTGCCTCCATGGAGGCTCACTGTGCAGTTAAATATTCTGGAGTTTCTGGAGTATGTGGCTGCTACCGCAACACAGAGCGTGATACCTCCAAGTTCTTACAATACTGGCATCCCAAATCAGATGGGAAAGTAACACAGAAGCCAACTAGCTCCAATAAACAGAAACATTAACATTAAAACCGAAGGCTCGACTAGCAACCACAGCTTAGTAAGCCCTCAGACAAGGACTTAATGTTCCCATGGTGAAATATAACCATTTTAACAAATTTTTATTTTACTGAAGTATTTTTGGATAACTCCATCAGCCATTTAGTTGTAACAAGCAATATAAAATAAATTATTTTGTGCCTGCTAATGGGATATGCTCTTGGTGGGTGGCTGGGAAAGTGGGGATAATGGTGAAGGGAGGGTCACGCTGTTGGTGGGATTGGTGTTAGAACATTGAATGCCTGTAAAGTGAACAACTTTGTAAACCACAGGGTTTAAATAAAGGGGGGGAAATAAAAAAAATTAAAAAGAAAAGAACTGTAAAAGGCAATAGACTGTGGTTTCCAGTAAACCAATGTTTTTCAAGATCTGGGTTGGACATGGGCCATCACATCAACTGAACGGGTCCCACCCAACTTTTTAATAAATGAAATAGCCTGGAGCAAAACATAACCGAATAACATGTAAGACAACAGCAGTGTTATCTTAAACTTATCTCCAGTTTGTATTTAATACCTGGAAGTCAGGAGGCAAGGCAAGTCTACTCCTTGTTGTTGTAGTAATAATTATTATTTAGTTTTTGGGTCACATGCATTGGTGCTCAGGGGTTACTCCTGGCTCTGCACTCAGGCATTACTCGACGATACTTGGGGGTCTGTCTATATGGGATGCCAGGGATCAAACCCAGGTAGGGTGTTTGCAAGGCAAACACCTTACCCACTATTCTATCTCTCCAGCCCTGCTTTATTATAGTTTGACTAAAACATTTTTTTTTTTTAATTTTTATTAAATCACCATGTGGAAAGTTACAAAGTTCTCAGGCTTATATGTCAGTTATACAATATTCAAACACCCATCCCTTCACCAGTGCCCAAATTCCACCACCAGAAACCCCAGTTTACCCGCCGCCCCCACCCCAACCCCCTACTGTATAACTAATGAATTTCACTTCATTTTTTCTTTACCTTGATTACATTCCATAATTCAACACAAAACTCACTATAGTTGACATAACTCTCTCTCTCTTTTTTTCTCTTTTTCCTTTTCCATTTTTTTTTTTTAATTTTTCCCCCTCATCCCCCTTCCTGCGCCTCATAGTATGGTGTACTCCACACCACGTTGGCCAGCGTGGGGCTTTTGCTTAGCTCATAGTCCAGAGGTGGCTGTTACATTAAGAACCTTCAATATTTCAACAAAAACTTACTGTTATTATTTGGAGTTTCCCCCCCAAGTCTGACCTGTTCAAATGGAACCCTTTCACATTGATGACAATTATAAATGGTAAGTCGCGCGGACGCGGCAGCGTCCGCGCGGTTTTGGATTTCTGTATAAAGTCCTGGGAAAATTCTGCCAGAAATTATATATTTCCTCCGTTAGCCGGCGTGGGGCAAAGGCTTAATTCACAGTCTCCATACATGGGTGCAGGCACTTGCTGGAACCCCAATTCCTAAAGCTGTCTCTGGTTCCCGCTTGTTCCACATCCACCGGCTCTGCAGGGGCATGGGCGCCCGGGCCGAAAACCCGGCCGGCCGGAGCCGAGCACGGGCCCGACTAGGGCTGGCTCTGTATCCTGCGGCTGGTTCAAGTTCAAAGCACACATTTTTTTTTTTTTTTTCCGCGCCACCAAGTTCGTACCTTCTCAACGGACCCACAAAATGTCGGACACCACGCCTTCTCCCGGAGGGGAGAGAGACCAAGAAGGAAGGTTCTTTCCTCCGTTAGCCGGCGTGGGGCAAAGGCTTAATTCACAGTCTCCATACATGGGTGCAGGCACTTGCTGGAACCCCAATTCCTAAAGCTGTCTCTGGTTCCCGCTTGTTCCACATCCACCGGCTCTGCAGGGGCATGGGCGCCCGGGCCGAAAACCCGGCCGGCCGGAGCCGAGCACGGGCCCGACTAGGGCTGGCTCTGTATCCTGCGGCTGGTTCAAGTTCAAAGCACACATTTTTTTTTTTTTTTCCGCGCCACCAAGTTCGTACCTTCTCAACGGACCCACAAAATTTGACTAAAACATTTTTGGAAAAGCATTTACTTGGCCTGGAAATGGCAAAATTTATTCATTGAAGAATCTAGTGGTAAATATTCAAGACTTTGAAAGCCACAGAAACTATACAGTGCTGGCCTTGTGGTCTGAAAGCATCAAACATATACAAATGCTCAGGGCAATGTTATAATAAAACTTTAATAACAAAACTAGTGTGTGGACTAGAGTTGGCTCATGGGTGGTAGTTTGCCAAGTCCTGCTTTAGTGTTGGGCTTGAGTCTGTGTCTGTCATGTTTTTCATCACTGGAGTTTTGTTTCTTTCCCGTGTGGAGGATAGAACTCAGGGCTCCTCATTCAGAGAATGTTCTCCACCACCAGGCTCCATTCCCGGCCTCACCTCTGGGTCTTAACTTTAGTATTCCACCCCAGGGACTAGCCCACCCCTTGCAGGCCACAAATGTTCATAAAAATGTATCAAAATAGAACTTAGTCTTATGCTAATTTCCTCTCCGTAAGGAGAGTTCCTATTTCCTTTCTCTTTTACTTTGCAATCACTGTATCACTGTAGCACTGTCATCCCCTTGCTCATCGATTTGCTCGAGCAGGCACCAGTAGCGTCTCCATTGTGAGACTTGTTGTTACTGTTTTTGGAATATAGAATACGCCACAGGAAGCTCACCAGGCTCTGCCCGGCAGGCGAGATACTCTCGGTGGCTTGCTGGGCTCTCTGAGAGGGGTGGAGGAATCAAACCTGGGTCCGCTGCATGCAAGGCAAACACCCTACCCGCTGTGCTATCACTCCAGCCCACTTTGCAATAAACCTAAAAAAAAAAAAGATTTGCCAAAATATACAATAAATGTTTACTGAGCCTCTAGCTCAGAAGAAATGACCCAAGTCCATCATTAGTTGTTGAATGAATACAAGAGCTCTTGCTCTCTTGAATTCTCCAGAGCCTTTGCCCAGAAGGTGGAAACCCACAGTCCAACAGATGTCCTTGCCGCAGCCCACGGTCTGTGCTGTTCAGGGTGGACAGGGGTGGTGGGAAGTCTGTTGGGAGGGTTTGATGGACGACTTAGGGAACTGCCTAATTATCCTGCTTATCAGTGTGCTTGTTCCTTCCCCTCCATAAATCATAGCTCCTTCCGTGGCTGCAGTGCTCCGGGTCACTGGCGCTGTGGCCCATGTCTTCACAGAGTTACAGCTTGTCTGTGAGACTGAGTGGACGGGAAGGGAGGCGCCTGACAAGTGTCAGCCCCGAGTGGCTACACCTCGGCTTCCCAGGACCCCGGCCCGGCGGGGGTGGACAAGGGGGCTTCCGCTGTCCTGTGCTCTGGCCTTGAGTCTGCTCCTTACACCGGCCCAAGGGATGCCGCTGGGTTTGAGGCTGAGGATGGCTTGGAGCAGGGGTTGTAAACCTGAGGGTCCCTGCCAGCTTTTCTGCAGCCGGGAGAGCAGAAAAGATTTTACGAGGTTGGGAAAAAGTCCAAAGAAAGTAGACAGATATCCCATGACCTGCTAATGACATAAAATTAGCATTTCAGTAGCTACAAAGATACAGTTGAGAGCTAAAATCCAGGGCTTAAGGCACAGGGGTTCAATCTCTGGCACCACATGCCCCCCTCCCAGGAATCTCTAGGGATGGTCCAGGGGACTCCCCCAACATCACGCTTCTTACTCTCCACTGGTGCTCGGATACGCAGGCACAGACACCCAGACGCTCTCACGGGAGACACTCGGGCAGCCAAACCTCTCTCCGTCCCGCTGTCCTGCAGCTGCCGCCCGTACACAGAGACCCTTTGGTACCCGGTGCAGTGATTTTTTAAGAAGCCGGAGGTGTGGCTGGTGTCCTGTGCAGCCCTGCTCCAGGGGGTACCATCCCTTCGGCCTCAGCTCAGCACGGGGCCACCTCTGGTTGTGGGACCTCTCCTCTCGGGCCAGCACCCCAGGAAGACCTCAGTGGACACACAGGTTGGTCCCATGGGGGCTGGTGGAACTTTGGAGATCTCCCCCCACTTGGCATGCCAGGGGCAGCAGGAGGGATGGGGGTGACGGGTGGGCCGATGGGTCAGCCCCTCCATGGCTGCTTGGGGAAACAGGCCTCAGGGGGACGCTGCCCACCTTCAGAGGACACAACAGCCCAAACAGTCTCTGCGGCAGGTGTAGTTGTAGAACGGAGGGGGCTGCCCCACTCCCCAGCTCCCCGTGGATTAGACACAACATCCCCCCTCTGGTTCCTTTGCTTGTCTGGCCTCGGTGACACACAGTGCCAGGAGAGGTCACCAGGCAGCGCCAAGAAAAGGGAGCAGAGCAAAGCTTGCTGTCTCTGACCGTCGGTCAGCTCAAAAACATTCCATTTCCCGTGGAGGAGTGGTGGGGTTGTTGGGGATCCAGCGGGCGATTCTTTCCAGTGGCGTCTGCGCCTGAACTTCAGGATGTCACCCCCCCTCTTGCCCCCCCACCCTCCAGCCCGACAAGGTGGGCCTGGATGGTGATGAGGGGGAAGGCCTCATGGATTGACAACTGGGTGCTGGGGTGACAGTCCTGTTCCTCCTCTGCCCCGGTGGGTGTGTTTCTGTCGTGGCATCCAGCCTGGGCTGAGATCAGCGGGCGGGCCACCGGCGTGTCTTTACAAAAGATCACGCGGCTTCTGAGGTGCTTCCTGGACGGGGTCCTGCTCCATAAATCAACCCTCTGATCCTCCGGGCTGGGTGCCTGGAACTGGGGTGTGCTGACTGCACTGAGCGTTTCTGAGCAGGGAAGCGTGGGGCGAAGGAGCAGCTGCACCTGGGGGACCACCCTCTTCTTGTCCCTTACCTGTGGTGGTGGGCACGGCGGCCCCTGGGGATGGCTGCTACCTGCCTCCCTCTTCTGCATCCCCTGCTCATCTGCTGAGTGTCCCTTGACATTGAGAATTTGAGTAGGAATGACTCAAAGGTACCCAAGGACCAACGTCGGCCCGAGGAGACCCGAATCTAGCGCTCTGCACCCCCTGTTGGCCTACCCCCTGCCATTTCACATTCATGGGGAGTTTCTTGCAGTTTTGTTTGTTTTGGACATACCCGGCGATGCTCAGGGGTTACTCCTGGCCTTGCACTCGGGAATTACTTCTGGCACTGCTCAGGGGACCGTATGGGATGTTGGGGATGGAACCCAGGTTGGCTGTGTGCAAGGCAAACACCCTCCCTGCCGTATTATCGCTCCAGCCCCAGCTCCTTGCATCAACAGGCACTTTTACACACCAGCTCCTCCCCCGGACTGGGAAAGCAGGGACCTCTGGCCCAGCGCGCTGCCTTTCGGGGCGTAAATGACTTGCCCAGGTGGATCCTGCGGCTCCAGGAAGTGAGGGGCAGACAGGAGGGCCCTGGCTTCCTGAACCCGGACCAACATTCCTCCCCGCACCCCTGCCCAGCGGGGGCGTGGGAACCCTCAGAGGACGTGCCTCCAGGAGGCAGCTGAGTCTCCCCCTCGTAAAAGAGCGGGCTGGGGATACAGGGGCTCATGCTTCATATGTCCGTCAGACCAGACAGTCATAAACCACTCTTTTAGCCCATTTTTTTCCCCCCTCCGGATTGTGGCATTCGGGCACTCAAAGGAAGAAAGGGATATTTAGAATTCTTTACAGAATGTGTGCGTACACAGGCAAATGCCACACACACACACACACACACACACACACACACACACACACACACACACACACACACAATCCATTCTCATTGTTGGCGGAAGTTGGTCCCGTGGCACCGGAGCTGAATTGGAATTAGGGAATCCGGAAGCACTGCTCCTTGGGCCTCTCATCGGCCGATCCACACAGAACCTCAGCAAGGTGTGTACCAAGCACCTCTGGAAAGTGGGCTTTGATTTAGTGGCAGCCGTCTCTCTAACGAACTCGTGCCTGAGTGATACACGAACCTCAGCCTGAGGATGCTTATCCCCCCCAACATCACAACTTTCTTGCACGGGGAGCAGAGGGGCACTCAGAACCACACGTGGGGACATTAAATCAAGGAAACTGTCCAACCCAGGGGACCACCATCCTGTGAAAGACCAGACAGGCCCAGTGGGACAGGAGGACCCGAGGTGTTGGGCTGGAATGTGCTTGGCAGCCGGGGGTGCGGGCATTGGCCCCACAGGAAGCACCAGAGCAACATGATTGCTGACCTGGAGGGTCCTTGGGTGTATTTCAGGAACTGCAGGCTCCTCTGCAGGTCGTTAGACAGGAACTGAGTGTTGAAAGTAGGTAAAAAAGATATGCCTGATAACCTTTCAGTATCTGTGTTGCAAACCATAATGCCCAAATGGACACAGAGAGAGAGAGAGAGAGAGAGAGAGAGAGAGAGAGCCAGCAAGGAATAGTGCCTGCCATAGAGGTGGGGGTGTGGGAGAGTCGGAAACTGGTGATGGGAAATGTACACGGGTGACCGGACGGGTGTTGGAACATTGTATGACTGAAACCCAGTCATGAATAACAGTGTAATTGTGTATCTCACTGTGCTTCAATTAAAAAATATTTTAATTAAAATATAAATTAAAATATAAAAATACAATTAAATTAAAATATAAAAAAGATTTTTCTTCCTTTCTCATTCATGGTTTGTGTTGCATTGATTGACCAGAGCCCCGCCCCCTGCCCCCCCCCCCCCACTTCCCACACACATACATGGCCGTGGATTGTGCCCAGCACCCTGGGTAGTGCTGGGGACGGAACCCTCAGCCTCATGCTTACATGGCCAGTGCATTGTCGCTGAGCCATCCAGGACCCTGTGGTTCCTGTTCTAATCTTTGAAGTCTGCAGTGGGGTGGCCCATCTCGAAAGTCTGCCTTTCCCGCCCAGTTCAGTTATGGGGGATACTCCCCTGCTGGCCTAGGCCCAGACCCTTCCCTCTGAGGTCTTGGAGGGGGGTGTCTGACCTTCCAAATGAGGGCTGGGACTCCAGCCCGCCTAAGGGGCAAAGGAAAGGATGAGACAGGGGCAGGGTGACTCTTAGGGCAGGGCTGGCCTGTTCCCCGCCTCTGGGATGCTGCTGAGATAAACAGCTGAGTCATCAAAGTAAGTGTTTATATTTGCACTGGGGCTTTAAAATCAATTTATTAAATTTTTAAAAATAGAGGCAACAGTGGCATGCAATGCCATAAATCTCAGCTCCCTACCTGGACGGTTATATTTACCACCTGACACTGCCGAGGGCCTAGCTTCCTACAGCCTCATTCACCTCTCCCCTCTATTTTTGTCCCCACCTGTCCCTCCCCTGCTGCTAACGCCGTTCTGCTATCAGCATCCAGAGGCTTGTTTGAGTTTTGTTTAGTTCATCCGTTGGCCTAAATTCTCTGTTTTCCAGGTAGGGATGAAATAATCTGGTATTTGCTTTCCTCCCCCCATCTGACTATTTCACTAAGCTTAATACCTCTGAGGCCCATCTATGTGTTGTTACAATGGAGAGAATTCCCAATTCTTTTATAGCGGAGTAGCGTTAAATTCTGTGTATATAACACATCTTCTTTCTCCATTTATCCATTGATGCAGTCTGATTCATAAGAGTGTGGATTTCTTCATTTTTTTTTTTAAAGTCTTACTGTCGAGGACTGAATTTTGGGGTCTCACATGCAATGCATGTGACTGACTTCCAAGTCACAGTTCCCAGAGCACTGCAATTTTTTTTTATCACATCCTTAGGATCTTCAGAAGAAGAGCTATCCCCTTACCAGAAGAAATGGAGACCCGGAGAGATGAAGTGACTTGCCTAGGAATGTACATCTGGTTAGAGGCGTATCTAGATCTGACCCCGGAATCCTGATTTAGATGTTACAAACTTTGCCTTCCAGTGCACTGGCAAACTGGCCTTGAACTCCACTTTGAATTCCGTGATGGGGAGCGTGAAATCACATCATTCCTTTCAGCAGACCGGTCGCTCAGCGCACGGAGGCAAAGCCCAGATTCTTGTCAGGAGAAAGGCCTTCCCAGAGCAAAAAGGTCACTGAAAGCAGGATCCTTCTAATCCCCGCCACCTCAGTGCACACAGAAGCAAACGGGGTCATTTCCGTTTTACAGACTTCAAACACCTCAGGCTAAGAGCCCACACACAATAGGGTTGTTTTTTTTTTTAATTTTATTGAATCACCGTGAGATAGTTACAAGCTTTTATGTCTGGGTTACAATCTCACAATGATCAAACACCCACCCTTCCACCAGTGCACATTCCCCACCACCAATATCCCGGGTATACCCCCCCCCCCACTTTCCCACCCTCCCCCTGCCTCTAAGGCAGACAATATTCCCCATATTCTCTCTCTGCTTTTGGAGCCCACACAATAACTGAACCCTTCTGAGACTCCCCCAAATGCACTGGTCTTTGCTCAGCTCTGCAAGGATGAGCAGTTCTCACCCCAAGTAGCCAGCCAGCTGTTCATTCCATGGAGTTCACCTCTGATTCTTACAAAGCAGCTCCTGAAACAACCGATGTTCAGGGGCTGGAGAGATCATTCAGTGGGCCAGGCTCTTAGCCTTACAGGAGGCCAGTCGAAGTTGGATCTCCATGGTTGCAAAGGGCTCCCCCATCCACCCATCAGTGAGGCCCTCTGAGCTCAGGAGGAAGCTCTGAGCACCTCTGGGTGTGACCCAGAAACCAACCAACAAACATTGTGTTCTGGGCACAAGGTTTCCCTGTCTGTGTCCTGAGAGTGGACTGCCGGAGCTAGAACTCAGAGAAAGGCCTCCACAGCTCTGCAGTGGCCACAGCCATGACCCAGAGGTTCTCCCGTCCCTGCCTCATCCCCATGACCCCTCCTACCGCTGGCACTTTGTGTAACTCTTTTTTTTTTTCTTTTTGGGTCACACCCAGCGATGCTCAGGGGTTACTCCTGGCTTTGCACTCAGGAATTACTCCTGGCAGTGCTTAGGGGACCATATGGGATGCCGGGGATCGAATCCGGGTAGGCCGCATGCAAGGCAAACGCCCTACCCGCTGTGCTATCGCTCCAGCCCCACTTTGTGTAACTTTTACTTTCATGGTAAAAGTATCCTGAAAAGTTTTACCACCTAAACATGTATCTCACTTGACTCAGTTGTTTAGTTTTCCTGATTTGTGTGTGTGTGTGTGTGTGTGTGTGTGTGTGTGTGTGTGTGTGTGTGTGTGTGTGTGCGGGGGAGGTGTAGTTCATATCTGGCAGTGCTTAGAAATCACTCCTGTCAGGACCTCGGGGACCATTTGTGGTGCCAGTGATGACATGTGGGTCAGCCAAGTGCAAGGGAAGTGTCTTACCCCTGTACCGTCTCTCTGGCTCAGTTTCACCAATTTTTGAACATCATGTCAATGGAATCGAATGAACAGATATTCTGAAGATTTGTAAATAATGATATCAATGAAGCACAATTCTGCTTAATGTCAATAACAAGCAATATTCCAAAGTGGTCATATCAATTCACAATTTCAAATACTAGCTGCGGATATGTAACTATGTGTTCCAATTGATCATCCACACGTAATATTATTTTGTTTTGTTTTGTTTTATGGGCCACACCCAGCAATTCTCAGGGCTTACTTCTGGCTCTGCATTCAGAAACCACTCTTGGCGGTGTTGGGGGGCCGTATGGGATGCTGGGGATTGGGCCCGGGTCAGCCACGTGCAAGGCAAGTGCCCTCCCCTATCTCTTCAGCCCAAACACATAATATTATTAAGGTTTTAAATTTCAGCTGTTTTGGTGGTTAGGTAGTGGCAACTGATTGCGGTTTTAGTTTGCTTTTCCCTAATGACTAATGTGGTTGGGCCCTTTTTCATCTGTTTATTGGGTATTATGGATTAGAAGTTTTGGCAACCTGTAGCCATCTGACTCATACTGAGCTTGTGGCCAAGTGAAATAAATTCTCAGACTGACAGTGCTCTGTTATCACATTTCCCCCACTCAACTTCAGTTGGCTTTTTGGGTACAGCATATGCTTAATAATAATGACAGCTGATATTTATTAAATGTCCATTGTATTCAGTAAGACAATGAGAAATGTGCTTGACAAGAAGCTGATGATATTCTTATCATCACTATTTTACATAGGAGGAAATTAAGGTGGGAAAATAACTGACCTGAGGTCTCACAGCTAACAGGCAGTATGTCCTACATAGGTTTAAGTCGACACCTTTAGTCCCTGTGTATGCCACCTGCCTAAGGTGAACAGGAAGAAGCTTAGATGATGGAGCTCTTGGACCCCTGCCAACATTCTGGGTGAGGCTCACCTCCCACTGACATCTCTGGGCCTGGTCCAGAACTGGAGGCAGAACCCCTCTGTTTGATGAGGTCCATCAGGTCCTACAGTTTACCTTCTCCATATAAATGGGCTTATACCACAGCCTCTGAGGTGACAGGAACTTAATGACACACTGTTCACAGTTATTCTTCTTGCCACTTGGTCAATATAGGCAGAGAAGAAAGAGAGCAACCTTGGCTTAACCCCTCAGCATCTTCAGGGGGCCTAACCACAAAGAATCACTCCCAGCACAGCAAAAACAGTAGAAAACCAATAGGAAAAATATGTAGAAACCCACCAGGTTCAACGAGGAAAAACAATATCACCGAAGACATAAGTAACACAAGTAAATCCTCAGACCATATCTTGAATGAAACTATGACGAGGCTGTTCAATGAGCTTAAAGAAACAATGACACAGGTAGTCAGTGAAGCACAAGAAAGTATAAGAGTAAAGATAAAAAAAAACTACTAGAATCAGAAATTACAGAAAAGAAGAACTTGGTAGGTGATGTAAAAAAGTCAATAGAAGCTCTCTAATAGCAGAATAACAGAAATTGAACGAAAGATCAAGGGACTTTGGGATGAGAAGGAGGGAACCACTAAGAAGCAGAAAAAGGTAGAAAATAGTCTGTGATGAAATTAACATGAGGCAGGAGAAATAGTAGAGTGGGTAGAGCATTTGTCTTGCACGTGGCCTACCCAGGTTCGATCCCAGCATCCCATATGTACCCCTGAGCATCGCCAGGAGTTATTGCTGAAGTTCAGAGCCAGGAGTAAGCCCTGATCATGGCTGGGTGTGCCCCCCAAACAAACAAACAAACAAACAAAACCCAAAAAGAAATGAACAGCATATTAGAGAACTAAAGAATAAGTTCAAGAGAAACAATATAAGAATCATTGGAGTCCCTGAAGAACAGGAAGGCAAATAAAATGAAGAAACAGTAGATAAAGAAATCATCGATAAGATTTTCCCAGAGTTGAGGATTCTAGGCACCAAGATCCAAGAGGCCCCAGGGGAAAAGAGCTTGGAAAAGTCTAAGATACTCAAAAAAAATGACAAAAATCCAAAGACAGAGATACAATACTAAAAGTAGCAAGATCAAAAAAGGAACTTACATACAAAGGGGAGCTTATTAAAAATTATAGCAGAGCTGTCAAATAAGACTGTAGAAGACTATGGAGGGATATAGCACAAAAACTCAGTAAAATGAACACCTCACCAAGAACCCTCTATCCAGCTAGGTTATTACTCAGATTTAAGGGAATACAGAGCTATATTGATAGACAAGAGCTTAGGGAACTCATAACCTTGAAACCAGATTTGCAAGACGTATGAAACATGCTTCTCTGAAGGACAGGACAAATTTACCAGCATGTGGCACTAAGTATGGCATTCACTAAAAGTGCATTTGGTTGTGTTGCCCTCAACTAGATTAATAAAGGTATGCTTATTCCTAGCTTGCTAAGGGATTTTATACACTTTTAATAATAAATTAATATACTATTCATATTGGTTGAAATGACTTAGCAGTCATCACAAAGTGACATTTATTGATTTATTTTCTGATGTTCATATTCCATTCCATTAAGTATATTTAGAAAAAGTAATATGAAATACATTTGTCATATGCCTGCCAAGGGGGCAGGATGGGGATAGGGAAGGAATCTGAGGACACTGGTGGTATTGGTGTACAGACATTATATG
This sequence comes from Sorex araneus, assembly GCF_027595985.1. Taxonomy (NCBI): domain Eukaryota; kingdom Metazoa; phylum Chordata; class Mammalia; order Eulipotyphla; family Soricidae; genus Sorex; species Sorex araneus. Next base: position 48,760,699 of record NC_073311.1, read on the forward strand.
CCTAAAACCACTCTATTATGAACAACTTTGTGAAACATGGTGAAGAATAAAAGAATTTTTTAAGGGGAAAAAAGGATATAACTCAGATGGAGAATAATAGTTGAAAAATATCACCACAGATTAGTATCCTCAATATGTAAAGAGTTGTGACAGATAAATAAAACAAGCATCAAGAATAAAAATGATCAAAGGGGGCCCAGAGACAGTGGATAGGTCACTTATCTTGCACACAGCTGACCTGGGTTTGATCTAAGGCACCATATGTGGTCCCCTGAGCTCATGAGGACTGATTCCTGAGCTTAGAACCCGGAGTAAGCCCTGAGCATAGGCAGCTGTGGCCCAAAATACAAAGAAAAAAATTGCCAAAGATTTCTAGGTGAATGAAATTCTGGAAAATGCTGCAAACTTCAAAAAATATTCTTGTATCTCTCATATATATATGTATATGTGTGTATATAATATATAAGATTACGTTTATGACCCTGGGAAGCTGGGGGCTAAAAAGGGAGTTTTCCAAATCTGTTGGACCAAAATAGTCCTTAGCATTTGAAGAATTGTAATGCCTTGGGCTAGAGGAAACACACTGAACTCTGGAATGACCTCTGCTTCCTTTGCTGTCCACTCCGGTGGAACTGTCAGCATAGGAAGGGAAGCTCATTTTTCCGGGACTCTCAGCCTCCGCATTCCTGACAGTTTGGGCTGTGTGAATCTTTGTGGGCTGCTGTGTAAGTGTGAGTGTTGGGAGGGGGGTGTCAGTGTGAATGTTTGGGGGGCTGAGTCAGTGTGAGTATCTGGGGGGTTGTGTCAGTGTGAATGTTTGGGGGGCTGTGCCAGTGTGAGTATCTTGGGGGCTGTGTCAGTGTGAATGTTTGGGGGGCTGTGCCAGTGTGTTGGGGGGCTATGTCAGTGTAAGTGTTTGGGGGGGGTCGTCTCAAGCACCATAGCAGGTTTAGCAGCATCCTTGGCCGTCAGTGGGTGCCAAGAGCATCTCCCCACTCTGCCAATCAGATAAGCTAATTAATGGCTGGTGGTCACACCTTTCCTTCCCTCCATAAGAACCAAACTGCTATACCCCCCAATTTTATGTTTTTGTGGGGACACACCCGGCAGTGCACAGGGCTCACTCCTGGATCTGAGCTCACGGGTCACTCCTGGTGGTAGCATCTTATGTCTTTTTTGTTTTTCCCTTTTTGGGTCACACCTGGCGATGCACAGGGGTTACTCCCGGCTCTGCACTCAGGAATCAGTCCTGGCGGTGCTCAGGGGACCATATGGGATGCTGGGAATCGAACCCGGGTCGGCTGCGTGCAAGGCAAAAGCTCTACCCGCTGTGCTATTGCTCCAGCCCCTGGTGGTAGCCTCTTAATGTTCAAGGAACTCCTGGGCGCTCCAGGACCACCTCCTTCCTGTCCACGGGACCTCCAGATTGCAGAGTTTCACTGCAGTTTCATCTCTGTACCTTCTGACATATTCTGGCTTCCTATTAGAGGATATCGGTTGATTTCTTGCCTTTGAGGCATATAGAAATCCTTTATCTCCAGGCCCATCAGACCACCCTCTCACCCCACTGCCCGCCAACACACAGAGTCTCCCTGTCGTGACACTGCTATCCTTCTTGCCACCCCAAATGGAATTCAGCTCCTTCCTACAACCCTCATGTTCCCCCGACACTCTCACTTAACTGTCTCTCTCCCCAGTTCTCTTCACCCCCCTGGTTCTTGGCACCAGCCCAGACCTAGGAAGAAAGACCCCGACTAGAAGTGAGGACAGCTCAGGACCCCGTGCCCGGGCCTCAGTGGCTTTCCCGCACTCTGAGTTGGTTTATCCGCGGACTCTCGAGAGAAGGCGGCAGTGCCCTGCGAGGTACCAGCTTTGTTTCCCTCGTCTCAGAACATGACATCATCTGCCCCGTAGGCGTGCCCAGACCATCGGCTGGTTTTCTCATTCCAAACAGAAGAGAAAAGCTCTTTTCCTTTGATCTCAGCATTTTTGCAAACCTCAGTTTATTCCGACCAGGGACTCTTTTTTTTTCTTTCTTTCTTTCTTTTTTCATCCCTGGAGCTGTGTCCTCCTTCCCATGTTCTGAAAACCCTTTCCAGGCCTGAACGACTCAGACATGTGCCTCCACCCTCCAAACAACATTGCCTCAGTCTCTGTCAGTAGATTTTTCCTTTTTTTTTTTTTTTTTTTTTTTGCGCTTCCCGTCTGGGATTCATTTAAGCTTTAGAAACAGAACTTAATTCTTGGGAAGCCTCAAACATTACTAGGATTGTCTGAGATGGTGACAGCGGGTGGCAAGCAAAGGGCAGACTTAAGAAATATTAGCAAAGGGCTCTGGACAAAGTGAGAGGGTCAATTGGACTGGGAGGAAACAGCCTGAAGTCCCGACTATGTCTGGAGAGGCTGGAAGGCCTGGCATGTCCTGCTGCAGATGTGACACAAGAGAAGAAGGACAAGGCCGAGGAGGCTGCTGGGGAGACAGTGGGCATGGTTGGGGATGGCAGCATCGGAGGTTTCCAGGGAGACAGGGTGAGGATTTGGAGGAGGTTATTGGGGGAGCCTGATGCCACCAACGGGAAGGGCCACGGGGGGGCCTGTTGGTGTGTCAGTGGTTGCTGAGGCTGCAGGGCAGCTGGGAGTTCTGTGAACCTGCTCTGTGAACAATAAAGATGGTTCCGGAAGAAGCATCCTTGAGCTAGACAGCGAGGGAATGACCAGAGAGAGGAGGGGAGTGGGTGGGGTGTGGACCACACCACTTGGAGAGAGAGGTCCAGAACCGAGGGACCTGCCAACCACTCTCAGTGTGTGTGTGTGTGTGTGTGTGTGAGAGAGAGAGAGAGAGAGAGAGAGAGAGAGAGAGAGAGAGAGAGAGAGAGAGAGAGAGAGAGAGAGAGAGAGAGAGAGAGAGAGAGAGAGAGAGAGAGAGAGAGAGAGAGAGAGAGAGAGAGAGAGCGCACAGGGCTAGATGTGGATAGGAAGTTCTCTGCCTTACAATTGAGGGTCACTGGGGACCAGGGGGAGGAGGCTGTGGCAGCTGGAGGGGTGAGGAAAGGTGGGGAGAGAGACCATGCAGACAGACAGGGGACATAGGGAGGAATTCATGTGTCCTCTTGGCCCACCAAGTGAGGCGCTGCTGTGCTGAGGCCAGGGGGCATTCGAAGCTGTGGGGCACGGCAGTAGCAAACAGGCGAGGACCCTCTCCCCCTCACTGTGCCTTCTTGGGAGTAGCAGCATGGAGGGAGGGCTTCTCTTTAAAGACGGTCGTCAGAGCTGTCATCCAACAGTGAGGAGGCCCCGAGAGACTAACATTCACTCCCCCAGTTGGCACCAATGTCAGAGCAGCGGTCCCCACCCAGACCTGCCTGGCCAACACATTCATTACTGGAGGGGAAGGGTTTAGGTGAGAGACCTGATGTAAACGGCTTAATGGGGGGGATGCGAAGATTGGGGTGTAGGAGTATTGATGGCTCCATCGAAACTTCTAGAAGCTTCTAGGATTTTTCGGGAGTCTGATTCCCTTCACTGAGGACCCCTGACTGGGCCTTGGTCCCCAGGGATGACAGGGCTGAGAGGCACAGATGCTCCTTGGTTCTCACTGAGCGGGAGGCCTGATGGGGTCTGTGGGCCCTCCGCGCCTCACTTCCCACTTGCACCCCTCTTACAGGGAATAAGTCTCCCTTTCCTGACGCATATGGTTCATGGGGGCTGAAGGGGGCACCACACCTGCTGGTGGGGTGGGCACAGGAACCCCAACAAGGCTGAGGGGAGTCGCGTCCTCGACCAAATGCAGAGAAGCTGAAAGAAATGGGAGTCAGCAGGGCATGGCTTTCTTCCTAAAGAACCAGGAAGCCCCCCCTATGGTCTACCAACGTGGCTAGGAAGACCCCCAGATAGAGACAGATAGAACAGGGAGAGAGGCCGAGCACTGGTGACCTCGCTGCTAAAATCAGTCGATAAAGGCTCTTTGCTTCCACAGAGCCTGACCCAACAGACCGCCTTCGATCCAACGGACCGTCCTCCCCTGAACACGAACCCTGGCAATGCAGAGTCAGCGCAGCCACCAGACGCCTGCGTGTGTGGTTCTGGTTGGCAGGAGGGACAAATTCCAGGGCCTTCCTTCACGAGCCCCGGGAGTCTCCTGCGGGGTGTTGTCGGGTGATGGAGAGTAAGACTGGGCTTTGAGCGGAGCTGGAGCTGGGGGTTGGGGGGTGACGGCGGCGGAATCAAACACCAGCCCTCATCCGCCACCGCCACTCGAGCGTCCTGAAGCCAGGACACCGGGGACAAGGAGCAAGCAAGGGAGTGGTCACTCTGGTCACACCTGCAGGCTGCTCCGAGCTGGTGAGACATCCCGAGAGGTTGGCGAAAGGTGAGCTGGCGGGGAGGGAGGGGGGTTCCTCTGGGCTCCCCAAACACTATTCCGGAAGGTGGGTGAGAAGGGATGTGGGGGTGCAGTGGGGGGACAGGGGACGGGGGAGGGGTGAAGAAAGGCGTCTCTTACCTTTCCCATGCCGGCATGGGCATGACCCAGCTTCACCACCACGGGGAAATGCGGGGCTGTGAGCTGAAAGAGACGAGAGATGCTGGTGAGTATCAAGGGTGGTCCAGCCCCGGCACAGACACCCCAATACTGGTGCTCCCAGCTGCTAGGCAAGCTCCCAGCTGAGACTGGGAGAGCCTAGTCTGCTCTAGACAGGGTCCACTCCAAGGCCCAGCACCCACTGCAGATAAGATGCTGCCATCTCTGTGCGTTTTCCTCTGTAGAATGGGGATGACAAGTACACCTGTCTCCGAGGAGCGAACAGAGCCTTCATGTGGGAGGAACTCAACGTACGGCCTCAACGGCCAGCGCGCCCTCGCCCCTGGACTAGCTACATCTGAAAACACGGGGTACACATGCTTTATTTTGACTTGTCCTGTCCTCACAGAATTGGGAGTAGAGACAGTGTCTGATTCTACCCGCCATGTTTCCCGCTTTCCTGTATGTGGTAAGTGTGTTTCAGAAGGAATGATTTGTCCGTTTGAGAGTTGTTAGGAAATGTTTTGCCACGTGACATGTTAAGTCAGATAAAATGGCTTTAAAAAAGTCCTTTTTTTTGTCTTTTACCTTTCTTTTTCTTTTCTTTTTTTTTAACTTTTAAAATTTTATTTAATCACCGTGAGACAGTTACAAGCTTTCCTGTTTGGGTTACAATCTCACAATGATCAAACACCTATTCCTCCACCAGTGCACATTCCCCACCACCAATATCCCGGGTATACCCCCCCTTTTCCCACCCTCCCCCCGCCTCTAAGGCAGACAATATTTCCCATACATTCTCTCTACTTTGGAGCATTATGGCTTGCAACACAGACACTAAGAGGTCATCATGTTTGGTCCATTATCTACTTTCAGCATGCATCTCCCATCCCAACTGGTTCCTCCAGCCATCATTTTCTTAGTGATCCCTTCTCTATTCCATCTGCCTTCTCCCCTCCGCTCATGAAGCAGGCTTCCAGCTATGAGGCAGTCCCCCTGGCCCTTGTATCTACGGTCCTTGGGTGTCAGCCTCATGTGATACTACCCTACACTCCACAAATGAGTGCAGTCCCTCTATGTCTGTCCCTCTCAAAAAAGCCCTTCGTATGATCCCGCTGGCCCAGGACCAGGGTAAGCACCTACCTCAGAACACAGAACCTTACAACTAGCCGTAAGTTGTGCACAATTCCCCTCTTCGAACACTCCCTTTTATCCCCTCCCGCCCCCGTTGCCACTGGATGGATTCTGTTTAAATATAGAATAAGTATGTATGAGAGGGAATACCCTCTCATTTATTTGTATTTTAATTAGTGCATATGATCTCCAAGTGGGCTGGAGCGATAGCACAGTGGGTAGGGCGTTCGCCTTGCAGACAGCCAACCAGGATGCGATTCTTCCGCCCTTCTTGGAAAGTCCGGCAAGCTACCGAGAGTATCGTGCCCACACGGCAGAGCCTGGCAATTTACTCGTGGCATATTCCATATACCAAAACCAGTAACAACAAGTTTCACAATGGAGGCGTTACTGGTGCCCGCTTGAGCAAATCGATGAGCAACAGGATGACAGTGACAGTGACAGTGATCTCCAAGCAATGTTTCATTTAATTAAAAATTTTTTGTATTTAAAAACTTTCTGTAAGCGGTGACAAGAATCTATTTGTGTTCAACCCTTTTTGGTACAACGTGTTTGTGAGAATGATGTATGTGGATGCACATGTCACTCTGATTCATTTTCCCTGCTGCCTTCCATCCTAGGGACATGTGAGTACTGGCAGTGGTTGCTATTTTTTGGTGGTTGCTATTTTTTTCCCCCTGGCTAGAAATTCCAGTCAAGCATTCTGGAACACAATTGTCTCTGCCCACAGCGCAGAGTTGTCCCCGGGCCTCTGCACGGGAGCGGAATTGCTGGACTGATCCAGAGATTTGTGGGATGCTGCCAAATTGCTCTCCATGGTGGTTGGACCAACCCGTATTTGCTCCCAGTGGGGACGGAACACCAACGCTGGAGGCTGAAAACCTGTGTCTTTCACCTGCCTGAGGGAAGTTGGAACGAATGGGTGCATGTTCACCAAGTGGCTTTGGTTCCCCAATAGAATGTCACACCTACACAGCCCAGAAACCCAGATCTGCCCAGGTCACAACCAGGACCCCATTTCCTCCCCATCTCCTCCCTTCCCTTCCCTTCCTCTGGCTGTTGTGATTGTTGCAGTGATTTGGTGGGGGCGGGTGAGGTTTGCACGTGCACACATACACACCCCACACCCCACACACATACACTTGATTGTGCTCACTGGGACTGTGAGTACTCGCACACTGGCTGTGGTACTCGCACACCCCTGCCTGCCGTACCCCAGATGTCACACACTCTGTGGCAGTACCCAGGGTCCCAGACAGTAGAGTCACAGGGACGGTGCCTGGTACATTGGGGCAGTGCCAGGGATTGGACGCATAGCCTCAGACTTGCAGACTTCTTACTCCCTTTGCCACTGACATATCCCTCGTGCCCCCCCCCCCCTTTGCCTCACTTCATTATATTTTTATATTTTTATTTGGGGGTCCACTGTTGCTCAGGGCTACTCTCAGATCAGTGCTCAGCAGATCATGTGATCTGGGCTGGAGCGACAGCACAGTGGGTAGGGCATTTGCCTTGCATGCGGCCGACCCGTGTTCGATTCCTCCGTCCCTCTCAGAGAGCCCAGCAAGCTACCGAGAGTATCCCGCCCACATGGCAGAGCCTGGCAAGCTACCCATGGTATATTGGATATGCCATAAACAGTAACAACAAGTCTCACAACGGAGACGTTACTGGTGCCCACTCGAGCAAATCGATGAACAATGGTTCGCCAGTGCTACAGTGCTTTGTATTTTTGTTTGGGGGTCTACTGGTGCTCAGGAGCTACTCTCAACTCAGTGCTTAGAAGATCATGTGATGCTTGGAATTGAACCCAGCCACCCGCATGCGAAAGCCTCCATTCAGCGCCCCCCTCCCCCCGGCTGAAATAGGTGCTTCCTCTCTCTCCCCAGCCCCCTGCCAGACTGACTGTTGCTCTCACACTCTGGGGCGTGGGGACGAGCCCAGTGTGTCAGCCTGTTTACTCTGGGGTTGGGTAGTTCACTGCTCCCACCCCGGCTTCTCCAGCCTGTGAGATGGGACAGAGAATACCCTTGGGGACCGGGGACGGGGACGCTGCGGGAGAGGCAAGAACAGTCACAGCTCCAGGGAAATGGAACGGGGAAGGGGGTGAGGAATTTCGAACGAGCCTCACCACAGCGGCCCCGAAGTTCTGGTGCCCTTTCCAAGATTGGTCTATCTCCCCCCCTTCTCCCTTGGGCAACTGCCTCATTTTCACAGGGTCAAAGTGATTCTTGAATGGCTATTCTTGGACTGCTGACCCAGTACTCTGAGTATTTCACATATTTCACGGGCCCCATCGATTCAGCCATGTTCCCCTTAGTAGACATCCTGCTCTCGCCTCTGTGTCTGCCCCTCTCCTTTCCCTGCTGCTACAAGCAAGACGTCACTAATTATCTTTGCATTAGCGTGTACCACCAGGTCCTTATAAACTATCTCTTAATTCCTGGAGGCTAGACCAAGAGATTTTCAAAGGAGTGAATTTGGAGACCATCTGGTAGGTCTCTAATGTCAGTTGTTAGAAGCCTGAAGCTCTGCCAGTAGAACTGAGCTTACCAAGCAGGGCGGGTGGGAGGGAAAGGGACTTCAGGGTGGAGGAGGAGGAGGAAGAGGAGGAGGAGGAGGAGGAGGAGGAGAAGGAGGAGGAGGAGGAGGAGAAGGAGGAGGAGGAGGAGAAGGAGGAGGAGACGGAGAAAAGAAGAAGAAGAAGAAGAAGAAGAAGAAGAAGAAGAAGAAGAAGAAGAAGAAGAAGAAGAAGAAGAAGAAGAAGAAGAAGAAGAAGAAGAAGAAGAAGAAGAAGAAGAAGAAGAAGAAGAAGAAGAAGAAGAGAAGAGGAAGAAGAGGAAGAGGAGGAGGAGGAAGGGGAGGAGGAGGAGGAGGAGGAACAACAGGGAGAAGGAAATGTGCACTAGAGGGATGGATGTTAGAATACTGTACTGAAACTCCAATCATGAACAACTTTGTAATGGTCTACCTCACAGTGATCCAATAAAAAAGTTAAAAAAGATAATAAAAAAAAGAAAGCCCACAAACGACACAAATAAAACATGAAACAATCATTGGGGCTGGAGTGATAGTACAGTGGGTAGGATGATTGCCTTGCATGTGGCCCACCGGGGTTCGATCCCCAGCATCCCATATGGTCCCCCGAGCACTGCCAGGGGTGACTCTTGAGTGCAGAGCCAGGAGTAACCCCTGTGCATCGCCGGGTATGACCCAAAAAGCAAGCAAGCAAACAAACAACACCAATCATTAACAGTACTGTAAGCCCATGACACGAATGAACAGACTAATAAACAGAAGCACTGGGACTCCACGACCAAAGGAGTGGTGAACAGCAGGGAGAAGGGGGTGGAGGTGCGTCGGGCAGAAGGGGCCACCTGGGTGGGGGAGCTCCGGGTGGTCTACCCAGATGTGGATGTGGAACTCACAGCCCTGAAACTTTGCTCCTGGCACCGTGCAGGGTTACTCAGTAGCCAGCAGAGTGAGGAAGGAAGAGGGTGCCGTGCAGGGCCCTTGAGCGTGCCCAGTGTTCCTGCTCGCCCCAGAAGAACCACCCCTGTGGCGTGTCGGCTGAGCGGTCCCAGGCCCTTTGTAACAGCTAACTTGCTCCCCACCCCCGTGGACAGGCCATCTGCCCAAGGTCAGCTGGTTAAGAAATGGGGGCGTGTCCCGCTGCCCCCATGGCATGTCCCCACTCAACCTTCCCCCTTCCCAGCTGTTTTCCTTGGCTCTGGGCACTCTTCCCCCTTTGACTCCACTCGTCTGCACCCACGCCCCCCCACGGCCCCCCCAAACGCTGACAGGTCACGAAGGACAAAAAACATCTTGTGGGCTATTTTCTCGCTTCCCTTCCCAACAATAGCTTCATTGAGTTCCCTGGAGGAGGGTTGGCGGGACACAGGGCCCGCACCCGTCTCTGGGGGCTCCCCGATCCGCTCACATGCCCGCAGGGGCCCCCTGAGTCCAGCACGGCCCTAACTTCCTGTTAGAAGGAGCAGATCGATTTTGGAAGCCGGAGAGATTCTCCACCCTGATAAGGGCCCTATTCAAAACTCCCTCCAGGAACCAAAACAGGGGGGCAGGGCGGGGAGGCTGGGGTCAGAGGGGCGGGAGCCCAGGGCCACAGTCACGGCTTCCTGTGCATTTCCATCTGCACGGGGTCTGCTCCTGGCCCTGTGATGGAGACAGAGTAGCCTGGAAGGGTCTGGAAGAGGAAATCAAGGCCCAAAGCATCGCTGGAGGGTTTTAGAGCTGGTGCCCTGTCTAGAAGGGTCGGTCTGGTCCCACCCTGCCTCCCTCTTGCTCCTTGTCTCTGTTGCCCTCACCCCACCAGCCAGCCTCTGCCCACCAGTCGTGTTTGAAACTGAGGGCCCTTCAGTTCCTCACAAAGGCTGCCACAGGGTCTTTGCACATACGGCTCCTTCTTCTGAAAGACTTTCCGACACTCTCTCCTAGGCCCGTCCCTTCTCATGCGTGAGTTCTCAGAGGCACTGCTCCCAGCCACTGGCCTAAGAGAGAATCTTCTTGTCATGAGTCTATCACGTGGGTGACTGCTTCCTTTCTCCACAGGCCCAGCCAGTGCTCTGAGCAAATAAGGGGCTTGCTGGGTTTCCCCTGTGGCTCTGGCCACACACAGGGCCAGCAGCAGCAGATGATTTGACGTCAGACTTGGTGCCATCACAGGAGGTGTGGAGATGCACTGAGACAGAGAATTTGGGGACAGGTTGTTGACACAATGGCTGGGTAGGAGGTTGACCGGGGAACGTGGTGAGAGTTTGGGTGGGGATTTGGATACCAAGCAGCTCAGGGGACACCAGGGCCAGAGGTGGGAGCGTGGTGTGGGCACCGGGCAGCCATGAAGGGTCTGGGTGCAGTTCTGAAGATGCTTCTGGACCTTCTGGTAACAAACGTTCCCATTGTGGTGCATGTGGACCCCCAGGCACGCCCCAACGCACCTGTCCACAGTACCTCATGTCTCTCTTTTTCTAAAAAAGACATAAGAAAACCTAAAAAAAACTACCTACACTTTATTTACTTTTTAGTACATTTAAATCACTGAACCTCTCATGAATTCTGTGGCTGATTGCTTTGGTCACAGGAAGGTTGCTCTGGAATTTGGCTCGAACTCTGCCACCATTCCCATGGGCGCGGGGTGCCCTTCCCCAGCTCACTCTGGCTTGGCCAGGTTTGCCACTGGGCATTCGTGTTGCTGTTTGCTTTGCACAGGTAAGCACATCTCTTGCCCACACAGCGTTCCGCTCCGTCCGGAGCATAAACACCTCGATTTTAAGGAGAGCTGTGTGTTCGCTCTGACTTTGGAGACCATTTGCTTTTAGCCGGCACATATGGCCTTGGAACACGCCTTCTGGCCATTTCTGTCCATTAGTCTGGACCTCCACGAGAACCCAGGATGGCAGAAAGAGTCTCATGTTTTCTTAAAAAAAATTTTATTTTTAATAATGGCATAGGGTGGGCTGGAGCGATAGCACAGTGGCAGGACATTTGCCTTGCATGAAGCTGACCTGGGCTCAATTCCTCTGCCCCTCTTGGAGAGCCTGGCAAGCTACCGAGAGTATCCTGCCTGCATGGCAGAGCCTGGGCAACATCTTTGGTGGAGAGTCAAGCAGGGTGCAAGGCGAGCACTCCTCCCCCTTGTGCTCTCTCTCTCTCTCTTTTTCTCTCTCTCTTTCTCCTACTGAGTTCCTAGCACAGCAGGGAGGGCATTTGCCTTGCACACGGCCAACCCGAGTTTGATTCCTCCATCCTTCTCAGAGAGCCGGCAAGCTACCGAGAGTATCCCGCCCACATGGCAGAGCCTGGCAAGCTACCTGTGGTGTACTCAATATGCCAAAAACAGTAACAACAAGTCTCACAACTGAGACATTACTGGTGTCCGCTGGAGCAAATCAATGAGCAACAGGATGACAGTGACAGTGATACAGTGAATCTTTACTGAGGGGTCATAATATATCTGTCAGGTGTCAGCAGTAGTTTCATCCATCCATTGTTCCAACACCACACCCACCACCTTCTTTCCTCCCCACTTCTTTCCCAAACCACCACGTCTGCCTCTCTGTCCCAGCCTTTCCTTCTGACCCTGAGATGAACCTTTCTGCCTCTGACCACAGGACCTTTGCACAGGAGCTTTCACTACTAGAACCCGGCCTCTGCACCTCCAACTCATGCTCCAAAGTCACATCTCCCTAGACTGGAGAGATAGTACCAGGGGGAAGGCACTTGCCTCGCACACAGTTGACCCCTGTTTGATCCCTTGGCACAGCATATAGTGCCCTGAGCTCAGAGCCAAGAGGGACTATCACTAGGTTTCAAGGATCACTTGAATATCACTGGCCGTGGACCCAAGCCCCAAATAAAATAAAAACAAAGTTCGGTTCCCGACAAGCTGCTTCTCATTCCCTGCCAGGTTGTGGCCTGCTCACCCCCCTTTCTCCTTGGCCAAGCCTCTGCGTGATGGCTGGGTGAACACTGCCCTCCCCTCCCAAAACCATCAGCTCTGCTAGAAGCTGGGGGGTCTTGTCTGTGGGTGTCCATCCTTGGAGCTCTTGGGCCTCCTGAATCCCCTGCCCTCACCTTCCCAAGCACTCCTGTCCCCACACCTTCAAACTTGAGCTGAACCAAGATGCTCCCTCCCCTTTCTGGGTCCCAACATCAGCCGCAGCCCACCCAGGTACCAGGGACAGACCCCGAGATAGAGACCTCATTCTCCTCCCTGCCACAGCCCCCGTGTAACACGCAGGAGGGTCCGGGAATGTGGGCGGCAGGAGGTCTGTGGAGTCCGGCCAGCTTCACGCCCTCTACCCTCAGCATCGCACCGCCGAGCCCTCAGTCCCACCGCCTCCCTCTTTGAATGTGTCTTGGAAAACTACTGGTAGCTTGTTTAGAAAAATCCAACCGAAGCTGCCCTTCCAAAACACAAACATTCCCTTCTTGTACATTTCCTGTTTCCCTGAGAAACGGAACAGTGGGAAATAAACAGACCCCTCGGATGGCAGTGCTTGTCTGCAAAGCGGCTCTGCCCCTTCTCCCGGCGGTGACGCTGGTGGCACGGACAGGGCAGGCGGCCATCCGGCTCCCACGAGACGCTCCTGGCGTCACCCATGGCCCACCACCTTTCTCACGAAGCCAGGACTCTGTGGAGGGATTAAAGTGTCCAAGACACAGACGGGCATTGCGGGGCCGTGGTCACTGCCTTTCACGCTCTGTCTTGTGATGGTGCCAGGCTGGGAAGATCTTGTTCTTCTTCTTTGTTCTCCAGTCGAGAAATCCTCCTGTGCTCGTAGGGGCACTGCTCTGAAGCCGTGATTCTTTGCTTCAGTCTGCGCTTGCAACAGCTCATGTCTTAAGGAGCCTTCCTGGCCCCGGGCTCTTTTGTTGGGGTGACCCAGAAATGAGGCTTACGGGAGGCTCTCAACAAAGGAAGAGCTCGAGTCCTCTGAACCCCACAGAATAGGGAGGAAGAGCCGATGCAGGCTCAGAAGCCACCAGATTTGGGTTTCAATCCTAGATTGTGAAGATCTGAATTTGTGTGTTCAGGGTCAGGGGAATGAGGCCCATTATTCTTACTGTTTTTGGCATATCGAATACAACACAGGTAGCTTGCCAGGCTCTGTCGTGTGAGATTCTGCATCGCTCTCCTCCAGGAGCTTTTTTTTAAAAAAAATATTTTATTAGTGAATCACTGTGAGGTACAGTTACAGATTTACAAACGTTTGTGTAAATCTGTTTCAGTCATACAGTGGTCAAGTGCCCATCCTTCCACCAGCGCACAGTCCCGGCATCCTTCCCACAGTCCCTACCCCGTCCTCCCCCCACCCCACCCCGCCTCTGTGGCAGGACCAAGTAAAGGGTGCTAGGAGGGCCCGTTCGGGATGGGAGATCCGGGAGCTTTGCTTTATAGTCTCTGGATCTTGACTGTGGATGAGATTACATGGTACCAGGGGCAGTTTATGGGTGTGACTGACAAGCTATTGGAAAATGGGGGATCTGAGTAGAGGAGGCCCAGTCCCGATCTGAGCAGACTTGGAGATCTCAGCCATGGGTCCTGCATGCAGAGGTTCCTTTGTCAGTTGCTTCATGTGTGAGGCTCCTCCGAGTGTGTGGAGAGTGGCTTTGAACATGGCTGCGGCTGGTGGGGCTCTGCTTGGGGCAGGGAGGGAAACTCAACCTGCCCCCTCAGAGGGGTGAAGACAGCCTGGCATGGGGGCAGGAGATTCTGTGTTTGCTCTCTTCTGGGAGCATTTCTTTACTAGTGAATCATCGTGAGGTACAGTTACAGACTTACAAACTCTCATGCTTCCATTTCAGTTATACAGTGGTCGAGTGCCCACCCCTCCATCAGTCCCCATTTTCTACCACCAGTGGTCCCAGCATTCCTCTCACCACCCTTACCCCGTAGTCTCTGGATCTTGGCAATAGATGGAATTACATGGTGTCGGGGGGCCGTTTGTGGGTGTGGCTGCCATGCTACTGGAAAATGGGGGATCTGGGTGGAGGAGGCCTAGTCCTGATCTGAGCAGGTGTGGAGATCTCAGCCCAAGGTCCCAGATACCTGGGTTCCTCATTCACTTTATATTAGTTTTTTTTTCTTTAAACAAACACAAACCAATTACCACATGAGACAGTTATGGATATCCAGGGGGTTCTTTTTTATTTTCATTTTTAAATAGTCTACACTCTCAGTGGTACTGGGGAGCATTTGAGGATAATCTCCAGGACACTGGCCTGTGGGCTCAGTGCTTAGCCTGAGGGGCAGAGCTGAGTGGGAGTACCATGACCACGGCCAGTAGTGCTGTGTGGGCCAGGCAGGGCTAAAGGAGATGCAAATTTTACCACTGGGCTATCTCCCTAGCCTCTGGAGCGTCTTATTAAAGTGTTTTTGGTTGTGTACTGTATATTATTGCGATCTTCAAAGTGACTAAAAAAGTTAACATGAAGCTGGGCTGGTGCAATAGCACAGCAGGTAGGGTGTTTGCCTTGCACAAGGCCGACCCGGGTTCGATTGCTCTGCCCCTCTCAGAGAGCCCGGCAAGCTACCAAGAGTATCTCGCCTGCACGGCAGAGCCTGGTAAGCTACCTATGGTGTATTCGATATGCCAAAAACAGTAACAACAAGTCTCACAATGGAGACGTTACTGGTGCCCACTGAGCAAATCGATGACCAACGGGACGACAGTGCTACAGTGCTATAACATGAAGCTACTCCTGTTATAGCACATCTCATGTATAAACAAGTCCATACGTGTGGTCTAATGTTATCCTGTCAAACACATGTCATTTTTGACTTAATGTGTTGTGATCCGGGCTGTGATCCTACCTGTGCTAGCTGCTGTTATAGTGCCAATTTTTAAGAGAAGAGAATAGTTGTTTTGAGATACAATTCGTATATCATAATTCTCCCTTTTGGAGGGAGGTTTGGGTCATGCCTAGCTGTGCTCAGGGATCACTCCTGTTTCTGTTCTCAGGGGACCAAAGGTGGTGCTGGCATTTGTACTAGAGTTAGACAAGGCAATGCAAGTACCTTAATCCCGGTACTATCTCTCTGGTCTCTAACTCTCCCTTTAATTAAAAAAATATTTTTATAAATTTGTTCATGATGATTTATTGCATTTAATATTCAAACAGACTCAAGCAATAGCACAGTGGGTAGGTGTTTACCTTGCACAGCAGCCGACCCAGGTTTGAGTCCTTTGTCCCTCTTGAGAGCCCGGCAAGCTACTGAGAGAATCTCACCCGCACGGCAGAGCCTGGCAAGCTCCCCGTGGAGTATTCGATATGCCAAAATATGGTAACAACAAGTCTCACAATGGAGACGTTACTGGTGCCTGCTGAGCAAATCGATGAACAACGGGACGACAGTGCTACAGTGCTGATATTCATACACCAATCCCACCACCATTGCACCTTCTCACCATCATTATTTCCAATTTTCCCAACCACCACCCACACCTGCCCCAATAGTAGACCCTAAATAATTTATTTTATATTACTTGTCATGAATAATTTCCTAAAAATGATCAGAAAAGGTTTTCTTAGAAGAAGGTGTGTGAAGATTGTTCTATCTCACCCTGGAGCCATTAAGCTTATACAAGGGATTGCTAACATGTTGTCACAGGTTAAGCCTCATGTTTTTCCTTAGTCAAGATTGGTTACGTTCTACTTTACATCCCATACAATGTGGTGTGTGACTTTCAGTGTACCAGTGATAGAGAGTTTGAGATGTTGTGTGGCCGTGAATAACTCTCTCTTTTTTAAGAGTACCACTTGGTATCATTAGGGTAGTCCCAGAGTTGTATGTCTCAGATCACAATATAATTTTAGGTTGCTTTCATCTTTCATGAAGACAAGCCAGCCCTCCCTCCAGCCCCAGCAGGCAACGGTCTACTCTCTGATCTGCAGACCCACCCACTGTGATCATTTTGCATGGATGGAATCAGACACTCGTGATCCTTTGTGACTGGCTTCTTCCGTCTGGCCTCTAGCCTATGTGTTCAAGGCTCACCCAAGGTGCAGCATGGATGAGCTTATGGTGCTTCATTCCTTTGTCTTGCTCAGTAAGATTCCACTGGCTGGATGGCACCTGGCCTTTAAATGCATCTTGGGATGGCCTGAGCGTGTGCTCCCACTGACTCCAAACCCTGCCGAAAATGAATGTGTTTGCACATACCAGTGTCGGGATAGTGCCTTGGGTCAGACACCATCCCACTTCTCAGCTGGTAGCTCACACCTTTCTAAGACCCAGGAGGGAGGGTTCTCACTGGCACAGCCCCCTACCTTGCAGGTACTTGCATCCTTGAATGGCCAAAACTCTCTGCCCCGTCCCTAGGACGTCTTTAGCCCTGGCAAGCAGACGGCCTGAGCCAGTCTATGAATGCACTTGACCCAACAATTACAGCAACCCAAGTTCCTGCTTCCGGCCTGCTCCTCCCGACTTCGCTGCCTTGCACAAGGTGATAAAGGATAAAGGATAGGAGGGAAGAGTGCTTAGGGGGTCACAGCAGTATCAAGAGCTCTTAGGTCCTGGGCCCCTCTGAGCAGATCAAAAGGAAGATGGCCTCTGATCTTCCCTCCTTGAATCTTTCCCCTAAGATAAGAACCATCATTTCCCAACACGCAGAGACCACCAGACTCGCCTCAAAACCATTCGAGGTGCAGATCTTAGAACGTGATCACGTGATCTTAGCCTAAAGGCCGAGACGTGATTAGAGTGAGATCAGCAAAGCTGACGCCATCACCCTTCCAGGTTTGTTTGCTCCATGCCTAGGTGGGTCAGGAGGGCATCACTGCCCAGCACTCAGAGGGCACACAGAGGTCAAGGCTAGGCTTGTTGGAATGAGCATGAAAACAGGGAAGCAGAGCTGAGGAGAAGTTAGGAGTGGCCGTTCCAGGTGACTCTCGTCTCTGTGGGGCCTGCTGGGACTCGGTGCCTCTGTCCTTGGTCAGACCTGCTGGCGCCCACCCTCCCTCTCGCCCCCATTCCCTCCCCGGGTTGCTGGGCTTCCATCAGCGCTGCCTCTGTCGAGTGGGACGGAGACGTGGCTTCTCTGTGCCCTCTAAGGGAGCCCTCACCCACACGTCCCACGCAGGGGACCCCGCGGTTAGGCGGTCAGCACAAGAGCACAGAGAGCCTGTCTGGACGCCATGGTCACTTCACTCTGACCCCGTCCTCCTCGCCAACACCGTTTGCTCTTGCCCCTGGCGCCCGCAGCATCCCCAGGCAGAGAACAATCTGGCTTCCAGACTAGCGGCCGGCGGGGGGCTAATGGGCTCCCCAGGGCGCGAAATCTGCTGCAGATGGACACCCTGAGGTGTGGACTCAGCCCTCAGGAAAAGATAGGAGGAGGGTCAGCCTAGCTCTGTGCACACAGCAGGGGCCCTCCCCTGTCCCAGCCGGTCACCTCGGACGCTTTGTTCATCTCACTGGGACCCAGAGCTCATTACAGGAAGTGGGGCAATGAGGTACGAGGGGCCTGCTGGGCTCTTATCACTCTCCTCTCTCTGCCTCTGCCTGAGCCATTATTATTATTGTTATTATTATTTGTTTGTTTTCTTTTTGGCCACACCTGGCAGTGCTCAGGGCTTACTCCTGGCTCTGCATTCAGGGATCACTCCTAATGGTGCTCGGGGTACCATATGGGAACCAGGGATTGAACTTGGGTTGGCCACATGCAAGGCAAGTGCCCTGGTCACTGTTCTACCTCTCTGGCCCTGTTGCTGCTGCTGTTGTTGTTATTATTATTATAATTATTGTTTGGGTTTTGTTTCTTTTTGGGGGGTCATACCCAGTGATGCTCAGGGGTTACTCCTGGCTCTGCACTCAGGAATTACTCTTGGCTGTGTACTTGGGGGACCATATGGGATGCCGGGGATCGAAACCCGATCGACAGGAATGCAAGGCAAATGCCCTGCCCGCTTTCCTATCACTCTGGCTCCATATTATAGTTGCTCTTATAAGAACCCCACCCTGGTGCGGAGGTCAGGGGCAAAATGGTGCCGCCAGTGTAGGTCTCTCTGCTCATCAAGCTTGGCCGCTACTTGGCGCTGTTCCTCGGCGTGGCCTACGGAGCCAAGCGCTACAGTTACCTGAAGCCGCGGGCCGAGGAGGAGAGGAGGGTGGCTGCCGAGGAGAAGAAGAAGCAGGATGAGCTGAAGCACATTGAGCGCGAGCTGGCCGAAGCCCGCGATGACAGCATCCTCAAGTGAGCCGCCCGGCCGCCCGGAGCGCCAATAAAGTGTCCGCCGCCAAGAACCCCACCCAGTAGTGCTGGTGGAACCTGCCAGACTTGTGCACCACCACGAGAGCCCAGCCCCCCTTTGTAGTTGTATGAACGAGTGGTGACACCCCCAACTCCCTGCTTGGTCAACAGGAGCCATGGCACAGGGCCGGTGCCCACCCAAGCATCTGGAATAAAACTGGACCCCCAAGTCTCTCGTGGGAGTGTCAGGGCCTCATTCTAGACCAGAATTATTTCTCCACCTGCCTTATCTTCTCCTTGTTTCTAAAGCTCGCCCGACACAGGCACCCCTGAGCCCCAGAAGCAGCCCCTTGCCCCCGGAGCCTCTTGGACTCAACACTCCAGAGAAGGGTCAGAGGGGGAAATTCCTGTTGAATTTTTTTACCAGAAAATTCAGACCCAGAGGGATAGCAGGATGCCGGCGGCTGGGTGGAGGCACCCCCCTGCCTCTGTTCCCAGGGGATCTTACAGACACTGGCGCAGAGATGCCCCGTGGGCCTCTCTTGAGGGGACGGTGGGTAGGAGGGATGAAGTCATGGGGTCAGCGAGGGGACAGTGGACACACATCCAGCCCTCAGGAAGTAAGACTAAGCTCAGGCAGGCGGAAATGCTGCTCCTTGTTGGTGGGACACCCTCGCCCCCGCCAGAAAGGCGTATCCTGGGTCTCAGAGACTCACCACCAGGTGACTGGAGGTCTGTAATGTCACGCCATCAGCCCAGGTTCAGAAGACACAGTCAGGCTGAGAGGGTGGGGTGTGTGTGTGTGTGTGTGTGTGTGTGTGTGTGTGTGTGTGTGTGTGTGTAGAGGTGGGTGACCCTCTTGACCCCCATGACCCCCGCCCTGGGCTGCAGCACCCACGGCCTCTGAGGCTGGGTGACAGGCAGGATGGGGCCCGCATCCCAGTGGCAAGGCTGAGGCTGAGTTCCTCAGGCAACACGTGGGAGTAGCTAACGCCAGGCCACCAGGCCCAGCCGAGGTCCCTGCTGACCTGTGACACGGCCACTGGGGATGCTGAGATTCCCAGGGAACGTGGCCAGCAGGGATGGGGGGCAGTCAGGCCCTTGTCCCAGCGGGGCGGTGCAAGGGACCTCTAGGAGACGGTGCAAGGTTCCTGGGACCCGCCTGGGCAGGCAGAGGTCAGGGGGGCCTGTGGGCTCCAGGGTCAGCTCTTGGCGCAGGACAAGCTGGATAATTTCCAGCGTTGCTCCCGGAGGGGAAAACTACCAGGTCTGGAGGGACACATCCAGGCGGATGAACCCTTCCAGGGAGGGTCATCTGTGGATGACAGAGGCCAAGGTTCATCCATGGGTGATACAGCAGGTGGGGGCGACTCCCTGGCCCCTGTGAGGCACCCTGTCCCCTAGCTAGGACCCTCCCGAAGTCACCATAGAGAAAAGCAGACGGGACACCTCCCCACGGCCGGCCGGGACAGAGCGAGGCTCGGAGACCCGCTGCCTCTCCCGGCGGGGCCTCGACTCCATCCAGACAGCCGCCAGGCCAGGCAGGAAAGCCCAGAAGAGCTCTCGGCTGGGCGAGAGACAGGCTGGGACAAGGTGACAGTTGCCCTGGGCTCGGCCGAGGCAGCAGCAGTTTGCTAAGGAGGGGCAGAGGTCACGCGGGCAGAAGCAACGCCAAGGAGAGGGTTCATGGGTCCGAGGCCCCTGGAGGAAGGGCCGATATTGGGGCAGCCCCAGGGGTGCAAGACTATTGGGGGTGGTGTGGCGGTGTGCAGCGGGGAAAGGTTTCACCCCTTCCAGAAGGATCTCAAGCCCAGTTCTCTCCTGGTCTCTGCAGGTAAAGGGCACGTGCGTCACTGTCTAGTCCGTGTGTGTGTGTGTGTGTGTGTGTGTGTGTGTGTGTGTGTGTCCCAAACCCCGGTTTCCTCACTGTGCAAATGAGCACTCTATCACTGGATATCCCACTGTGGAGATTTAAATGGCCTCAGAGCCTCAGGAAAAACCAGCTGTCCTCCTCGCTCAGAAACTCGCACAGGGCAACCTCAGCCAAAGGGCGGCAAATCTTGAATTTGCTTGGGAGATGCCGTGAGGGGCTGGGGAGAGAGTATGAAGGTTCCAGCACTTTCCTTGCACGGGGCCAGCCCTGCTTGGATTCCCGGCACCACCTGATTCTTCGAAACATTGCTGGGAGCAGCCCCGAGTCCAGAGCCGGGAGAGCGCCCAGAACACTGTAGGGTGGGGCTCATCCCCCAACACCCCCCTGAGAGACCATATGGATAAGGGGGAGTTGCGATGAGATTCGGCTCCTTGCAGAGGTGCTTTGTCCATCTTAGATGGACAGTATCTCCCCATCTCCTGGAGAAAGCTTCTAGAGGCTTTTAACTTAGGCAAAGGAGCCAGGGCAGTGTCCATTCTGCCCTCCACCCTTCACTGGGAAAGTGCGCGGCGTGCCAGAGGCCTTGGGAAGAATGTTCAGAGGCTGACAGCACATGCTGCAAAGCCCCCTGGCCCTCCAGCCCACCCCCTCCCCAACCCAAACCAGCCCTTGTGTGAGCACCACAAGGCCCGCAGCCTGAGTCTCAGCAGCAAAGGCACCCTACCCGGAGATACAGAAATATCCCAAGGGGCCCCCACCCTGAGCTCTCCCACAGAAGCCTCCAAGGGACGGAGGAATGGGGTGGGGTGGGGGGTCTCTCCTGCCCAGGGCATGGAGCGCGCAAGGCCGCCATCTTCACTCATTGTTGGTGGGAATGAGTCTAGGCCAGGCTTTCCCGAAGTGGGCAATCGCCACCCTGCAGGGCGCTGGAAAAATCAGGGAACAATTATCACCCCTGCTCCCACTGCCTTCAATGCACCTGATCTGGGTTCGATTCTTGGCACCCCATAAGGGTCCCCTGAGCCCCACCATAAATGATTTCAAGGAGGCAGGAACTTTCTGTTTCGAGTACTATCAGACGTGGTCCCCCAACCCAAAAACAAAACAAAAGGAAGGTGGGTGTCCAGGGGGTGCTGAGTAATTAGTTCTCTGGTAAATGGGTGGTAGGTCATGCGAATTTGGGAATCTCTGGGACTCAGCTGAGTTCGGGATCCACGGGGGCCCCTTCGGGCAGCTCTCTCCTCCTCTCTGTAGGGTTAGAGCTCCAGGGTTAGAGCCAGGTGTTCAGTCTTGTTCCCACTGAACCTTGTGAGAAATGCAGACCCTCCCCCGCACCAGGCCTTCCCACCCAGACCCACTGCTCAGAGTTTGCAAGACCAAGATGTGTGGGCAGTTGGCTTGGTTGCTATGACCCCACATTGGACCCTAAGCCCCCTGGAGTTCTACCCCTGTTCTTTTCTGTTGTTGTTGTTGTTGTTGTTGGATTGCCTTTGTTTTGTTTGGGGGCCACACCCGCCAGGGCTGATTCCTCATGCTCAGGTATCACTTATGGTGGGGCTCAGGGGACCCTGAGGGGTGCCAGGAATCGAACCCAGATCAGGTGCATGCGAGGCAAGTGCTCTACCTGCCCGCCCGCTGCGATGGGTCCTCGATCCCTGCTCTACCCGGCCCTAGCAGCGCCAGAGATCGAACCCAGAGCTTCAGGCACACAGGAGAGTGCTCCACCATGGAGACACCTCCCGGCCTCTGAGATACCAGGGTTTGAACTGAGAACCAGTGGGACGGGGAAGCAGCTCACAGGGCTGCCTGATCAGAGGCACTGCGCCGTCCTCTGGGCACAGGCCCCTACTCACTCCCAGGCGCTACTCTGGACAACTGAGCTGGGAGTCGCCCCTGACGCCCCCAGGTGTGGCCTCCAATCCAACTAAACAAGCAGACAAGCAAAGCGGGTGAGAGCGGCACTCAGCTGAGCAATGAGAAGGCCCGGGAAAGGTCTCTGGGCTGTGTGAGGATGATGTGCTCGGCCGGGCAGTCTCGAGTGTCCCCGGGGAACCCACCTGAAGCGAGCTTGGCAGCTACAGGCTCCAGCAGCACCCAGCACGGGCGGCACTCATGGTAGCAGGGTGGTTTCCTGGTCCCATTAATGGGACCTGTGGCCACAGCCTTTCCACTGGGGCTCTCGGGTCCTCCCCACAGGTGGGCTCTGTGTCTTCCCCTGGACCTGGCTGGCACTGGGGCACTCCTTGGCCAAGCCAGTGAGGCAGAAGTGACCTTGGGTGCTGAGCTTTGAGTCCACGGGCACAGCAGCCAGGCAGGGGAGGGCTCTGCTGACCCAGAATGGCGAGGCAGATGAGGCAGACAGAGCGGACCCATGGCCAGGTAAGCTTGGGACCTGGTCTCCTTTGTCTTCTACTTTTCTTAGGGTGGGAAGGGACGAACGAGGCACCCATTCACACGAAAGCAAGAATGATTTCAACATTCTCAAAGGGGATCAGTGACTTTGCTAAGAGACTGGAATTCTCAGAGAAAAAAGGCTCAGCCCAGGGTAGGCTGGGAAGCCTGGGCTTTGTGGGGTGAGGTTTGCTCACGGCTGTGTGTGTGTGTGTGTGTGTGTGTGTGTGTCTGTGTGTGTTTGTGCATGTGTTTCTGTGTGTCTGTGTGTTGTGTGTATGTTTGTGTGTGTATCTGTGTCTATGTGTTTGTGTGTGTCTCTGTGTCTGTGTGTGTTTGTGTGTGTATCTGTGTCTATGTGTTTGTGTGTGTATCTCTGTGTGTGTGTGTTTCTGTGTGTGTGTGTGTGTGTGTGTGTGTGTGTGTGTGTGTGTGTGTAGGGGCTTGGCCAGTGCTCATGGGATGCTGGGAAGAGGCACATGACCAGGCTTCATTTGCTGTACTCTGACGAGAGCAGTAGGGGCCTAATCTCCCCCCATACACCATACATTCTCCCCGTTTTCCACGTGTGCTAACGTTCGACTCCAGAGAGCACAGTCCAGGAGTTTGGGAGGGTGGGGTGGTCACAGAGAGGCTGACAGCACCGATGAAGGGCTGGAACCCAGGCCTCAGGTCCAAAATGCATGGGCTCTCCCGAGTTCCCTCTTGGGATGGGACAGTAGGCGGAGAGGCTAAGAGATGCCCAAGCTTACCCAGCTAAGTTGGGGAGCACACATCCCGAGTCAAGTCTCAACCAAAGAGACTTGCTAGGGTCGATGGGGGTGGTGTACAGGTGGGGGTTCTAAGCTCCGCTTGGCCTGCCTGATGTTGAGCCCTTGTTGTTCCCCACGGAGAGTAGGGCGGGGGCGCCCTTTGTCCGGGCGGAGGGGGTGGAGGAGCGGAGCCTCCCCCCACAGGCCTTGTTTACTTAGAGTCCCACAGCTGGCCTGGATTAGTCCAGCTTCGTAAATAGCTCTGGAGACCCGGCGGCTGCAAGAGTCCAATTTGTCCCGGAGAAGCACAGAGTCCCCACCCACACTCATCACCGTCCCCTGCCCTGTGTCCCCCGGCCTGACCTCTTCGTTGGGTGGCCTCGTCTCTGCCTCCTTCTCTGGGCCTCTGTCAGAACTTTAGAAAAAAACCTCTCAAGGTAGCTTTCCTGCCCCCAGCCCCACCGTTGTCGAGCTCTTGGAAACGGGAGGGAGAGTGAGAGAGAAGAAGGCTCCGTCGAGGCGGACCATAAAGCATTTCCGCTCATTTCTATGAGCTTCGGTCTTCCTGGAGCTTCCACCGGGGTCTTGAGGAGACGTGTGCCTTTGTGGGGAGCTGCTGGGGAGGGCAGCGGGAAGGGGCTTTCTCACGCTTTGACTAATATTCCAGAGAGAGCTGCAGGGACCGACCAGACCAGCAAGTGCACGAGGCTGGGACCCAGGGCTCACCGGCGGCAAGGAAGCCCCTGCGCCCTTACCCCCACCCCAACACGGGATGCAGAAATGTTCCTCTGCTTCTGTGAGGAACAGCATTGGGTGTGTCGGTATGGGGTTGGGGAGTGGGCTGAGTTTCTCGCTTCTACTTCTGAAAAGGGGCTGAGAAATGCCCTCCTTCAGGGGAAGAACACTGCTGCTTGTAGTTTGTCTGATAACTTTGGCAGAAAGGCAAACGGAGGGGTAGTTTGAGCAGAGGAGAGGGGACAAGCTCAAGGTCATTGCTCAAGGCCAGAGTCCAGTAGAAGTGCTCTCTTTAGGACTGGAGTTGGGAGAGATTCATTGTTTCTGAACGTGCTCCCATGCCCACCCTCCACAAGCGAGGCCTTCCTGTTTAACCACCATGGGGCTGCTGGATGGCTGTTCTGTGCAAGCTTTAAGACAAAAAGAAGGCAATCCTGTGACCTATGGGGAGAAGACAGGCTAAGGCTATGAAAGAAGAGATCCTTCTAAATCTGTAGCATTCGGCCCCTTGCACTGGCACCCCTCCTACCAGCACTCCAAACTTTCTTGTCCAGTACCAGCTGGCAAGCCCGGATATGTCTTCAGATCCCCAGAATCCGAGAGCACTACTTCTCAATGCAGACCTCTTCCATCCTTGCCATTTATTTCTTAATTTTTTTGGTTTTTTGGGTCACACCCGGCAATGCACAGGAGTTATTCCTGGCGGTGCTTGGGGAACCATGTGGGATGCTGGGTATTGAACCCGGGTTGGCCGCGTGCAAAGCAAACACCCTACTTGCTGTGCTATCACTCCAGCCCCCCACGCACCTTGCCATTTAATCAGCCGTTCTTTACTGAATTGTCAACGCTCTACCTACCAGATGCCAAGATACCGACATGAATGAAATGCCTGCCATCACGGAACTTACTCGAATGGAGAAAACTGGCACCATCTTCATAAGAATAAGAGGGAATTCAGGTCCAGCCTGGGCAGACTCGGCTCTGCTGGCAAGACGCCCCTCTTTATGCTGGAGGCGTCCCTACCTTCCCCGAGAGAGGGTTCTGATGGGAAGGGATGACATTAACGCTCATTTGTTTCACGGCGACATCCTCCATTTCAGCGGGGTCCCCGAGCGTCTCCCGACTCAAGGACACTGCCACTTCCCAGCTCCTGACTAATGATGCCCACTCGCATGCCAGCCCATTCTTTCTGTGAGGCAATT
Source organism: Sorex araneus (assembly GCF_027595985.1). Taxonomy (NCBI): domain Eukaryota; kingdom Metazoa; phylum Chordata; class Mammalia; order Eulipotyphla; family Soricidae; genus Sorex; species Sorex araneus. Next base: position 48,786,018 of record NC_073311.1, read on the forward strand.
CTCAGGGGCCTTTGCCAAGATAAACTGCTTGGCCTTGAAAGCGGATCCTCTTCCGCGTCTGATGATTGCTTTTCTGAAACACAGGGACAATGACATCATTGCTCCCTCCCTGGCTTGGGGATTTGAGGGTCAGCATGAAGTCAGGCTTTGGAATGGTGCCCGCTCTTTGCCAGTGCTCAGGGAGGCCCGCAGTGGGGGCTCTGGTGTAAAATAAGCTTGTGTGTGTGGTTTCTTGGGGAGGGGTGTGTGTGAGGATCTTGCAGGTGGGGAGGGGGGCTCACTTTCCAATCTGTTGCTGCATCTGCACGTCCCCTGGGTATCCACAGGAAGGACAGCATTCTGATGAAGGGGTCCTGATAGGCATCAGGTCCACACCTGCCTGGCTCTACCAGCTGTCCAAATACTGAAGTACTTCCATTCCCCTTGGTAACGGGATGCCTCCATTAGCTGGGGTGCTTTCTAGCCATACTAGTTGTTTGGGACTCTTCTCTGGACTCAGTTCTCACCACCTGTGGTAGTCCCCGCCCCCCCAGAGACCGACCGTCTAGCAGCCTCCTGATGGTCAGAATGGCCTATATTTCAATGTGTCCATGACTAAGGAGGGAAAGGAACTCTGAGGGATTGTTGGTGGGAATAGAAAGAGGACATTTTCTTTGGGAAAAGACTATGAAGCACCCAAGAACTTAAGAACCCCAAATGGAAACATCATCTGATGGAAGATTGCAGTCCTCAGCACTTATCTAAAAGACAGGAAAGCACTCATTTGAAAAGGTATTTGCAATCCATTTTTACCATGTAGGGTCCCTAGCCGGTGGCCACTCTTAAGAGCCAACACATGGAATCAACCTAAGTGTCAAAGGCAGAGGACTGGAAAAAAGAAACTGCAAACCAATATACTCCCTGTTATATTTACTCAGCCATGAAAAAAGCTCGTTTTGACCTGGAGAGTAAAATAAATGGAACTGGAGGTGAGTGTATGAAGTGATGAAAGGAAGTGAAAGATGGCCTCGCTCACATACAAAATAGAGAGTTAAGAAAAAAACAAAACAGCCAAAACACCAACCATGAAAGACAACAAAACAAACTCCTACACTCGGAGAAAATGATGCTGGTTACTGCGCGGAGTAGTAAAGTAGTAAAGAGGGGTCTTTCGGGGGAGGAGAGCACTGGGACCTTGGCAGTGCGTGCGGCAAGTTTTATCCACATGGAGGTGGGATGCCATAGCCCTGAAATATTGTAAACTAGTGATAAATCAGGAGGAGGTGCCCTTAAAGGTATTTTTTAAAAGATGCACGTGCTAACAGAAAAACAAATGGTTATTGACTTGAACACACTAGTTGTCAAGGAAAAGTGAAGAATATCAGTATGAAGAAAGCCTAGGATGGAAAAGGAATATAAACCAGGGGGCTGGTGAGGTAGCTCAGTGGGCGGAGAGCATAGTCTGC